>NC_071107.1:4372500-4727500 GCF_024256425.1 Clarias gariepinus
GAGTGAACTGCTTATGTCTTATGATCCGCCACGCCTACTCCAATCGAAAGATGCAGGCTGCTCGTCAGTACCTCGTATTATGAAAACTACAGCAGGGGGCAGAGCTTTTTCTTACAAAGCCCCAAAGTTATAGAATAGTCTTCCAATTAATGTTCAGGAATAACCTAAGTCTAACCTATTATTTAGCCAAGCATGTTTGTAAATAGATTTGCCTTAGGTAAAGGAGCGGATCTGGGGGACTTATGGACGTAGAGTATTAGGAGAACTGGTATGTTTAGATCCTGTTTTCCCACTCTCATTGATCACTTAGGTTTATTGACGATGAAGTGATTGGTCACTTTACATCTCAAGGACCCCTTATGTCTGTGTTTCCTTCTGGCTCTCCCTTTTAGTTATGCTTTCATAGTTAGTCTTGCCGGAGTCCCTGCTTGCACTTTGCACAAAACTGCCATCTCTCCTTCTCTTCTGCTCTCTCCTCTTCTTTCTCTAATCCTCTCTCTCTCTCTCTCTTTCTTTTTTTCCCTCTACCTGTATCTCTATTGAACTATACATGTCACTCATGAGCTGCCAGTGATCCAGACCGTCTCTGCCCTCTGGATCTGTCTGACTCGTCCTGGTGTCCTGCTTCTGGTTGAAGCTCTTGTGGCATGGATGCCCCGTGTGGTCTGCCTGGGATGTGTGTGGTGACTAGGGACGGTTCCACTTTTCCACGAAGACCGTCATGTCCTCAGCTAATGCAGACAGCTGTTCTCTGAGGACTTGTGTCTTCAGTTGCTCGATAGTTCAGGACTGGAGTTTCAAACAGTCTACCCGAGCCTCCAATAATAAACTGGACTCAATTTTACTTAAACACATCTCCTGTTATACTGCACTTCCAGTCTCACATAGTTTAATGCAGATCAATCCCTGCTATTTGTTCACCCAAATGAGAATGGGTTCCCTGTTGAGTCTGGTTCCTCCCAAGGTTTCTTCCTATTACCATCTCAGGGAGTTTTTCCTTGCCACTGTCAACGTCATCGTAGGCTTGCTCATCAGGCACAGTCATTGCTCATCAGGGACAGTCATATCATTTTGATTCATAAATGTTTACATTTCATACAAACCTAAATAATTCTTTTGATTGTGTAAAGCTGCTTTGCGACAATGTCAATTGTTAAAAGCGCTATACACATAAAATAAAATTGACATAATTAACACACAGGTCAATGAGGACAAAAGATCCTGATTTAGAAGCCTTATTAATGCCAGAATTGCTTCTTTTGCAAGACTGATGGATTGCTTTTGCTCCTGGTAATGAGACTAAAGCATTAACAATAAATGCCTCAAAGGGCATTGAACCCAAAGGTACAGGATGAATATTTCAATGCTGTTGGTAATTACAGCAAAAAAAAAAAAAAAAAACAGCATAATTTGGCTCTCAGGTTAAAACGTCTTCAGCGCTTGCCGCAGTGAACTGTGTAAGAGCTGACATCTCTGGTGTGGTCAGTCAGCATGTGATCTGAAGAAGCGTGTTCAGTTGCATGGTGTGGAACAGAGAAGCCAAGTTAACATGCATAGCAGCGAATCTCCGTTTACAGGTCAGAGAGATTAAATGGAGTTGCTTTATGCAGACTGAGGTGAAGTGATCAGACCAAAAAAAAACACACACTGCTTAGCTCTGGGAGCGGTTAGCAATAAAACGCTCTTATGCAAATTCCATTAATGTTAATGTTCATTTTAATGTTAATGCGTTGCCTGTATTTGCCCCACAGCAGCATCGTCTGAGACATGTTATCATTTATAAAGTATGTGCTCAGTTACTGGGAGTGGGTTGTTGGGGCAGGTACTGTAGATGGGTCAGTGTGACATAAACTGGGTTGATAATGGGCATGGAGAATGTCAAGCTGGAAAAAAAAATGCAGGCACGATGTGTCATGATTCATTTTCTGCAATTTTCCACTGTCGAGACAGAGCGGCAACCAGACATAAATCTGATGTAAGAGAACGTAGACATGTCTTTTTTTTTCCTTTTTTTTTTTCCCCAAAACAATTTTCTTCCTGATATGCTTTCACGAATTCCTATTCAATGGAAAAATATTATGGCTCAAGTTGGTTTTTTGGTTTGCATTTTAAATGTAAACCGTCTTAAAGATTGGATGAAATTATAGCATCATTAACATTAAGTGAACAGATTTTGAGATTTTTAAACAACCTTGTGTTGATTTTTTTTACACTCAAGAAAAGTTCCTTGCATTAATGTGCCAATACAAATAAATAAATAAATAAATAACACAAAGTTGTAAATTCTTACTGGAAAGACTTCAACCCAGACCTGTAGCCAGTTAAAGAAGCCTGTGCTTGGTTGGCTGATTGTCTGCTTTAGTTTGGCATTAACTTCTCACCAAGTATCTTTACTGAGTCTGATCTTTTAGCCGAAGTTAAAAGTGTTTTGAATTGACTCACTCCTAGGAGAAATGATTTATTAATCCATGGAGTCCGTTAGCTTGCCTTTCCACTTCAAAAATGTGTCTAATGAACAAAGTCTGCGATGCCCTCCGGTTGCTCGTGATGGTTTTCTGATCGGATCGAAACGTAATCCACACATTTTTCCACACAGTTTAACCTGTCATTTTTCCTTTCAGTTCTTGCATCGATTAGCGCATATTATATCTCATACTAACTGTGACTTTTGCTAGTTTTATTCATGCATGAACACAGGAACAGTGTTAAACATAAATGCATTTTATCATCTTTGTTTTGTGTGTGTGTGTGTGTGTGTGCTTCATGCTTTGCTTATTATTAGTGATTCCCCTATACATACTATATATATATATGATTATGTGCATTTCTGTGTGATATCTATATTTTTCCTTTTCACTTTTACAAAAACACTCAAAACTTTTTTTCCCCCTCAGGTGCCACTTTGTTCATCGTCTCGTCAGACAAGCTCTGACGCGCCGCATGCCACCGCTCAGCCTACGCACGACTTTTAGCTCGATGTTTGCGTTTAGAATCACTAATTATGTTTGTTCTCCACATCATTTCCATGCACGGCTGCACACTATCAACACCCGCTTTCTGACACTTCGACATTTCACAAACGGCTAAATTTAGGTGACAAAACTGTTTGGCATGCCCCAGGTTCTGGATTATTTTACACCAATTGAAAATTTTCATTTAATTCAAATATTTAATCAGTGATAACAGGATTTAATGTACTGTGTGCAATAATTAAATATGCATGCGGTACACACATGCACTGAACTCTGTTTGACTGGAAACTCTTTTCTGCTACACTATTGAAGTTTACTATTGACTTAGATGGAGGAAACCTGCACTGTGTTTTTAGTATTTGTTTGTAGACGTGGCTGCAAAACTGAAACTGCTAAAAATGTACCATTACAGAAATCCCATGTGTTCTGAAGGTTTCCACCAAAAGGAGCAAAAAAAAAAACATACAATATTTGAAATTACTTATGTTTTTTTTATTTTTTATTGTGGGTTCCTGTGAGCACATATATGTTAAAAAGCACAGATAGCGCAGATAGATTGTTATTATGCTATACTATTACTCGTAGGTCTGCCGTAGGTCTTTGTGACTTTGCTTAGCCCCTTTGCCGGCTTTGGCTGCCTACAGTACGCTTGACTACAGAAGGCCAAATGACCACAGCAGGCCTATGGAAACACATGATATTTTGAGTCATTAAAAGTCATAGCCCTGCCACAAAATCTTCTGGCCATGCTTAGAAAATTGAAAGCCCATGCTGTTAATGTATAACCCACATGAGTCATTCTGACACTCCTCAGCAAGGCAAGATCTTGCCATGTGCCTACCCATCAGTGTGGCTAATCTAAGGTGCTGTTTGTTAATTGGTGATTTCTGAGGCTGGTAACTCTAAATTAACTTCTTCTCTGAAGCAGATGTAAGTTTTGATCTTGCTTTCCTGGGAGGGTCTTCTTGAGAGCCAGTTTCATCATAGTGCTTGATGGGTTTTGCAAATGCACTTGACACAATACTGTTCTTGCAAGAACTGTTCCAGAAAAGCTGATCTTTGCTGATCTTTGAATAACAAATATTTTGGCTGACTGTGACCAAACCTAAGTGTTATCTCTCTTTCTCTTCTCTTTTCTTTTCTTCTCTCTCTTTCTTTCTCCCTGTCGCTCTCTGTTCTGAGCTAAAGGTGACCCAGACCACCTCCACCCTCTGGACCTGTCTGACTCGTCCTGGTGCCCCACTTCTGGTTGGAGATCTCGTTGCATGGAGGCCCCATGTGGTCTGCTTGTGCTGTGACTGGGAACGGTTCCACTTTACCATGAGGACAGTCCTGGCCAGGGATAATGCAGACAGCTGTTCTTTGAGGACTTGTGACTGTCTAATCTGAGCATCTGACTCCATATAAACTTAAACACCTCTCCTGTTACAGTATACTGACACTCAAGCCTTTTAACACTCAGTATGACTGCAGATCAATTCTTGCTATCTGTTATCACCCAAATAAGGATGGGTTCCCTGTTGAGTCTGGCTTTTCTCAAGGTTTCCCTTGCCACCGTCTCCCTCGGCTTGCTCATCAGAGACTACAGTACTGTATATGATCGTTTTGTTTTATACACATTTTTCCCATTGCACGTCCATTATTTTCTTTTGCTTCTGTAAGTCTGCTTTGCAACAATTACCTTTATTAGAAGCCCTATACAAATAAAATGTAATTGGATTGAATTTAAACTTGTGTCCAAACTTTTGACTCATAGTGTACACACAGACATAAAACATGTTAATACATAAATATTATAAAATAGATGTCCTGAACCTGAGCCAATCCACTTACCAATGGCCACCAGCTTAGTCAGTCTGTTTTTATTAACCTGGCTGAGACTGCTAAACCAATCCACTATACAATAGGTAAGAACCATTCCAATGAAAGACTGATAAAACAATGTCATGAAAACTTTGCATGATTTATCATCAGAGAATAAATTTTCCTTAAAAAGAACAAACATTGCTGGACCTATTTAGAGATTGGATCTGTATTAGATTCAAAGCAGAGCTTGTTATAAATTACAGTGGGTATTTGTATTCAGTCACCAAATCAATATCTACAGTATGCCATGGATATTTGTTCAAGTAACATGAAAGTGATCTAGTAAAATCAACAAACTTCAACAAACAAATCTTTAGTTTTAATCACATTGTTACTTAAGTAAAAAGTGTCACAACATAGTATGATGTCATTCACCTTCAGCCCATTAAACCTCAAACAGAATCATCAGCAAGTTTTAAAGCATGTCTGTTCTTTTTAGCACTTCTACAATTATAAGTATACAAGAGAAACAGAATGGGAGACAAAACACACCACTGTCAAGAGCCTGTACAGGAATACAATTTGGAGAATATTTCACTACTGCCTATGACTAACTAAATATGGAAGTAAAATCAATAAATTAGAGCCTCGAATTAGTTTTAGAACCCTAAATTTGATGCAGTGGCAGGGTTAGGACTGCCACTGTGTCCTCTACCTGCCCGATTTACAAACTAAAGTAGATCCAAGTGGCACATGACCTTAACACACGGCCACTAATGTTATCTAATCAGGAAATGTTACTGCCTTCATTCTGTTTAAAAACATTTTCAACAAAATGTCAACAAAGGACAATAACAGATATTTCCTTGACAATTTTTTACATTCTATCAATTTTATTACAAATAGATTGTGATTGTGATCAAAAACGAGCTTGGGTTAAATACTTACATCGCTTTAATCTCAAAACATCTTGTAAACTTTGTTAAACTTTCTCTGAAATTAAAAGATTGCAATTGATTGGCAATTAATGTCGTTCATTTCCACCTAAAAGATAAAACTTATTTGCGCAAGATACAAACATTTTGTGTAAAATTCAAACATACGCCTATCAGCCATAACATTAACAGCACAAAATGTTAACATATTAACACTAATTATCAGTTATAGCAGTAAACTGGAGACAGGATCATAAGCACCCAAGGCTCACCCAAGCTTATGGGGACCAAAGATTAACACATTATCTTTGATCCCGCAGAAAAAGCCAACAACTAACAGTTGCCATACAACTAACCACAATGTCAATGCCGGCCAAGATTGGAATATATCAAAACACCCAGTGCCATGCAAAACACTCGGCCCAGCAGGCAAAGACCCCAAGGCCACTGACCCAGCCTCCAAACTACCCAGATCTCAATCCAAACAAGCACCCATGGGATGTGCCGGACAAACAAGTCCAGTGGAGGCCATGGAGGCCCCACCACACAACACCCAAAGGGTCCACTGCCAATGTCCTGGTGGTAGGGACCACAACACACCGCCAGAGGTCTTGTGGAGTCTTGCTCTGAGGAGCCAAAGATGTTCATGTGGCACAAGAGGAACCTACACCATACTGGTCTTTATTTTTTGCTCTGTAATGTTATGGCTAATTGGTGAAATGCTGACTAATTAAACAACTTCTCAATCAGCTGGTGCACATGTCACACAAAACAGCTCATACCAAAAATCATCAAAATGAACAGAGACAAAAACATTCAGTCCTTTAAAACTCAAGGTCAGTGGAGTAATAAAGTATGATCAGATTATATTTAATAAAGGGGTTTAGGTCAATAACAGCAATGTCAGAAAGAGAAAATAAAAAATAAAACCCACCTAAAATGTCTTTTTTTCTTTAAGTTATCCATTTATTCTTGATGCTAAGGACATTATGGTGTAGGAACATTGACTTTAACATTCACCTTGAAAACAGAAAACTATTTATTTTTCATAATTTTACCTACAGATGCATTGGTTGTGCACTCAAAATCTAAGGGTGATGTTAGGATTTTGAGGAAACCTCAAGAATTCAGCTGCACTACATATTTTGACTTTAAAACTCTCTGAGATCTTCTGAGGGTAAAAAACTAATAATCTAAAGGAAAAGGAAACTAATAATCCCATGGATAACAAGTAATATAAGGTGCACAAGTTCACTAAAAAAGTAAGAGAACTAAAGATAACTAAATAAATAATTATTTTTCATGTTCCTATTATTGTTTTTAGGTTACGGAACATAATACATTATTTAGGTGTATATTTTGTTAGGAGAACAGCTTTTATTGGGAGAGAATATAATAAAAGATTTGAAAGAAAGCTGTGGTGCTGTCCATGGTGCTGACATATGCCACATACTGTAAACCCCCCCCCCCCCTCTCTCTCTCACACACACACACACACACAAACACACACACACACACACACACACACACACACACACACACACACACACACACACACACACACATTGTTTTTAAATGTATACTGTCAAGTGCGGCAGTGTACATTTCTAGGCTACATGACATCTTGGATTGTCTTAATTTACCCAGAATCCCACTTATGTTCTGCTTCACAGCAGTTGCTTGATGGTCTCATACACTGGTGTGCACCAAGTTAGAGCATCTCTGAGGTACACCTATAACATGCATTCTTATTCAAACTACTTTATCCTGAAGATCTTCCACAGCACCTCAGATTAGAGCCATTATGATTTACAGATACATCTCAACATTAACTGTTTAAAGTAAATTATTGCATAGTTTGGATGCCTTCTGCATTGTATTAGGATGTAGCAAGAAAATAAAACCTAAAGACCATGGAATTAGATGGGGTGTCCAAACAATTGCCTGGTACTGTATGGAAATTAATTTACTGTCTTCTGACCAATCGGATTTGAAATCTCTAAATCAACAAGACTGTGCTGCAATTTATTTATTTATTTATTTTTAATTTATTTACTTTTTAAAGAATCCAAAGCAGATAAATCAAAAATAAATTAGAGCTGTCACGGTTAAGATTAAACTATATTTATAAGTTCATCATGATCTAGACTTCTGTAACATTTTAATTATGATCCATGTTGGATTATGTCTAATACAATGCAAATAAAAATCTATATATGCACATATACTCTATATAACTACAATTATCAATGAATGACACATTGAGACTTCTTGTGTTTTGACGTTTTGGACATTTTGGTTCATTGGGTGGGATCACTGCCCCCCCTGTTGGCGGTCAAGAAAAGAATCATTATGGAAATTAAATACATTGCAATAGTTTCTGACTTGCTGAAAGAACATAAAGTTAATACACTTATATATATATATATATCTTTTATCAAATATATATTTTGCTTATTCTCATATGCACCTTCTGAAAAAAAAAAAATTAACACACCAGAAAAAGACATGGCATGCTGGGAAAGAAAAGATTTAGGCGGGTATAAGAAAGCCTAAAGCAGAAGGAAGTGATCAGTGTTAGATCTTTTATGGTGAAAAGAATTTAAAGGTGGGCTTAGGTGATGAGCACGCGCTTTGTGGGGGCGCGTGCGTTTATGCGTTCGCGCAGGCGCGCGCGCATGCCAGTGCATGGATGTTAATCGCGCGCTCTGGAATCACTTCCTTCAACAGGATGCGTTTCGTTCTTTTATAAAAGCGTGGTTGACAAACAAACAAACAAATAATAAATAAATTAGGAAGGAAATTAGCGAACGTCTGAATCTGCGCACATCACGAGCGGCGCGACTCTCTCACGCACGGTATAACAGCGAGTCGCTCTCTCTTACACATACACCCCTCTCTCTCTCTCTCACACACACACACCTCTCTCTCTCTCACACACACACACACACACATACGCATCTCAAACAACCTACACGCCAGGGTCGGAGAGGAGAGGAATCGCGCGCGTGTGGGGAATGTTTTCATACGCGTGCACGTGGTGAAATAACGGATTTATCCGACCGCAGCTCAAGCGCGACAGAAGAATACTACTAATATTACTAATAATATTACTACTACTAACAACAATAATAACAGCAGAGACCTTCGCCGACACCTCTTTCTCTCTCTCAGACACACACACACTCTCTTTTTTTTCTCCCTGGATCTTTCTCTCCCTCTCTTACGCGCGCACACACGCGCGCACGACGCGCGCACAAATCCTTTAAGAGATGAGCGCGAGGGTTATTTTGAATCCTTGCGCGAGCCGGCACGAGTCATTGGCCGTTGGGGAATTTAAACTGTAACGGAAAAAACGGATATTATTTTATTTTATTATGTATAAACGTTTATTTCTGTATTATAGTTGCTGTAAAAATATGTATTAGTTTGAGCGTCGTGACTATAAACCACATAGAAGGACTACGAAGAAACGCTCTTTGTGTTTGTGTCATCATGAAAATACGCCTCTACAGTAAGTCATGATTAAATTCAATTCTTATTTTTAGCTACGTTTCTTTTAGAGTCAGCTATCTTTCAGCCAGCCTAAGCGCTAACGTTAAGCTCATTACTCTGTCGTCTTAACGCTGTATTTAAAGTGATAGAGAATTGCTAAGCTAACATCCTAAATAATGTTTTTTCCCCCGATACTAAACACTACGAGGATTATGTCCATATATGGCTTTATGCATGAAAACACGCTATTCTAACCTGCTCCTTAATATAGCGTTCGGTCTGTAACTAAGTTATCCGTTGTTTATACACTGCCTCCCTTTTCAGCCAGCTCTGTGTGTTATGTTATGTTGTGCTTTGCGTTTCAGGTGAAAGTTTGTCAATATCATCATCATCATCACCTTGGTGTGACTCCTCAGAGCTTCTTTTTTCTCACCTAAACACACCTGAACTCCAATAAGGACTGAAATCGGAAGTTTCACAATGAAGAGAAGACAGAAGCGCGTGCTGCAGATGGCATTTTTATTCATGCTGGCCCTTATTTTTTTGCCCAACGTGGGTTTGTGGTCCCTGTACAAGGAGAAACACCTGATGAAGGCACACGAAGGAGAGCAGGTAAGTCACTTGCTTCCTGTGTGCATCTCGCCATGACGTTAGAGAACCAGTCATAGAAATGCTGTTGTACTGAGTCTGGATCAGTATGATCAGTCTGATTATTAATATACTTCGGTTTGTATGTATTAATGCACAGCTTCATCCTGAAACACACAAACAGCTTGGTGTGTGCCTGGGAGAAGTTTAAGGTTTTCCTTGTCCATTCAATTCTAGCGATAAAACAGTGGCTCAGACTTTCATTAATTAGTTTATTCATTTTCCATACCGCTTATCCTGTACAGGGTCACGGGGGCCTGGAGCCCATCCCAGGAGACATAGGGTAGACGAGGTGGGGTACCATGCCAATTTATCGCGCACACACACACACACACACACACACACACACACACACACACACACACACACACACACACTGTGGGAGGAAACTGGAGTACATGGAGGAAACCCACCAAGCACATGGATAAAATACAACTTCCACACACAGTCCCAAGGCATGAATCAAACTCTTGACCCTGGAGATGTGAGGCCACAGTTTTAGCCGCTATGCCATTGTGTCGTGGATCGTTCAAATGTTTTTTTATTTGCTATTTGACTTGTCTCAGTGGACACAGGTAGGACAGCAGACATCTTCATGACTAACTAGAGACCCGTTCAGGATGTCTTCAGGGCCCATTACATACCTAATAATGTTGACATCTCCAGGAGTAATTTCCCATGGTCTTATCCTCTTGACCTTTCAATGCGTATAAATTAACGCTGTTAATATTAATGCTGTTTTTTGGGAGAACAATGTCTGTGATCTTTTTTTGGCGTGTGTACTATTTTTAACTATTTTTATTTAATATTTGTTAAATGGTAATGTCTTAGGTATTATAAAACTGCAAAATCTGTTTTCATCTAACCAGTTTGTCATGCATTTCTTTATTCGTTTATAATACAAGTAAATATTAATATTTAAAAAATTTGATTAATCTTGATTAATCACAAAGTATGACTGGGATTGACTAGATTTGATTTTTAAATCGATTTACAGTAGTTGATATTCTTGTGCAAAACCCATATGAGGATCATAAGTTACAATTCTTTTGGCAAACTACTTTCATACATTTCTAAATTCATTTTTCTAAAGGTTATAGTTATCATGTGTTCGTAAAGATAAGCAGCAAGGACAAATTATAACTTACAAAACGGTGGCATCCAGGTCTCAGGAGGTTAATATGACCTTAAGACCTCGTTAATAGTTTTGAGTTTCAAAGACTGTCCACAGAAGACCTGAGGGCTAGACTGCATGCCCACTGGGATAGTGGTATGATCTTCAATGTGAACTGACCTCTCAGTCCCAACTAATCAGATATCAGTGGTAAGGCAAATCAAGAACTTATTTTACTATTGACATTACTTCCATTGAGGCCTCCGGCTTTCCTTGTCCGTCTTATTGAATGGCAATTTCTAACTAAAATGATTAATTTTGCTAGTCAACATGTGCTAAGTTACTGATCTTACCAAGCCAATGCAATGATAAGAACTGCTTGGAGCAATTGAGTGTCGGCATTGTTAATGCTAATGCATGTACAACAGGAGTAAACCATTTCAACAATTTCAAACATAAGTGATAATAATTAGAAGGCGAGCTTCTACCACTTCATGCAAATAAAGTGTAGAAATAGTTAATGTGCATATAGAGATGTTGGTGCGTATGCTGAACTTCTATTCCCACAATGCAATGCAGCTGTACAAAAGTGAGTTACACCACAGCTCAGCTTTTTGGAAGTCTTCGAGACAGTGACCGTGAAGCTTTAGAAGCTGATATGTTTAAGATGAGGAGGTAAACTAGTAGAAAAGGATTTAATGGCTGCTACAGTATATCATTTTCTTTATTTAAAGATGAGGGGTGGTACCCAGACTGTATTATAGGTAGTTGATGAAAACTTAGAATTTCATTAGCAAATAAATCCTGGATCCCTAATAAAAATGTACTGAAATAAATTGTAAATGTACTTTATTACAAAGGAAAATGAAAGCAAATATTTAAATTTTAAGGTAAGTAAAGTAAGTTTTAACTTGTCTCAAATCCTTTAAAATGTTTGATGAGGTTGGAATTATCATTAGCATCTATTTTGACAGCATTATTCGTCCAACAAATAATCACTTATTCGCGCAAAAAGAAATGCTCATACGTTATAGCTTGTCCCATCAGATCCTGGCGAAGATGTCAGTTTTGTTCTCACAGAATTTGCACCTTTTAATTAGCATCCTGATATGACACACAGCCAAATAGAGAACATGAGTACCTCTGTCATGGGAGCATTTTCTTGGTAGTGAAATGTGATTCACATGCTTACTCGCTTTGTCCAGGACACCTGAAACCAATCGAACTGCTGCTCACAGGGCATCCAAACACACTCAGGGGAAAGTGCTATACAGTGCACAACCTTGTGCTCACGGTGTGTAACGTGAGAAAAAGTCTTTTGTATATATATATATTACATGGTACTCTATGTCTTAATTCATGAAAATTTTTTGCATCCTGTATAACCTGTTTTCTTCGTATTGATGATTTGAGTTTGCTGTGCATTTTGTTGCCTGTGATACAACACTAATGCTCATAGGAGATATACTAAGTGTTTTATTGCGTCTTATGGTTTAATTTCTTTCTCATTTGTTTTTTGCGTGGGCTTTGTGTAGCTTTGTCCTGAGGCGGGCCACACAAGCCTAGTCAATTCAATCCTTCCAATTCGGTGAGCAGACGCTGGATGTTGACAGGGACAGAAATATCAGAGGCACTTGTACGGGGATTTGTCCTTTTCTGCGTCTGCTTGTGTTCTGCACCTTTCCTAAGATGAATCAGACGGATCTGACACGCTCGCCTGGGCAGAAATCTAATGCAATTAGAGGCAGTTTGACAGGTAGGCCTTTCTGCTATTAGCCCTTTACCCTGCTTTTATTCTCTGGTTGGAACATTCAAAAGGGCTTCATTGCTCAGAGCTACTTCATTAATGGCGTTCTGTGAATGTGAAAAGTCCTGTACTGTAATGAAGTCAGAAAGCAAACTATTGATTCTTCAGCCGTTTTTAATTTTAGGAGACGATCTGGCGAAAAGTACAGGAAAGGTGGAGGGAAGTATGGAGCATCTGAGTTCAGACGCAGTCCCTGATGTATCACACATTTTCTGCCTCAGCAAGAATTGGAGTTTGCAACCAGGAGGAAAAAGCCCTTCTTTTTACCGTGGCTCTGTAAAGAAAATTGACAGATTATCTATCTCTGTGGTTCCAATAAGCCCCAGAGAACACCAGTGACTAACTCCCTCTGTGTTTGTCCTCCTTTGTTGACCAGGAGCAATTGCTGAATGGATCAGTAGAATCCTTTTTCATTGATACTGGCTGAAGCTTAGCTGCATAACAGTACAAAGGAAATGCTGGTTGATGAGAGATTCAAACTCTTCCACAGAAGCTTCTGTTTCACAAGAAGTGAATGTAATTGTTTATCGTTTTCTCCTCTTTGATTTCTGTTGTTTCTTATTTTGTGGGCATCCTACAGAATCAGCTGCGAGCATGTAGTCTCACACCACCATTACGAGATAGACAGTGTTGATAAGTGTGTTCCGACACCGATAACCTTTTCCCGACGTTTTAACAAGGACCGAAATCAGCAGGAGGAACGCCGATGGAGTTTTACACAGAGCTGGATGACACAAACACATCCCATCTGAGTAAGTCAACAACCAGGCCTGCCCTTTTACTGCCAGATAGCGTGATGATAATGAGAGTGTAACAGAAAGGAGAAGGAAAAAGGAGGACCTGGAATAGTGCTGCACAGCCTCATGCATTTTCAACTGGCTCCCCTCAGATCTTGTGTTAATCCACCCGCGGTTACGTCAGGCCAGATAAATGAGGAACGCTTTTGTCACTTTCTATTTGCATGCATAGTGACAAGAGGAATAGAGATGGAGTAATTGCAATTCCCCTCGGTGTCAAAGCAGAGAGATGCGTTATGGTAATGGACAAGTCGGACCGATACTTGGGGTGATTTTGGGTGCTTTGAATAAGAACGCACACATATACACAGAAACACTTAAATAGACCAAGTTCTGCATAAAGCCTGAGTAATGTCTTTTGTGGTAGGAAACTGGATGAAATTATAGAGTGGAAAAAATGAAGTTTGTCGTCCCTGTCACGAGAAATTCAGTGTTATACAGTGAAATACATTTTAGTAACGGACTGCTGGGTATGACCATTTGAACAGTAACCATATTATCTACTGAAATGTAGAAAAACTCAAAAAATGAGTTCACACACGATTTCCATTATTGCTAATATGCGTTCATCAGTGCAGACCACACTTACAGGCCACATCACCCAAAAATATTGCTGTAGTGACTTGAGGTAAAAGGAAATAAAGAGTTTTATTTTATTTATCAGAGTCGTATAGAAACTCACCTCGATGCATAAAAGCAACACATCCCTTACAGTGCATATACTCTTTATGGATGAAAGTATGTGCACCCCTGACCATCACACCCATACTGTATGTGGTTCATTACTAAACTGTTACCACAAAGTCCAAAGTACACATTTGTAATGAATGTCTTTATGTGCTATAGCATTACAATTTTATTCACTGGAATAAAATTATAAATGTAATGTAAAATAAATGTGCCCTAAACGCAAAGAACACAAATCTCTACTGCCACTCTCCAAAATCTAGTGTAAAGTTATCCCGGAAGAGAAGAGTGGAGCTTATGGTAACAGCAAATCTAAAACAAGATGTTCATCAAGCATATATGGGCATAACTTGAACAGATTTTTGGCCATGCAGGGTGCTGTTTGTAATTTAAAACAGCTTACCCTGCTTTACACCATGATTATCCAGCTGTGGAGATGCCTCATAGGTTCTTCATGGTTCTTATTGCAAGAGAGCTTACATACTGTACTTAACCAGAAATTAACTGCTCCTTATTTCCAGTAAACCCTCTTAATATTTTTGTTGTGTTTTAGTGGTGATTAGCAGTTATATAATAATCACCAATGTGGAAATTAGCAAGCACAGAACCAGTTAAAAGCATTTTACGGATCTACTCATGTCTGTGCTTAATCGGACACCATGCAGCAAAACATGAGTTTGTCCATGTAAGGATTTTAAAAAATTGGGGACTCACTTTTCTTTGCATTCCCTTGTCATTTGCATGCCTTACATGTTGCTCAGGCAAATGAAGAGGCCACATGGAGCTACTGATCTGGGAATCTAATTGAGCTGTACGGGGATGGAATCACATGCTGGAACCTAATGGAGCAGATTCATTTTTCCATCTGTTCTCTTAATTCATCACCATAAGGCTGTTTTGCAGTAATTGTGCTTTCTCACAAATGGTGCTAAAAATGATAATTATATTTCTTTATTATTACCGATAGTTTTTTTGGTTTTTACGCTATTCACATTTTAGATTTTATGTGCAGAAATGTGTTACAGATTTAGTCATGTGCACAGCATTGTGAACACGTACAACAAACTCGCCTCGGTTACAGCAGCATCAGCAGCCCGAGTCTCTCCTCAGACAGAAACAGGTTAAACCAGATTACTCTGATGTGCCTGGTAAGGTGATAAGAAACACCATCTCCCAGATTAAAACACATTACATATGGGGTGTGTGTTATACGATATAAAAGCACTTCATATTCACCCTGTGAAACAACGCAAGATGGACCTACTGAGGCTTGTGAGCTCCATTAAGCTAATAACTGTCCTACAGGAGATGGAAAACCTCTTAAGAACCCTTATTGTTCAATCACTCCTGCATTTTAACAAGAAGGTCTGACCCACAATGTCATGCATGATTATCCGTGCTTGTTAGTAATCAAGAACATTGTCAATTTTTAGCCATCAGCATTTCATTTTCATTTCCGTTTTTTCCGCAGCCGAAACGGTTTTAGAAGAAAAAGTTCCGTATTGCTCCTGTCAGCTCCTCATTATTTATCCCGAACCATGCAGAGGAATGCTGGAGTAAATTTATGCTCGCTTTGACTGACTCCTCCACCCTGGTGATTGTTATTCAAGGAGACCAGACCTTCTTTTGTTTTATGGCTCCTCTCCTCATCGTGTGTAGATTTATGGCATTAAAATCCATGCCACAAGGTGATATTTGTCACCGGCATAACATAACAGTAGTAAAATGAGACAGTGGGCTTAACTCTGACTGAGAATGTGAGTTTAACGCCTGTTGGACAGAGCGCTTTGACTTATTGTTGTCGTTTTGTGTGTTACAATCAATCACAACGATCTCAGGACTATTTGTTTGCTGTTTTTTTAGTAGGCCCTGAGGGCAACCCCTTCTATTATTATTATTGTACTGTTTTTTTTTGTGTGCAAAACACTAGTCAAGTCAAATTTATTTTTAAACCACATTTAACACTACACAGTTAATTAAGTGCTGTATAATCCAAAAATAGCTGCATAGAAACATACACAAAAAAATAAAATGAAATAGAATACTATTAAAACTATAAACTTCAATAAGAAATCCACCTTCATTGCATAAAATAAGCACATAGAAAAACAGTAAAACAATAAATAAAAATAAATAAAAACAGGAAAAATAATACACTACTGCTCAAAAGTTTGGGATCGCTTGCAAATTCTTTTTTCCCTTTTTTTTTTCTACATTCTGCAACAATACTGGGGATTTCAAAATTAAAATTAGGTAATTATGTAACAAAAATAACAACGATAGTCAGTTGTTATTTTAAGGCACGAACATCAACCTTTCTGGAATAGTTCTTACATAATGAAGACCTTCCCGTGAAGACAAGAGCAAAACTTACCTCTTCTACCTGCAGAAAGAAATAAAAATCAGGAACGACCATGGAGTCAACTTTGGGAAGAAAGTGACCCCAAAGTTTTGAGCGGTAGTGTATGTCATCACACTTTATTAAATGCCAAAGAGTATAAATAGATGAGATTAAGTTTTAAAGTGGAATTTAAAGGTAGGAAGAGTAGGTGCCTGCCTGATGTACAGGAGGAGCTCATTCCAGAGTTTGGGGCTGCTACTGAAAATCGTCCTGACTTTTCAACCTAAAGTTGGCATCTGCATTGTAAAAGCTGATCACAAGACCTGAGAGACCGGACTATATGGCTTCAAAAGGTTAGAAATATATAGTGGTGCTAAATTATTCAGGCCTTAGACAATTAACAAGACCTTGAACTTGACCCTGAACTGCATCACAGAGTTATGTGTCCCACTTACATCGTCCTGTTAAAAAATGTGCAGCAGCATTTTGGACCAACTACATCCGTGCAGGCGAAGACTGGCCATCTTTAACATAGAGGGCATTACAATAATCAAGCCGACTTGAAATTAAAGTGTACATGTAGAGGGATCGACTTTGTATCCCAGTCCCTCATCACCACCGGGTATGGGGTAAAATTCCTTTTCAGTTTTTTTTGGTTTTCCCAAAAATTCCAAATTTTCTGATTCAGGACTAGGCCTCTGTAGTCCCCTTAATTTTTTTGCGCACCCACACAAAACTTAAAACAACACATGCAGCCGGATCTCCCGAGCATAATGGACAGCAGGCAACTTAGCACAAAATGTTTTGCGTTACGAGAATTCTTTTGGAAAATATCCCACAAAAAGGATTATTAAAAAAAATTGTCTGAAATGAAGGCGACCACTACTAACTGAACAATGCTTCTTCTGAGACATGTGACGCCAGTCGGCTGCGCTCATGCATCGTTGGGGGAGGCATAACACACTTGGTAGATAGTGCTGTTGATATAAGAATGTAAGTAGTCCACACCCCTTTACCTAAGAACATGGGCAGTTTTCTCACTAGACTCAGCCGGGGTCTCTAAATGATAGGTCAAACATTTTTTTCTGTTGCCTGGTGGTTTGACTTTCACAGAATCGGATACCGATGAACCTGATCGGCCAATCATGATTGATCAAGGTGAAATATCTCTGATTCCGGTCATTGACCAATAAATCGATGCATCTTTACTTATTATATATAATATAGAATTGTAATAATATAAATTGTTTTATGCATTTTATGAAGAAGCATTAAATACATAAGCAGATATATAATAGATGTTCTTTATTGATCTACAAGTGTAAATTAACTATCAGCTATTAGCTAACCAGTTTGTCTTAGCTGTCTGCTGCACACTCTCCATATTGTTTCTTATTAGCCACGTTTTTAACACAGCAAGAAACACATTCAATGCCCTTTAGCCTTTTTCTGATGTAATGGTTCACCAGCAAGCTCTTGCCTCTGCATTCAATCGATTGCTAAGGCCTGTTGCTTCTCTTTCTCCGTAGTAATCACATCACCCTTTTGTTTATCCTCCACCTCATAACTAAATTGAGATCGATTGAGAGCATGTCTCATACTGTCTTAGTCGCAACCCTTAGACTATGAATCAAACATGAAGGGAGACGCTGGAAGAGTTTAATTGGAATTGCAGATGACTTGGAAATGGTATAAATTCACATTTTGCTAGAGCTAAATCATACCATAAAATGTTCTCATGCTATTACATCTTTATCACCCATTTTCTCTGTGAATAAAAAAAAATTAAAATGACAGTGTGAAAGCTCAATTACAACAGTTAACCAGAAATCTCTGAAATGTTCTTGACAGTAATTAAAAAGAGCTTTCTAATTGGCATCACTCGTGTTCTTACCTTAATTGGAGGCCTATTTGCAGATGGAGGTATGAATTTGCTTTGAACATAATGCAGAACATGAAGTGTCAGCTGTTCCGGTAATTTTTATAAGCAGAGCGTTCTATCTTTTCTAATTGTCGAAGTCTACTTCCACCTTCCTGTTTGATTAGCATCTTATATTTTTAGGATTCTTCATTCTGCTTTTGTAATATATTCCTTTTTTTTAAAAAAAGAATTCTGCACTTCTGTTCATTTACTTCATATGGGTCAATGAGAAAAGGCTTCATTCTGTGCATGAAGCGATCACGGCACGTTATAAGTCCCTAATGTTATTAGCATATTTGTGAGTCGTTTTTTAAGAGAGCGGTCTGATTTAATTAAATCCCAGCAGAACAAGTTTGAATTCTTAACGGACAAAAAAGGAAACCTGAGCTGATATTTTTTTTTCTGTTCTGTGTGTGAAATGAAAGAAAGAAATAGATTACATATTTATGAGAGGACAGCACTGCAAGACAGATCAACCGTCTGACCTGAGAACAGTCAAAGGCAATATTCTGGCTGCACACGTGCACACAGGAAACACGTGCAAGGAAACAAGTTCTGGGTCTGAAAAGTGCAATAGGTGGATAGATTAGACTGTGTGTGTGTGTGTGTTCGTGTGTGTGTGTGTGTGCCTCCTTATCTCTGATAGTCCGTGTCTCAGTCTCAGTATGAGTTGCTGCTTGGCCGCTTGCCTCCTCTCATTCCTAACAGCTTTGGCCTGAGGACTGCACTCTGTCACACTTCATGCACTTTGCCTATTTGATGTTAGCCATCACACACACTCTGCTTCTGAGAGCTCCTGACTGAAGCGCTCGTCTTACAGGACCTGCATCGATTCTTTAAACCAAAACCAAAAAAAAAGGCTTTTTTAAAAATGAGATTTTTTTGATTTAGTCTCTGACCTTCGGATCAGTATTTCCCTAACTTGATGTACCCTCCTGAAAGCCAAATGAAAGACGAACACATGTAGCAAGTTAGACACTGGGTTTTACAGTAGCTTAGAGAAAAAAAAAACACACAGAAGCAGATTTACGAGACGTTCTGACATAGTGGTCGCACTTGCTATTTGTCAGGGTCGTTAGAAGACGAGCTCTTCTTTTTTTCACTTCTGCATTTTAGTTATTTATGGCATCTTGGCCGCTCATGCAGCTGATGCTAATTACACATGACTGTAAAGATTAATGGAGGACCTCGGCCTGACGCGTCTGCCAAGTTTACCTTTATTTGACCTGACTGATGGATTGGAAGCTGCTTCAGACATTTTTTCAACGATTTGACAGATCTCTGGTCATTATAGATAAAATTGAATTAGCCATTTAGCTTCAGCTTGAGTACATTTTGCTCATTCATAGCTCTCACACACACACACACACACACACAGAGTTAAAAATTCAGTTTACATATATTTAATTTTAGTCATGAATTTCACCTTTATTTTTATGAATATTTCATAATATCCATTCTTCTTCCACAATCATTGAATTTTTTATTTTATTTTTTAAAAGCCATTCATTTTAGCACTTTGATGTGTCCCTCCCCCATGACGTATGTCTCTTGTTTTACCTTTGAGAGTGGTTTGACTCACCCTGACCCCAAAGTCCTCTAAAGAGACTCATTAAATTGTACACGAGTGAAAAACTCTGACTCAAGGCTGTAATGAAACAGTGCCATATTTCAGTCTTATTAACACCATTTATATGCTAATTGTCAAATTGAATGGTAATTGCAGGATGAAAAATTTTTATGTCTTTCTGAAGTACCGTCTCCACTCTCCCAGTTACAGTGACTTGTGATGGAGTTTTAATTGCTGCATTAAGAGTTTGATTGGATTTTAATCCTATTTGTTAAAAGATTGGTAACAAATTTCTGCAGCTACATCAGTCTGAATGTCTTTCCATGAAGAATGTACTGTAGAAGAATAGTTCATTCTTCCTAAAAGTTGCTGCCCTTTTATGTAAATCATGGTGTTTACTTTTGTTTCTTTTTCTATAAGTGGCAAAAAAACTGTGTGCAAGTTTTGTTTAAACGGCTTTATAATTAACAGGTATGGTTCTTGTCAAGCTGTTTCATTATTTTTTTTCATTTGTTTATCGTTAAGGTCTTTACACACCAGGAACGACGCAAATAAACAGCATGAAAAGTGGATCATTTCAGTGGTGAATTAATAGAGATGGGGGAAATCTATGAGGCGCCGTATAGGGCTTAAATCAAACTTTACTCACGCACACACATATGAAACACTTGCATACACATGTATGAAACACTCACACATACATATATACTACTAACTGCTCAAACAACTACATATGAAATGCGCGCGCACATACATACATACTTTCCGCGCACATACATACATACTTTCCGCGCATATACATACATACTTTTCACGCACATACATACATACTTTCCGCGCACATACATACATACTTTCCGCGCACATACATACATACTTTCCGCGCATATACATACACACTTTTCACGCACATACATACATACTTTCCGCGCACATACATACATACTTTCCGCGCACATACATACATACCTTCCGCGCACATACATACATACATACTTTCCGCGCATATACATACACACTTTCCGCGCACACGCACGCACACACACACATACATACTTTCTGTGCACGCGCACAAAGCCAACTGTAGCGGTGTAGGGAACGAGTGAACAACGGATCTTTAGTTTAGCGAAAAATGGAATGGATAATTTCCTATAAGTCATTACATATCGCTGGAGTGTGAAAAAATTTTATTTGAAAAAGAATTTATATTTTTATTATAATTATTATCGAGGCGAGGACATCATATAAATAGGACACAATAATTTACATTTTGATTTAATAAAGAAACCATTCGTATTACATAGGCTAGTAATCTGTAAAAATAAATAAATAAATAATACGTTTTATATTTTTTTATGGTATCAGTTTTTGTTTCAATAAATAATCTATATTTAATGTCCGTAGCGTGAAATTTCCACAGCAGCAGGTATCCGAGGTGCTTGTGTTACCATGGTAACGCAAGGAGGAAGTGACGTTGCATGGTGTTCTGAATGGTGGAATTTTGTAGAGTGAAGTTCCCTTTTCAGACATTTCCTGCGCAGGGAGTAGGGTGTAGGGAGTAGTCATTTCAATGTATATGAACTTCATTCTCCCTGATTAGTAGTAGCGTTTCTTAAATAGACCGTTAATGGACAGTTTAGAAGACAACGAGTGATTTATTTATCACCACAAAAGTGGGTGATATGGGGGGTCGGAACAATGTTTGTCCCGTGAGATTCCGATGAGTTGTTTATTCATATAAGCGAAGGCGAGGAAACACATTTCACAAAACAGTATTTCTTTCTGTTGTAGGATCCGACATATTAGCCACAGATTCCGTGCTTTAATTTTCTTTTTGCAAATCATCACCTGCGTTTTCTGCCGCTGAAATATTCAGACATTATGTGGATAGTTCTGAATGTGCCATGTGATTGAGCAGTGATGATACAAACCAGTACTACCATTCAGGGAGAAAGAAGCGACAAGTCCGTCTCTGAAATGCCTTCCGGTTACACTGAAATGCCTTTCTTTTACACTGAAATGCCTTCCGGTTACACTGAGAATCTCATAGGTGAATGTGCGAGAAGAGTTTGTATGTGTGTGCGCGGAAAGTATGTATGTGTGTGCGCGGAAAGTATGTATGTATGTGCGTGAAAAGTATGTATGTATGTGCGCGGAAAGTATGTATGTATGTGCGCGGAAAGTATGTATGTGTGTGCGCGCGCATTTCATATGTAGTTGTTTGAGCAGTTAGTAGTATATATGTATGTGTGAGTGTTTCATATATGTGTATGCAAGTGTTTCCTATGTGTGTGCATGAGTAAAGTTTGATTTAAGCCCTATACGGCGCCTCATAGAAATCGATTCAGTTACATATCGTGATTCTTTTGTGTGGCAGTTTTTTTTATGATTTTTTACAATTTATTTATCCTTGTTTGCATATGATGTGTTGCATTTCGTCCATAAAGCTACAGGACGCTTGCTCTAAACTACATATACACTTCATTGGCAGAAAGCACAGCATTTAGTGTGGTAAGAGCAAATTATGTATCAAGTTTGTTTGGGATTTTAATAAAATAAAATAAATTTATGATGCTATAAGAATCACGATACAAATTGAATCAGCACTAGAGATGGGAATCACCCATCATCTCCCAATACGATGTTATGACGATACCTCGGTGCCAATTTGATCAAAATTTGCGATTCTGTTTGTATCACAGTTTTATAAATATCCTGATTCTATGTTACATTCATCCACTTTTCCCCATTTCCCATTACATTTTGTTACAATTTTAGACCTTTAAAAAATTTCTGTACGTAATATAATTTAACTAAATGTAGTCCGTTTTTTGTAAATTAGATTTTTTTACTTAAATGCCAAGGGCAGCATTTAAACAATACAAACTAACAAATACAATAGTTTAACATTTAACTGAGCAGCAGGTATCTCTGTACTCCACTATAATTATTATTTCTAAACAAACTTAGCAAATAATTTATGCCTACGATGAAAGAAGAACAAAGTGCACTATCTGCAGGATTATAAAGAAATGGTGACATTTTACTTCCTTAAAAACCTCCAAAGTCTCAAACTCAACTTGACAAGGAGCGCTCTGGTTGAGTGGCTGCAAGGGTGCGGGCGTGTCTGACCTCTAACGCATGCGATTTTTGACTGATTAGTATACTGCATTTTGGAACTTGTGTAATCGTGTTTAATAAGTGGGTTTAAGACTAATTCATTCAGAGTTTGGAGAAAAAGGCAGGTCGAAGACTTTAAACGCATGCGACTTTTAATTAATGTAACATCATAAAAAATTTTGCCGTTTTGGTTGCGCCACATGGAAGCTTTTGCACTCGGTACAGAATTGTTTATATCTGAGGCTGATTGGCATCATTATGTCTGGTCACAGCCGATCAAACTGAAAACCTGCCAATTCTGCTAAATGGCTGATCGATCATTTAATCTCTAATGTAAAGTTACAGATGAACTGATACAGAGTGAATCTTCTTGAAAAAGTCTATAGAGATTTTCCAGAAAAGGATAGTCTGGAATAACTTTTGTTAGGATGAAAAAATTATCATGAAACAACGTACAATGTTCTCAAAAGTATATGGAGCTTTGAATACGCCAGGTTGCCCCTGTGTTGGACTGATAATGTAGGCGCCAGACAGCTACCGCACCATTTTACGCCATATCCCTTTATTCAGTCACTCGACTTCTCATCAGGATGCTGTGCAGTATTGAGTAGTGCGTCTTTATAGTGCGAATCTATTGGTCACCTATTCGTTAAAGCAATGTCAGGGTGAATTTAGGGAGTAAATATGGTGTTTCTGATGTACCATCAAAGGGTGTTACTCAGAGGATGGTACGGAAACTGGAAATGACAGAATCATTGATCCCTTTTCATGGCAGGGGCTGACTAAAAATGTTTCAGACACAATCAGTGAAGAGCAACCGGGAAGTTTTATTCAACATGTCAGAGAGCAGCAAAAAGAGCAAAATTGCAAGTGTATCGTGTCACCGTCATTCAGGAGCAAGTGATATGAAGAAAAGAATTAGATACTGTCACTAGTTCCGGTACGTTCATGGACCTGGCAGCATTGAAATGAATGAACACCGTAATGTTAGAACAATTAACTGTAACTATTAAATCATTTTAATTCATTCATTTTCTATACCACCTATTCTGTAAAGAGTCACTGGATACAAGGAGCCTGTCTTAGGAGACTTTGGGCACAGTACACCCGGGACAGGGTGCCAGTCCATCATAGGGCACACACACACACACACACACACACACACACACATATGCATGCACTATGGGTAATTTGAGAACGTAAGTTAGCCTAATCTGCATGTCTTTTGACTGTGGGAGAAACACAGGCTATCTACTGTAGATAAAACTCACCATGCATGGGGAGAACATGAGTTGGGAATCAAACCCTATGCCACTGTGCCTCCATCTTCTTTTAAGTATTAAATATTTGTATCTTGTATATCTGGTATAAATAAAATGCTTCTTTTTTTATTTTATTTTGTTAAATGCAACATTACTGTATACTGTATATTTTTTATACATATTGTGTATCATAAAAAAGCCTGCAAGAGTTAGGATAAGATTATTTTTTGTCATATTGCCTAAGCCTACTAGACAATATACATTTTTTCTTTTTCTGCTTGGTGAATAAGAAAAAAAAATACCCACTACTTATTGGTCTTTTATAAATTGTTTAGTTGTGTACATGTTGGGTTTAACAGCAGCCATAATTAAAACACAATAACGATCTGCTTCTTTAACCAGCATCGGGGAACACAATCACAGAAGAGCTTCAGTAGAGGCTAGAGAATACTGGGAATGTTCTCGGATATCAAACACCGTGTGGTTCACACCTGTGGCGTTGTGAGATTGCATTGACATCAGGGTGTGGAGGTGTGAATTGCCATAAATCCACAGGGGTATGTTTCTAAGGAAGGTGTTGTTAGTTGATGATAGTTGGTGTTGCATAAATCTCTCTTTGTTCAATGAAGGTTAATTCTGTTTAACTCCTTGATCAAACTGGTTGTCTTCTTTTTTACAAAGTGCACTTTGGAGTGGACAGGCGAGTAAGAGATTTGTCCCCCTGTGGTAATGCATGGTCTAATAAAGTCACTGGTTTTGCTTTACCAGTGTCTAATGACTCAAAGAGACATTAAAGAGCCAAAAGTTACCACTACACACATTTAAGCTTGGTGAAAATCCTACTCCAGATTGATTAACTTCGCTTGTATAGTAAGCTTGTTTCGCTTGTATAGTAAACCTCTAGAAAGGCTTTCCAGTAGATTTTGTAACATGGCTGTGGGCATTTGTGGTCTTTTAGCTCTAAGAGTTTATTAGTAAGCTCATGCACTGATATTGAGACATCAAGGAGGCTCCAGTTCCAGTTCAACCCAAAGGTGTTTAGTGGGCATGAGTTTAGTCAGAGCTCTGTGCAGGACACTCAAGTTCCTCTACTCATACAGTTCCTTAACACCTTGTGTCTTTAACAAGTTAGCATGTGCACAGGGGCATTGTTGAGCTAGAGCAGGTTTGGGTTTCTTAGTTCCACTGAAGTGAATTTTTACGTCTGAATTTATATCTGTTGCATCCGTTCTCTATACAGTAATTACTGTTCTTCTTTTTACATAGCTGTTACTTAACTTACAATTAAATTGTAAAAAGTATTGAGAGTCTTTATTGTATTTAGCTTGTAGGCTTGTCTGTGCAGCTCGTATCCTTCTACCATCTGCCGCCTGCTCATCTCGTAAGTCTGTGCAACTAAGAGCGCCTGCTAAGTGAATAAATGTAAAACTAAAACCCAGTGGAACAGAACGTTATATTGGCAATAAGAACACATGCATATTATTTTAAAGAACGGCCTAATTTGGCAGCTCTTTCGTCGACATAGAGATTTCAATCATTGAGATTCAGAGACGAGGCTGGTACAGCTGGCACTGTGCAGTGACACGACCCCCCTGTGAGTCGGGGCTATGTGACTGACAGCTTTCTGTCTGTCTCTCTCTCTCTTTCTCTTTCTTTGGCTTGGATCGTTTCCTACTTTTCGTTTGGTGTCAATTCTCTGGTGAGAATTAATAAGATGACAAAAAAGAAAGAAAAAAAAAAAACCCAGGCCTCACATTTTCAGTCTGTCGAATTAAATAGAGCTCAAATTCAAATGAAGCAGAAGTAAGTTTTGCTCTGTCACTTCTGAATAATTAAGCAGAGATAATCGTCCACCAGTTTTCCACAGATACATTGATCCACATAAGCCGTTATTTGCCGATATACAGCTTTCTGATAGACATGTCTTGTCAGCATTATTAATTTATCCTCAGTCCATTTCTTAATTTTTCATCACATGGATTACAGCAATAAGCACCATTTATCAATCTTTAATCCATCACAGTGGATCAATTGGTCCACAGATCCAGTGTGGCATGGGCTTTGTACCAGATGCCCCTTGTGACTTAACCTTCCCATGTCTATCCGGGCTTGGGATGCCCGCATCTGGGGCCTCCCACATGGCAGATGAGAAGTTTTCCACTTAGCCACCAGTGTCCTAATAGAATAATATGGTAATTGTGACAAACGAGTGCGCTAAATCTTCTTTAAACTGAAACTTCTATCCTGCATGTCCTCTGTATATATGTCATGATTTCTGCTGCCAAAATTTTATTAATTTGTCTTAATGTATGTGTTAGCTTGCTCTTTTTAGTTATTCATATTCTTTAATTGAAGCCACTGCTATAAAATTACCAGATTTGGTTGTTAATGTTAGTTCCTGACCCAGTAAACAAGCATGAGGATGTTTTTCCTTAAGCCCCTCTATATAATCACATCTGCTACATCCTTTAAACGTAATACTATCAAGCCATATAAAATAGACAGTACAGTTGGACCTTGGATTGCAAGCATAATCCATTCCGGAAATGTGCTTGTATATCAAAACACTCGTATATTAATGCAAATTCCCCTCATAAGAAATAATGGAAACTCAGACGATTCATTTCACAACCCAAAAATATTCATATGAAAGTAATATAAAAAGTAATTAATACTAAATATAAAGTAAAAATAAAACAAATTAATCTGCACTTTACCTTTAAAAAGAATTGTGTTTGTAGTGATTGAGACCAGAGAGAGGAGAGGAATAAAGGGGGGATAAAGGCTGCTGTGTAGGATGACGTTCACACATACCCACATGCACACACACACATGCACGCACACGCCAGGTTATCGATAGCGACTCTCACTCAACCAAGCACACGCACACCAAACACACACACACACACACACACAAGTTTACTAAATAAAGACTCACACAAACGCAAACACAAAATAACAGATGCTTTACATGCACTCACGTGGCCACGGTGTTATAGTAAACAGCACACACGCGCATGGATGTTCACTATACGAGTGACACATGTGCACTGAGACCGAGCAAGGGAGACGATTACCCACAATTCAATACCCGCGCAAGACAACCATTGGCTTAGTTGTGATCACGTGACACTTGGCATCAAACAAGTGCATGCGTGCTACATGACACTCGATGATATTTGGTACTCATTTATCAAGTTTATCAAAGTTTGGTCACACCTTCTAATTCTGTGGTCTTTCCTGATTTTAATTTCTTTCTACATTGTAAAACATGCTGAAGGCGTGCAAAATGTGCAATATTTTTTTCTGAACAAATATTGAGATATGTCTGCTACTTATGCTTTGTATAAATTCAATATTTAAAAAAAAATCCAGCATTGTTCTAGAATGTAGAAAAAAAAATACAAACTTCTATCCAAAATTTTCACTGGTACCATCTATAAAAGTGCAAGTTCATTATATGAATGGAGGTTATTACAAATGCAAATTACTTGTGCACAATTTACTTGCCCAAAAAACATTCATATGATAAATAGGTCCAAAGCCATTTCTTTATGTAAGTGGAACTTTAGACTTTGTTATTAAGTCTAGGCCTAATTCCTGGTCTGGTCAAAGCTCTGCTCAGTTCCACCTGTCTGATGTAGGCTTTTATTTATATACATTATATATAAACAAAGAAGTTGCTATAGTCAAGCCAACCTTCAGGAAAACATAAGGAGATTAGAAAAAGCAACAGAAAAATAGCAAAGCAAAGACAGTCAGATACCTTAATAATATTATGAACCTTTAGAAAAAGTACAAAATCAGTGGATGTGCTTTCATTTATGGACTCAGTCTGGTTTATTATTTTTTTTCACCATTGAATCACTATTACCTGTGAGTAATTGAATTTAACACTAAGCTTCAAGGTTTTTCTTGTAGAATTCGGTTCATACATCCTAACATTCGGTTCGTAATTGACATTATATGTCTAAATCCACTGGATGATTTATTGGTATCCGGGCTAAAGTGCACATACAGCCAAGTATCTCACAGAATCTGGTCACTGGTTACATGAAGAAACTAGATAAAGTTTGGCCTTTATTATGTCCATCTGCTGCTCTGGCTAAGAAATCAGTTTAAACATCCATTTGAATATAAGATGAAAAAAAAAAGGTCAGAAATATCCAAGTGATGGAGAATCACTAAGAACCGGCATGTCATCCTGTGTTCCTGCACAGGGGGAACAGGGGGGAAGCACTCAGTGTGTAGGGGAATGTTGTATAGTGTGAATGTCACAGATTCTGGTCACTATGGAGGTGTGTGAGAGCTGCTTTAACACCAAACAAAAGAACTTCACTGACAAAGCTGCCTTTGTGAGGCTAATAGTACTTGAGTAAAACCATTAAATCTGGTCAATCTGTGTGTTTTGTTCTCTGGACTTTTTTGGCATTGACTGCATGGAAAAACACAGAGCAAATGCTGAAAAGACACAGGTGTATAGAAAGCACACATACAGAAGCATGTCAAATGTACTTCAGACTTGATATACGCAAATTTGTGGTGAGAAGAACATGAACTCATTTGATACCATAGTTTTATTTGAAACATGACCAATAGATGTACAGTATATTAATGCATTCATCCTAATACATGATGTATTCTATAATAACAGGTTGAACACAGAGACTGGTCCAGAGTACAAGCTTAAAAGTCTAAGACTTTGGAGACTTTGTAGTTAGTTGATACTCAAATACAAATATTTATGACAAGTATTACATGCAGAGAAATTCTATTACAGCCTGCCAATGACCTGAAAGAAAAAAAAAAGAAAAAGAAAATCGAGTATTTAAATAAAAAATAAGAAATATGAAATAAGAATAAGAATAAGAATATAATATAAAAAAATATACAATAATACAGTTACACAAATTGATCCAGTTTGGTTTCTCAGAAAAATTACAAAATGTGTTTTTGATACTTATACCTCTATCCCACCTATGTGGTTTCGCGCGGTGGCCGTAAGTACGGAAGCTTGGCGGGCAATCACGGCGACTCACGGTGCCTAACTCCGCATCTCACTGTGAGTCAAACCGCATAGGTGAGATAGGGGTATTAGGGGGAAAAAGAGAGAGAGAGAGATGTACCACAATATTAATCTAACTATTAAACATGAAACCGTACCACTTAATTCACTTTCTCAGTCACTGCCTATAGCACTTATCCCGTAGCGGGTTCTGGGAGGCCTGGATCTTATCCCAGGGGACACGGGGCACAATGTGGGATACACCCTAAACAGGGTGCGAATCCGTAGCAGGGCACGAGCACACACACATTCACTCACGCTCTATTTTGGAAGTACCAGTTAGCCTAATCAGTGTGTCTTAGGGCTCTAAAAGAAAACCGGAGCACCCACAGGAAACCAACTTCATGCACCGTCAACTTTAAGTATTCTTAAAAATAAATACTAAAAATAAAGGTTATAATCATTTATAATAATTGTTGAATAATAATAGTAACACATTGCAGACCTTCCTGTTATTTGAATATAATGCCCCTCTGGGGGTTTGGGAGTGGAAATCTCACTCCGCATTCGTGTCATGCCACGTCACACCCCTCCCCACGCCTATTAAACAGCACAGTCTGTTGTGTGTTATTCCGAACTTATTTTTAACTTATGTTCAAGACAAGCCTCTACTGTTTTCGCCTCTTGCTGTTACAGCATTAGAGAGTATCACCTATATGTAATTATACATCTTTACAGTCTTTACTACATATTTGATACTTTTATCTTTTTTTTGATGTAGCTGTAAATTGTATTGGAGGATGACTTGCGGGCCAAAGAAATCTCATTCAGGCTGTCTTATATTCTATATAGTATAATTTTACCCCTGTAAATCAGTGTTCATGTGAGGTGGGAGGAAAACCGAGAACCTGGATGAAACCCACAGGGACTATAGTTATAAGGTAATGAATGTGGTAGATCCCAGATCCCAGAATAAAGTGAACATATTTTTGGCAGATTTGGAAAGATTTTTTAATTTTTTATTTTTTTAAGACAATGGTTTTAAATCATAGAGTCACAAAGTAATCTATCATATTCTATCATGTGTCGTCAGATTTGGTGGCTGATTTAAGTCCAAATGTCATTTGAAGGTGTAATTCCATTGTTCCTGAAAGTGTCTGACCCAGATTCATGTTTTTTCATATCCATTTTTCTGATATTTTTCTCCTTTTTCATACACAGACTTTCTGCTCATTCGCATTGTTATTTCTAATGTTTGGAACCAGAGAGAAGGTCTCCTGAGCCTGGAGTCATTTACTTTAAAAATGCTTCCGCTAAAGAGAGGAACTCAAAGGCGTGGGTAATAAATCCAGTGTGTCTTGCTCGCCTCGCGCTAATACTTAATCAGCTATCAACGGGCTGCCGAGTGCTCTCCACTCCAGCAAGTGCTCTCGGAAATGAATTTGTTTCTTAAATTGGACGAGTTTGTATCCGCGCTTTAACATCGTATCTAATTGGCATTAGTGGGTAGATGCACGCTCTTCAGCACCTTAAAAATATGCCTGAATTAGAAAGAACTTTTATCTTGTCACTATAGTTATGTTAAAATGTACAGCACACACAGCTCAACACGTACTATGGTGATTAAAATAAAACCAGTCCCATATTAGTTCCTGTTAATTTACAGCATATCTTATATTACTTAAACAGACTTTTATATTTCAAATGTGATTTTTAACACAAAAAATTCAAAGATCAAGATGCAGTAAAAAGAAGAAGTGTCAATGATCATCTATTCCCGCAGGCCCTGTGGGATGTCCTTGTAAAAGAATATATTTATATATGCTGTATCAAATTAGTAGCAAATTGTGCAAACAATTGTATTTTAAATAGTAAGGATATTATAGTAAGCACTATTAGCAACTAATGATAGTACTGTTAGACAGAGTAAAACAGAAGCATTCTTTTGTGACATAAAATACTCCCACAATGTTGGCAGAGTGGTGTCAAATCAATATGGCGTCTCACAGCATTTAGGAAAAAAACATTGTTAATCATATTAAATTTAAATTAGTTATTCTTTATATGCACATTTTTTTTTAAATAATATTTTGGATATAAGTTTAATAGTTTTTTTGTTAAGGTGTTGCCCAAATCTGGCAAAAAACATACCTGACACTGAATCATCTATAAATAACAGTGATAATTTAATAGAGAGAAATTCTTGTTTAATGTTTGTGGAAACAATAGAAGAGAGAGAAATTATAGAAATTGTTAAGAAATGCAAAAACATTCACTGATTGTGATGGAATAGACATGAAAATAGTAAAATGGGTATTCGAGGGGATTTCTAAACCACTAAAGCACATTTCAAACTTATCATTCCCAATTGGACAATTTCCAAACAAAATGAAAATGGCAAAAGTCACACCATTTGTACAAATCTGGTGACAAACACCACTTCACTGATTTTCTCTTTTGAAAAGCTTTTTTTTTTCTTTAGAAAAGCTTTTTAACAATAGACTGGCTAAATTCATAGATAAATACAAACTTCTCTCTGGCCATCAATATGGATTCAGAACTAAACGGGCAATTTCATTAGCATAAACCAAATTCATAGAAGAAATTACCAAGGAAAGTACTGTGTGGACATTTATTGCCTTAAAAAAAGCTTTTGCCACAATAAATCTTGAATTATTATTTAATAAACTGGAACTGTATGGGATTTGGGGGTTGCATTGGGATTGGGTAAGAAATTAGTTAATAAACAGGCAACAGTTTGTAAAGATGGTAGCGCAACAATCTAAATGGTTGGAAATCCTGTGTGGGGTCCTCCAGGGGCCAATACTGGGTCCAAAGTTATTTATTTTACACACGAATGATATTTGTAAAGTATCAGATTTTGTTACATTTTTATTATTTGCTGGTGAGAATTTACAGCAACTTTTGGACCTGAACACTTAAGAAATTAATAAAACCAAAACATAGTTAGACAAAATCAAGTTACCGTTAAATATGGACAAAAAAAATACAAATTATTTTATTTGGCAACTGCAGAATTTATAGTCAATTACAGGTACAGATAGGGGGTCCAATATAGAAAGAAACTATGATAAAAAGTTTTTGGGTGTGATAATAAATGACAAAATCAGCTAAAAATCTTACAATAAACATATCCAGAATAAACTGTCTAAAAGTATTTCTATTCTGGCTGAAGTAAAAAACATTTCATATCAGAAGTCATTTCAAACACTGTATTGTTCACTGATTTTGCTGTACTTATATTACTGTGTTGAGAACTGGGGAAACTAATGCAAAAGCTTACTGCAGCCTCTCTTTATACTTCAAAAAAGAGCCAGGAGAATTGTTCACAAGGTAGGATTTCATGACCATACCAACTTGCTATTTGTACATTCTAAAATGGTAATATTATTTAACCTTGTGGAATTTACAGTAGAACTGCGTTAAAGTTAAATAGTTACATAGGTAAAGCTACACAGTTCTATATATAAAGCCAAGAATAACCTATTACCTGAAAACATACAGAAAAGGTTTTTGGAGAGAGAAGGAGGTTAATTTAAAAAATGCACACTATCCGTACAACATTTATACGCTTTTGTGAATTTGTCTGTGGAGTACGACTGTCTAACAGATTAGGTAAGGTTATAAAACAAGAATCAAATATAAAACAGTTCACCAGAAAATATAAAGAGGTGATTGTTTTAAAGTACAGGAATGAGGAGGAGTTGTTATTCTTACTGTATAGGAGTGCATTTGTGTATATTATATGATGCAAACAAGGGTAGTACAAATAGCAAAGGTGAAGTGTAAGTATATGGATAAGTGTATGTGGGTGTGTATGTGCGTGTGTGTGTGTGTATGTGTGTGTGTGTTCAGTAAGTATTCAAAACAAATATTAGTTTTACAGTAGTGTACGTGCATGTTATTCACAAGTTCTGACGCGTGTCTTTTTTGTTACACAGTGTCACTCACTACTCCAGACGTTTCGTTGATTTCTTTGTCTCTTGTTTTATTTTTAACATCAAAGTACAACAATTGTTACAGTTTCTTGCAAAAATCCGCTGTGGTCACGACAAGTCGTTTGCTGTGTTCTGTAGCTTCGATAGATTACAGTTACAACAACTCATTTTACTGTATCTTTTAGCTTACAGTCTCACGGTCAAAAGCTTGTGTTCTCCACACCTTTCTGTATCCTTCCGTGTCTTAACAACAACTAACGTGCGTGATAGACATGTAGCTACATAACTGTGGGATGATGTCACAGAACAACTCATAAAATAATGACACAATACAAATTACGAGTATGATACTTAATGCTCAATGCTTAACTTATAGACTGAAATAAAATAAACACAACAACAAATTACAAGAATGAAATATGGCCCTTACAAGTAGGTTAAACAACAAACATATATTTGTTTGTTAAATCTAAAATACTGACCATACAGTTTGCTGTTTGAGAAATAAAATATGCATCACTCCTCCAAGTTTTTATCACTGTTTGTTGGTTACACAACCTGAATGTCTAGTATCCGACTTTGTCTTTTGAAAACAATAAAGCTGGAAATGGTGTAAGTCCAACTGGAATTTTTAAATAAACGTGTTTATCCAATTTTTTTAGATGTGTACGAATGCCATATCTCTGAAGTGATATTTTTATACAATTTATTATGGTATATATGATTAAGTTTATATCGATTTAACATATATCTTGATATATTGATTGATACCTTGACCTTTGACTAATGAGCTTTCGTAGTTTAAGTCAGAATGTTAATAGTAAATTTCAAGTATCATTTCAAATTACCTTATATTGTTAAAATAATATATATATATATATATATATATATATATATATATATATATATATATATATATATTGTATATTTCTTAAATAGTTTTCTCATTCATCTGTATTGTGCATGTCCATTGGGAAGTAAAGTAAAACTCGTATATTGAATATAGCATGGAATTTACACAATGCTATAAATTCTAAATGAAGCACATTTTCTTTGTTGGAAAAGTATGGACAGAAACTACATGAGCCATGTCAAGGAAAAGAAAATACATATGAACGTGCTGCTGTGAAAGGATTCCCACTATGGATGGGAATCACAAGGGAACATCTACATTCGATTTGTACTGTGATCATGTGAATATCACTATTTTATAAATATCCCAGTTTAAGATTACAATATTGTCTGATTTTGTTACAACTTTAAAACAATGAACACTGTATACAAACTTAAATCATGCATCTAGAGCTTTATACCTTAAAAGCTTTACTAAAATTAAAGATTTGCTTCATCTAAACTGCTAGAAATCGTGTTCAGACACATCATGTATAGGAATTTGTTGTTGGCAGCTACCAAAGGGTTTCACTTTCTTTTCTTAAGTTGTATTATCACAGTATTAAAATTCAACATGGCACCATTTGCATATGTCATGGCTTACAGTCAATTTTACTTTACCACTAAAATTACGAAACCCAAGGTTTCTACATACATTAAATTTTACCCGTAAAAGAATCTCTGGTGTGTCGTCCACCATAACTATTTTTAAACAGCTGATGGCCGTGTTGCCTGGCAATGTGTGAATAGGTTAGAGCACGGCACTTGTAGAGTTTGAGTGGAATAGTGACGAGTTTGTATCAGTTCAGTGTCGTGATATATGAATTGCCACATGAAAGACTCACACACATACTAGAATCAATTTATACACATGCGTACACACACACAAACACACACGCATTATCTGCTAACAGATTTGTAGATCGTTGTCTGATGTTTTTGTACTTCTGACCTCAAGAGTTGCACAAAAATATATAAAGAGATCTGAAGAGATTTACTTGGGAAAAAAAAAATTTGGGTTGAAAAGCAGAATAGGTTGCAAATTTATCGTGCTTATTCAGAAAGCGAACAATAACCTTGAACACGACAGTCCAGGCTGAAGAGAGGGCATCGTTATCCAAAGGCCAAGCAGCAGGAGCTCTCATTAATCAAAATGGCAGGAGGGCTGCGTGCAGTGTTAGTTTTCCACAGTCTGTTATTAAGGAGAAGGACATGGCTGAGTGCTGCCTACCTTGTACATTTCTGCTATTTTGAAATTTTTAATTCTGTCTCTTTTGATATCGAACTTTTAAAATGATTACCTTCAGGATAATAATACACGTAAATATGCCTGAAAAACTTTTTTAAATGCTAAGGTCAGGAATTTAAACCTTTTCGAAATTAGCAAAATCATTTAAAAAAATTAATAATTCAAAGGAACCAAAAAGAAAGAGACCTTTTGTAAGCATGTAAAAAATCCTGCAAGAAAAAAAAAAAAACATTTTGACTTTTGTAATTAGTGTCAAAAAAGAAAATCTAATTAATCCAATATAGACAAAACAATCGAACGTCTCTTGAAGATATGGCAAAAATAATCAGTATAGGTTTGGACAAATGGAAATAAGGAAAATAATATATTAAATATTTAACAACAGTAAAAATAAAGGCTTTCTATTGGCTAACTTTTGCATAGTTCATTATAAAATTTAGATAAAAAGATGCAAAATGATTATTAATGAGTTTCATTTTGCTGCTGAGACTATGTTTATACATTCAATGGTTGTTCAAGTCAATCTGGGACTTGTCATGAAATCTTTGGTAAATGAATGCGTTAAAAAAAAAAAAAATGTTTTTACAGAAGACTTCAAATACAGTACAGTGATAAAAACTCTTAGCCTCAGTAAAGTTTCCAGTTTAGCGAGTTGAAAATTGCCGGTTGCCACCTTGCGGAAGAGTCTCATTTGTCGGTAAGAACTGTACACACAATCCCTCACCAACACCACTTGAACATTACAGGAACTCGCCTGGAAGTTATTGTCACATCCTCATGTAAATTCCTGACCACACTCCAAGCCATTTCTACAAGTTTGGAGCTTTAAATGGGATCTTGGGGACCCAGCATTTTAAACATTGAGAAAATCAGTCTGATTATGGCTCCGGCATACTGAGAAAAAATTCTCCCTTAATGGTATCCAAGCACTAGTAAAACACTGGGATAAGTCTTAATGTAGCAGAGGATTATATAGAGAAAAAAAGGTAGTTTTTACTCTTAGAACGGTGTTACAATCAAAAGTGCCGGTTTGAGTTGAACACCTTTTGTATTTTACCTGAACTTAAAAAAGGGACATGGGGGGCAAATGGCCTTATTCAGAGAAACTTACATTTTTATCAATTTATACATCTGATCATTGAAGGGTGAAGGGCTCAAAGACCCAAAAGTTTTAAGATTTGAACCTGGGACCTTCCGATCACTAGGCCAATGCCTTAACCACTGACCTATACCCAACACAAAATCAATTAAGAAAACAACCACAACCATGCTCTTTTTATTTCATTTATTTACATATCTATCTATCTATCTATCTAATGTGTACATTTTATTTAGGTATGTAAAGACTATTCTATTACCCTATTTATTAAGGCACATAAATTTTATTGTTTAATGTACCTAGTACAAAATTTTCCCTATTATACACTGAAGAACAACAAAAAACATTATTTTGCAAAAAACACACTGATCAAAATTAGAGAACACTTTCAGTTATAAGTGTTAAACTGGCACATGGTGCTAATTTCCTTGGTTACCTGTCAACCCCTATTTAACTGGCAGCCTAACTTCCAGTTTCACTGACTCTGCAAGATGGTGGGCCGTTCTAAAGTGACTGAAAGCCTCCGGCAGCAGGTTGTCCAGATGAAGGCCAAAGGGATGACCCTATTAGCCTTAGCAAGACAAGTTGGTCGTTCCGAATCTTTACAACATTACAAACTCATTCAAGTCCCCCAATAAGGCTGGTCGTCCATGAAAGACAAATACAAGAGAGGACAGGATACTGCGGAGGATCTCAATGGGCAATCGTTTCCACACTGCAGCTGGAATTGATCACCCATTCAGGGCTGATCAGGGTAAGGATCTGTCTCATCATACAGTGTCTCGACATTTAAGAGCATTTGGACTGAAAGCCCACTCTGCAGTGACCAAACCTCTCATTAGCAGAAAGAATCAAAAGGCTAGACTAAGCTTTGCTGAGGAGCATGTTGTGTGGACAGAGGAGAACTGCTCCAAAGTTCAGTTTAGTGATGAAAGCAAGTTTAATTTATTTGGGTCTGATGGGAAACATTATGTTCAGCGACAAACTGGAGAAAGACTGAACTTAAAGTGTATAAAGAAGTCAGTGAAAAGTAGAGGAGGAAGTGTCATGGTTTGGGACATGTTTTCTGCAGCAGGAGTTGGGCCTCTTATACAGCTACATGGCAGAGTAAAGGCAAATGTTTATCAGGACCTCCTTCAACAACATATATTTCCTTCCCTGCGTTCATCACCCAATCAGCCCGCAGTGTTCATGCAGGACAACGCTCCATGTCACACAGCAAAACAGGTAAATTCTTTAAAACTGAAAACATTGAAATAATGACATGGCCTGCCCAGAGTCCTGATCTCAACCCAATAGAGAACGTCTGGAAAATCCTTAGCGACAAAGTTATGGCCAAGAAACCCATTACAGTCACCGAACTGTGGAGGAGACTGGAAGAAGAGTGGACCAAAATCACACCAGAGCAGAGTGAGAGACTAGTGCTGTCCTGTGGCTGCACATGTGCTGAAGTCATTTAAAGCAGAGGCCTGTACACATCCTACTAATTGCTGACTGTTGTAGCCGTCAGAAAATTTTGTTGTAATCTTTTTCCATGCTACAGTCATTGTTGTTCTCTAATTTTGATCAGTGTGTTTTCTGCAAAATAATGTTTTTTGTTAAAATGCCTTAGTTATTTTGTGGAAAAGGTGTTCTGGTAGCATGGTATAGACAGGACAAAAACTCCTTCAACTGTTGAGCAGTGACGATGACATTATTTCAGAATTGTTCAATTATTCATAAATTGTTCTCTAATTTTGATCTCCAGTGTATAACAGCTACCAACTACCAACCGAAGGGAGAAATTAGGTAGTGTATTAGACACAAGAAGCCACATTATTTAAACACATTATGTTTTGATCTTTTTAAAACATAAAAGGCAGCTGAAAAACAGTCAGAGAAATATTGCTCTGCATTGTAGTGGAAAAAATTCTGATCATGTGAATTGGTGCCAAAAGAATCAAATTCCACTAAAAATATTAACATTTTGTCCTAAATCTGTTTTTACAGCACAGGTTTGATTTAAACTTGAAATTTGGGGTTTTTATTTATGAATTCATTTATTGTGCCTGCGGGTCACAGTGCCACAAAACAGCATGTTTCTTTCCTGGAATACCGTTTGTCACTTATATTTGTGATTTATTTCATAGAATTTGGTAAACACTGATGGTAAGACTCTTTATATCATACCATCTTAACTAATGGTAGCATTTAAAAAGCAAAAACAAAAACAACTCTACACTTTCAACATTCAGTAAAGTGGCTTGCGACGTAAATTATATCTCTGCGATAATATATATTCTATAGTCTTCATGTGTCCTCCATTCCATCTCTGGCTTTAATCTGAAAACTATGGTTATGAATGTTCAGCAGCCTTTCGTTTTAATATCCAAGGTCTCAGGTGCACAAGCATGACATGACCCATGCGAATGAAGGTAACAGCCCGTTCTTTCAAATTCACCTTTAATCTAATTGTTTTGTTTGCGAGGAAAAGAAGGTCTTTCATCTCCAGATGAAGTGCATCCCTTGGCTCCTCTTGTCAGCACACACAATGGCATTAACTTTGATAGCCAGAGGCATTCATTAAAGGAGAAATATAGTAAACATTTATTATATGAGAAAGAGCCGTGTGTGTCTCATGAGCTGGACAATAAGTGTGTCACAGTGATGAATTGGCTGCATTTCCTATAAGACCTTTTACTTTCCTTGTTCCACCAGCAGAAAAGATTGTGAGGAAATACTATATCTTTTTTAATGTAATACCTGGCCAGCATATGAGGAACCCACCTTGTGTAGTACTTCATGGGACAATAGGATGCACAGCTGCTGTCGGTCTTAACAGTTTATTAGTTACTGAACTGTCAACTTGGTGCATATTTGTATAAATTCATAATTTGGTGTAATTTAGTAGCAAACCAAACTACTTTGATACACTTATGCACCGAGCTGCCAGCTTTATAGATATAACAGAGAGTCTTCTGCCTAAAAAAATGACCAGGATTCATTGAGAGTTAATGATACTGATATGGGTATCAGGAATTTGTTTGATACAGTATGTGCTCATATACCCGTTTTCGTTAAAAAAGAAAAAAAAATGATCAAAAATCTAAAGTCTAGTATATATATCCTTAACCATGCCATCTTTCTTAAATACAGAAAAGCTGATAAAACATCTGAAAAGTAGAGCACAAAAAGTTCATCGCTAGCAGCACAGCTGCAGCCTATGCTAACGTTGGCCATGTCTAGCATTTACATGTTGCTGTTACAATTGAACCTTGGGTTGCGAGCAGGCTTGTATTTCAAAACAATCCTAAACTAAATCGAATTTTCCCATAAGAACAAATGGAAACAAAAATTAAATATGTAAAAATAATTGCCACAAAATATAAAGTAAAAATAAAACAAATTAATATGCAAGTTACCTTTAAAAAGATTTGCGACAGAGAAGTGTTTCTGTGTAGAGCAAAGGGAAAGAGTGTGTGTGTGTGTGTGTGTGTGTGTGTGTGTAGTGTCTGTGTGTGTCTGTGAAGGTGAAAGTAGGAGGGGTCTTTTGAGACACAAAGAGCAGGCTGATACAGAAAGAGAAAATGGATCTTTAATCTATCTATTAAGACTTGCTTTTGCGCGCTGTACACGCACGCGTACAGACAGAAAATAAAATATGTTTTACGCACACACATGTGGTCACAGTGTTATAGTAAACAGTACACACGTGCATAGAGGTTGATTATACCAGTAAGCGATGCGCACTAAGATCCAGCAGGGGAGACGATTACCCACAATTCCACAAAGCAAGAGAGAGAAAAATCGTTGGCTCAGTTGTGATCACGTGACGCTCGGCATCAAAACAAGAAGTGCATGCGAGATACATGATACTCGGTTCTCGTAAAACCAAGACTTTTTTGTTTTCCAAGTTAAAATTTATTAAAAATTTTTGCTCGTCTTGCGTAACATTTGCAAAACGAGGTTTCACTGTATATCCGTTTTACCAGAATAAATTAAATTTGTAAATGAATTGACATTTCAAAATTGCTCGTATTGTGTGAGTGAGTGTGTGCTTGTGTGTCCTGCGATGGACTGGCACCCTGTTCAAGGAAACCGGAGTACCATGAGGAAACCCACCAAGCACGGGGGAAAAAAGCAAACTCCATGGACACAGACCTTGAGGCGGGAATTACTACTAATCACTACGCCACTGTTCCTGCCATAAACACACATTTGAACATTGTTTAAACCAGGGAAAGATAATCAGTGCTTGTTCTATGACATTTCTCATTGATTACTAAATAAGTTACTTGTTTTTGCATTCATAAAAACATGCACTTCTATTCATGTTTAGTGTGAACAAAGTGTTATGGTTACATCCTTTACAGTAACAACAGCTGAGTATGATAGCGAGAGAGTGAGAGAGAAAACACATGCAGAGAAAAAAAAAGACAATTACAGTTTAGAACCACCATATTGTTATAAGCAAGATTTTGCAAATCCAGGCCTGTACACAAATGACAATAATGATCAGGGGATGCTGAAGAAGGCGCTGAAGAAAATAAGCGCCAGACTGGTGAGCTACGTGACTTGCATCCCTGCGAATGTTGAGCAAACTTGAGGATGGAATCATAATTATTAAGCATGTCAGGCCCACATTTCCTTACCTTACGCCGAGCATGTTGGCTCGAGTTCATGTCAATCAAATCCTAGAGAATAGTCTATTGCAGCCCTAGTTTTTAAATCAGTGGCTGCCTTTTGAGATGTGTTAATTAGAACATCCTACTTCATTATGCATTTTTGTTTTCTCATTAACATGCTCCTTTTGTTGATTAGTTATCTGTTATCTGACTAGCGCAGTAACAGAGCCACTTTTTGTACTGTATGCAGTCAGTTAGGACTTTAGTCCCGGATGAGGTCAACATCAGATTAGTGCGCGATCAGCACCTGTCTGACAAATGACATTTTCTCAGGAGTGACGGTGCTCACCTCGCTCGTACACTCACACAACCTTTTACTTACAGACAGATTACTTTCGAGAGACTTAACTACTTTGTATAATTCTTATAAACCAGGTGACTGACTGCTTATTCGGTAGACATTTTGACTCGGTAAGACACAAATCCTAGGATTACTAAATATCTCGCTCTGTTCTTGTCGTCCTCAATGAGGTATATTGACAGGTGCATCTGGAATTTAAGTAGATTTCTAAACCAGTACTGATAAAGAAGCATGAGTTTCATCTCTAGTGCTGTTTCCACCATCATGTATATGAACAGTGACACAGATATTGTACATAATGTATAATGAGGCAGGTATATTGCTTCTTCTGTATTATAACAGGTGTGGATTGTAAATGTGTAAAACACGGGCTGACAAGGTAAAGAACAGATAATCCGTATCCGTCTAGGAAGAAGACAGACTAGAACAAGTCTTGGAATCGAAAGTGAAAAACACCAGGGTTTAATGAAACACGAAAATAAATAGGGTTACACGAACTAATCTGTGGAAAACAAGGTACAGGCACACACAATTAGAGAAACAGACCAGGAACGAAACCTGGCTTGGACAGAAGTGAAAGCAAACAACGGTAGATTTGTGAGGGCTTTTATTATACTGATTTATTATGAATAATTGAACAATTAGGGTAATTGCCCCTCGTTATGTTATCAGTATCCAGACTGTCCTGTCTGACAGAGAAATGTTTTAAGTAACATTGCATTATTTAGGGCCAGGCTATCTGGCTAAAAACTTATAGAAGAGAAATTGTACTTTATGTTCTATTCATGTCTGCGTGTGATTCCTTCAGACTCTCTGGTTTCTTCCTGCTAACAAAAACATGCCAGTAGGTGGATATCTGATACTTTTTTGCCTCTAGGTATAGATGAGTGTGTGTGTGTGTGTGTGTGTGTGCATGGTGCTTTGAGATGGGGTTTTTTTTCCCGCCTTACTTGCAGTGTTCCCCAGGATGGACTTCAGATTTACTGCCATCTTGACCACAATAAAGTGCTTAAAAATGATGATAATGATACTGATAATGATCCTGATGTTTTTGTGATGATGACGAATGAGGATGATGAGAAATGTTCTGCAAGTGAAGCCTGGAAGTATAGTCATACAGTTTCTTCTAGAAGATGCTTCTGTAAATTGCTGTTTTTTTAAATTATTTTTATTCATCTCTTCTTTGATACAGCTGTCATCCCTTTTTATTTTTGATTAGACCATGCTTACCCTCCTGTGTCTGTGGATCAAGGTGTTGATTTATTGAGGATTTTTGGGGACAGGCACATGCTGTAGTTCCTAGCTTTATGTTCTCCGTACTTGACTCTTGCTCATGTTTTCAGCCATATGATTATGAATTACCCATGGAGTGGCTTGTTGTTGTTGTTGTTGTTGTTGTCTGCTTGTGTTTTGATCCCTGTCATGGATACTATCTACAGTTTTTTTTAGATGAGCTCTCAGTAGCAATGTAATAGACTCAAACATAGATACAATGCTACATACAGAGTACGGTCTGCACAAATTTGATTCAATTCTTCAAATATTTTGGACAAAATGTACAAGAAAAATTATGACAGATTTCTGTATGATAAACAATACAAAACAACATCCATTTGTCCCTGTATAAATAAAGAAAACCTACAAATATAGGTTTAAGATTTCAAACTAATTATTGTACAGGTACACTTGATTTAAAAAAAAAAATAATGATGATAATAAAGGTACAGATTATCCAGTTGTTATTATTTAAAATCAAAATGTTGATCTATTGAAAAAAGTAATAAGATTTGGAGAAGAAACAGAGCTTTAAAGTTGGCTACATTGTCCGGATTCTTCAGGTTTTAATATTTGAAAAATCTCTTATTAACACTTGCTGTGCGGTCATGGCATGTATAATGCATGTTGGTTCAGGGCTAGCAGCGTATCAATGACTTCACCAGTGCCGATCTAACAATCATTATTTTTTTTTTATATTTGTAAAGGATATTATATTTCTATAAGGATTTACAGTAGAATTAAATGCTTGGATGAATTGTGTATAAAGACATTTGCACTACAGGTTTTTTCATACCCCAACCGCTCTCCTGACCTGACTCGCAATGGCCAGGGGGATGAAGTTAGATTGAGCTGTAGGAAGCCGGCATCAATCTAAACTTCAGCTTAAAAGACTGACACAGTGGAAAACAGACCAAGTGTAAGTGGACAGCAGGTGAGAAAAACATCCAATCACTGTCACCAACTGAACAAAATCTCGCAGCTATGACAAGGCATGCACTCGCTGCGCTACATCACAGGTTGTCCATTTAACCTCTCCGCCCTTCAGTGGATTAAGCAAAGAACTCCAGCCCTTAAGCACTGGTCATGACATGAACACATCAACACAGATGGCTTCAACTGCGTTACCGTCTCAGAACGCAGTGAGGTGTGGAACTGTGTGGCAATAGGTGTACCACCAAAACACAATGCACAACAGGATCAGTAAAAATCGACTGTTACACCTGCACATGCACAAGGTAGAAGCTCGCATGACTGGGCGCTGATAATTCTATCAGGCATCCTGTTTGTCAAAACTCTACTGGGGAGAAGAAAGATACAGGGGAAAAATGAATAAATCTTTTTAACTGGACAAAGAAAATTCCTTCTGAAGGAAAGTTTTAACCAGAGGTATGTTTGGAGAAATAACGTGGCAGGTGTTAAGCATTTTGGTGGTAGCATCAATCATCGGTGCTGTTTTGCTGACAGTGGACCTTCTATGTTAGCAAAGTGGATAAAATAATAAAGAAGAACAACATCCTAAGAGTTCTTCAGGATAATCTCAAATCAACAGCTAATTGATTGAAACATGGACATTTGGAAGTTTAGGACACTGATCCCATACACATATCAAGGCTGGTTGTTGGATGAATAAAGCAGGCTAACTTGAAGTTTTTGTAGGCTCAAGCTACAAAATCAAAAACGTGTATAAAAATTGGCTCTATATCAAAAAAAAGCAAAACAATTAAAAGAACAATGCTGCTACGAAAAGCGGTCAAATATCCACCCAGAATTCTGCCAGAAGCTTGTTGATGCATAACAAAATGTGTCTGCCGAAGGTGAAACTTACTAAGAGAATAGTTCAACCAAATAGTAGGTGTGCTGTATGTATTTGTTGACCATCTATTAATGTCAGAAAATCCGAAATAAAGGTGTATGTTGTAGAATAGTTTAAGGAAACATACACATTTAATATGTTCCTGCATACAGAGCTTAAACAATTAGCGAATCACATACACAAGCCCGAGCTGCCATGTGTTTAGTGTTTGAATACACTGCACTGATGATGTGCTTCCTGCAGTGGAATAACACAACAGATATTAATGTCGGTATGATACTATGCAATTCTAAGCCTGCAGACATACCAACCATATTATCATTATTAACATTCCTGTTCAAAACAACAACAAAAAAGCCCTTTATATTAGGTTATCCCTGTAAGAGAGTTTTGTAGTATAGTGTACTGTAGTCTAGATGAGTTCCATAGAACTTACTTGAGCAAATCAGATCGCTCACCGTGGCATGGTAAATAAAACATCCGAACAAACAAACCTCTCATGGATAAAACAAGATGTGGAGTTCCTTCGCATGCGGTGCTTTGAAGCATCAAAAGCAAGCAAGATGCGCGCTCCCCCCCCTCCTTTATCTTTCTTTCTCTCTCTCTCTCCCCCTCTCTATGGCTACCTTTATATGTCTCTTTCTCTTCTTTCTTTCCTCCTCACTCATTGTGCTGGCTGGCGAGAGAGAGAGAGAGCGTCCTTAGCAGCTCCTCTGAGACAGAAACACTCTTTACACAAATGCTGCTTTGATCAGACTTTAATAATCTTCACTCGTTCTCTCATTGTGTCTTTGCTCAGGAATAAAAGCTTTCCACTCATCCATATGTGACTTCTTTTCCTTTTCTAAGGGAGCTTCTCGAAGTTGACTTGGGTGTTTACATGTTTGTTTCTTTCAAAAGACTGACTGGTGTTTTTCTGTCCTTTTTTTTTTTTTTAACATTCTCTGTGTTTATTGTAAAGGCACCAAAACCGGTCCTGGGTGTTGATGATGTCTTGGGGGGTTGGGTGTTTTAAATGCTAAAATAAATTGAAGAATACATTCATCCCAAAGTTGTTGTTGTTCTTTTTTTTTTCTTGGAAACTCGTTATGCATTTGGGAGAGATAGAGAAAGATAGAGGGAAACTGTGTGTGCCATGTAACTCAGTACTTGGTGTATATTGCTTAAGCATGGTTTGGAGAGACAAGTCTGTTCCCAGAATCCATCACTAAAATAATGAAGCTGCTGAAAACAGTGTAGTGCTCTTGTACAGTTTTCACCTTGCTTTTGTCTAATAACAGGAGCAGCGGTAGGCCCGGTCACTGTGTTTGTAAGGGTTATGTCATAGCCTGTATATATTAGGTAAGGAACAACACACGGCAGACAGCGTTGTTGTACAAAAATAATACACGTCGAAGGGGTGTGATGTGACACAGCATGTAGGAGAGCCTCCGAAGTGCATTATTCTAGAGTGTGTCAATCCTCTTGTACATCTTACTCTTATTATTATTAAACAAGTCATGTATTTTAATAGTTTAAAGTTAGGCTTAAAATTTGTTCCTGTTCTGTTATTTTCTGTCAACCTTTCTCTAAAATTTCTCTAAAAAACACAACTTACTGTATCATTTAACTGAGACTTCAGAAATCCCATGTTGGGAAATCTTATATTGATTGTTTTGAAGTGTGAACACTGAAGACTCCTTCCATAACCATTAAAGAAACGTCTCCTAACAAGATCAATGATTATTACTTTCTTTGTTTTTTTTCCCCCCGATTTTCTCCCTAATTTAGTCGTGGCCAATTCCTCCCCGTCACTAGGGGGCTCCCACATTAAGGCTACTACTACCATTCCGCCAGGAGGGCCGAAGAGTATCACATGTTTCTTCCGAACCACGTGACGCCAGCCGACCGCATCTTTTCGAACTGCTTGCTCACGCACCGTTAGGGGCGGAGTAACACACTCGGAGGAAAGCGCTAGCCGCACATTTCGCGTGCGTAAGCTCACAGACACCCCTGATTGGCTGTAGAGCCGTGATTAATGTGAGAGCACAAAGTACCTCTCATCCCTCCCCTCTGAGAGAGCTCGGCCAATCAGCTCTCTCTAGACCTCCGGCTGTAAGAGGTAACAGCATCACCCAGGGATGGAACCAGCGATCCCTGGATGATAGGGCGAGCACTTTACCACTGCGGCACTCGGAGGCCCGATTATTACTTTCTTACACTATAGTACACAATAGCTTCAAGCCCAAGATGGCGGCGCGTACACATCGCAAGACTCAGTGTCTCTCCAGTTTCTGCAGTTTTGCGGTATTTTACTTGCTCTTCTCGGGTCTGTTTGTGCAGAACAGTAGTTCTTTTACATCTTACACCCGAAAGGAGCTTTTGGATATTGGTTTGCACATTCCCGACAGTTTTACCAAGAATATTCAACTCGTTCCTGAGATCGTCAGAAGATCCGAGGCTGCGCATTCTATCCAGCTGGGCGGAAGTGCTTGAAGGCGGCGTCGAGACCGTAAACAAAGACGGGAAAAGCGCGGAGGATTAAGAGCTAAGGTAAGGCTAACACCACATCGGCTCTCTTTACCCAGCATTTTCCTCACCAATGTGCGTTCGCTGATGAACAAAATGGATGAGATTCGACTCCGCATCAACCACAGTAAGAGACTATGAAACTGCAATGTTATGATTTTCACTGAAACATGGCTGAACAGTAATATATATCGGACAATGCTATTGCTCTAGCTGAGAAACACACATTCCGGGCAGACAGAACGGTGGATGACTCCGGTAAGACCAGAGGCGGAGGATTCTGCATTTATGTTAACAATGCTTGGTGTACGAACTCTGTTATTATTGGGAGACACTGCTCAGCTAACCTAGAGTTTCTCATGGTCAAGTGTAGACCGTTTTATCTGATATGGGAGTTCACTTCCACCATTATAACTGCCGCTTACATCCCTCCCGACGCTGATGCCAAGCTTGCTATGAACGAACTTCATGCAGCCATCAGCAAACATCAAACTGTTCACCCAGAGGCTGCCTTTATTGTTGCGGGGGACTTTAATCACTCCAACTTAAAGACAGTACTCCCAAAATTTCACCAGAACATTTTCTGTCAGAGGAAACAAAACTTTAGACCATGTATACACAAACATGGCTGAAGCCTATAATGTGGACCCCCTCCCCCACTTGGGGGACCACCTTTCTTTGTTGCTCACCCCTAGATACTCACGCCTCATTAACCGTGTGCAGCCATCAGTGAAGACTTCACAGTCCAGGACAGGTTTCTACACACAGACTGGAGTTTGTTTGCTACTCAGGCCACCTGTGGCTCTCACACGAACATTGACAGCTACACTTCCTCTGTTCTGGATTACATCAATACTACCATAGACAGTGTCAAAACCCAGAAGCAGATCACCACATACCCAAATCAGAAGTCATGGATGAACAAGGAGGTGCATCCCCTACTGAAGGCACACAGCACTGCCTTCAGATCAGGCAATGCACAGGCTTACAGCACTTCCAGGGCTAATCTGAAGAGGGGCATCAAAAAGGCCAAACACTGCTACAAACTAAAGCTAGAGGAGCTCATTGTGGACTTCAGGAAAGGAAGAAGAGGTTTACATGAACCCATTCACATCAACGGGATGGTTGTTGAGCCTGTCTCATCCTTTAAGTTCCTGGGGACCCACATTTCGGAGAACCTATCCTGGTCCACTAACACCTCTAGCCTGGTCAAGAAGGCTCACCAACGCCTATTCTTTTTGAGAACACTTAATAAGAACCAGCTGTCCTCAACTACTCTGGTGAACTTCTATCGCTGCACAATAGAAAGCATCCTAACCAACTGTGTCACAGTTTGTTACTGTGTTACTGAGCGTAAGGCACTGCAAAAAGGGGTAAAAACTGCCCAGCGTATTAAAGGGACTCCACTTCCAGCCATTGAGGACATTCCAAGGAAACACTGTGTGCGATAAGTATTCTTAAGGATTACTCTCACCCCGCCCACAAACTGTTTTCTCTCCTGGCTTCTGGTAGGCGCTTCAGGTGTGCCAGGTCAAGAACCAGCAGACTGAAGAACAGCTTCTTTCCTGGAGCTGTCTCCTTATTGAACTCTGCCCCACACTGACACCTGCCCACCCCTTACACACCCCTATACTCCTCCCATTACACTATTTACATTTTACACTATTTAATATGGACTGCACTACAATGTACATACCTGTTTAAAAATACAAATATCCATGCACAATATATTTGTAAACTTCTGACTGAGTATATACCCCTACATGCCTACTTATAAATTCCTGTACCTTATGTTCATATCCACCTGTTCATGTCTACTTGTAAATTCCTGTCTATAGAGAATAGCAACCTGTACATTATGCTCATATCTATTCGTAAATTCCTGTCTACAGTTAATAACAACTTGTATATATTGACCACCCACTGTAAATTTATAATTATAATTACCTGCAATATGTATACTATGCTTACATAATATACTGCACATTATGTTTATATCTATTCGCAAATTTCTGGCTACAGTTAATAACAACCTGTATATACGGCTCATCCACTGTAAATTTATAAGTAAAGTTACCAGCAATCTGTATAATATCCTTCTGTAATAGTTACCCATAGCTTCTCCCTACACATATCTCTCTTAAGTATACTTAGAACTTTTACCGTTATCCTGCACTTTCTGCTAATTGCACTTCTGGTTAGACCTAAACTGCATTTTGTTGCCTTGTACTTGTACATGTGGAATGACAATAAAGTTGAATTTAATCTAATTTAATCTAATGATCATCAGTTATATCCGATCATCAGTTGATTTCCAGTGCATTTCAAGTGATCGATTAAAAAATTTGCCAACTAAAAAAGCTGTACAGTGATATTGCTAACTGCAAAAGAAAAGTTCCCTTTCAAAAGCTACACTCGATGCTGCGCGAAAGCGCTATGGGAAACGATTCCTCGTGACCGGTTGTGAAGCACGTGTGTGTCAAACACGCCAAATATTTTGGCATCTATAACCTCAGGCAGGTGACGTCAACCGATGAGGTGCACCTGGAGGTTATAAATAGGCATGAACCGGAAACACCCTCAGATCATTTTCTCTTCAGGATCCATGTTGTGTGTGTGCGTGTGTGCAAGCATTTTTAACAGAAAGCGAAAATATAAAGTGTCTTACTACTCACCAGAAAGATGGCCGAGTTAGACACGAGTCCGTCCCTCCGTGTAGAAGAATATCTCGCTGAGGGCGATCTTCGCGTTTCTGTCTGAGTGTTTGGGGGAGGAGCACGCTATCTCGGGCTTCAGGGAGCAGGTAAGTATTGCAATTTTTCTCCCTATTAAAGTCCTGCGCGCTCGGGTTCGCCGTCTTAAAGTGAAACCGCGACCCGCAGCGCATTTCTGGCGTGCAATCTGGCCAAGGTGCGCGAGACAGGATTTTCCTTTTCTCTCGCTCTCTCGCCGGATTATGAGTCTTTTACCTTCCACTTCTCCAGCGCGCTTCGGCGCTTCTGGTGAAGGGGGGAAAAACTTTCTCTCTCGCTCCCGCGGAGATGGAAACTATCACTCCAGAACGCTCTTCTAGTGATGAGCCGGTGTGTTAGTTGTGTTAGAGGTGGTAAAGCGCGGTCCGACGCGTACACCTCGATTCGCGGTAAAAATAAAAATAAATAAATTAAATAAATCCCCCAAACGCTCACGGTCAGCCGACAGGTGTCTGTCGGGTGGCCGGAGGAGGAGGGGCCTCAGTGATGGCCCCTCCCCTCCTGGCGACCTCCATGAGTTAACTCTTTCATGGAATAAGCCATATTTATCCTGTGTTTTTGTGCTATTGACATTTGATTTGTTCCAATGTCATGGATGAAAGCTCGGTCCTTTATGATGATGTCCCAGATCAGAGAGACGCTCACAGGCTATCTCTCTCCTGGGAGCTCATCCTCTTGGGAAAAATCCACACTCCCTACCAAGCGTGTAGACTAACATCTTCGTTGGTGGGAGAAGATTTTTCAGGCAGCGGGTCAGCCTGGTGCAGCCCTGCACACGATGGCTTTGCAGGCAGACCAGACTGACCTACTGAGAGCTGCACCTTTTAGAGAGGCTGGCAGCGGGGAACCTACTGCCAGCTATGTCTCTTTAGGTATGAAGCTATGAAGAGGACCAGCATCCTTCGGAGGCCGTGGTTCAATCTCCGCCACCATTGGTGTTTCGGAGAGCAGCGGTCTCCAGTGACACACCCATCTAGCCGAGGTGTTAAAGTTCGTGCACCTTTAGAGAGGCTGGCAGCGGTGAACCTACTGCCAGCTATGTCTCCTTAAGCACGAAACACTGGGGAAAACCAGTATCCTCAGGACAAAGTGTTAGTTGCTCAGGTTCCTCCTGCCGTGTTTCAGGGAACCGAACACCTAACAGCCACCACCATCAGCACCCCTCCGTCGGCGTCAATACGTCGCCCTAGCTCACCTCACTTCTTAGGATGGAGCCCTAACGCCATAAAGCGTTCTCCTTCCTACATGAGGTATGAGGTTGAGTGTCATGTGGAATCCGAGCGCAACGCGGGCACAGCTGTCTCCTGCGTGCGCCGAACTCATTAAAGCATACTCTAAAGGAGTATAAGCTAGGCGAGGTGGTAACGTCACCGCTCCCAGAGTGGTTTCAGTGGTGGCTCAGTGCCGGGGGATTTCATCCAAGGGCCAATCCCCAAAGGCAACAAGGGTTACGCGCTGGGAGCTTCGTACCCTTTCTATGTGGTTCAGACCCTCGTCCTTGACTCTGGGTCCCACTCTAGGTCCGTGCTGTCGTCGCGAGTTGCTAACGGCAGACGTTTTTCCCTTAGGGGCCAGAGCGCGACCTTAGATGGCCGCCCAGCCCAAGGGAGCTGGAGAGGTCATCTTTTCGTGTGGCACATTAATTGCCCCGAAACGATGACTCTATTTCTGGCCCTGAAATACTCCCTCCAGCAACTGAGAGGCAACAAGGGTTACGCGCCGAGAGCTTCGTACCCTCTTCATGGAGCTAGCGCCTTGGCATTAACATGTCATCGTAGCTCACCTCGTCTTCTTTAGGATCGAGTCTCAACGCCACGGAAAGCGTTCTCTTTCCTACACAAAGCATACATTGAGTGTCATGTGAGATCCGACCGCAATGCGGGCACAGCTGTCTCCTGCGCGCGTCGAGTCCATTCTGAACACTCTAAAGGAGTTCAAGCTAAGCAGGAAGTAACTTTCACCCCTTCTGTGGTGGCTAAGTGCCTGGGGATTTCACCCAAGGGCCAATCCCCAGAGGTAATAAGGGTTACGCGCCGGGAGCTTCGTACCCTTTTTATATGGTTCAGACCCTCGTCTTTGACCCTGGGTCCCACTCTAGGTCCGTCCTGTCGTCGCAAGTTGCTAACGGCAGACGTTTTTCCCTTAGGGGCCGGAGTGCGGCCTTAGATGGCCGCCCAGCCCAAGGGATCTGGAGAGGTCATCTGCTCGTGTGGCACATCAATTGCCCCGAAACGATGACTCTATTTCTGGCCCTGAAATACTCCCTCCAGCAGTCAGGAGGTTAACATGTCCTAGCGTGGAAAACTACACTAGGACATGGCGAAACATGCAGACCCAGTCCACTGCCGAACCGCTTCAGTGCTGGAGCCTCTGCAAGAAAGTTGACCTCAGGCTTTGCCCTAGTGCACTCAGAACATACGTAGCCGCTCCTCGCCTACGTCCTGACTGATGGGGCTGGTGGAAAGCACCCCTTAGTTGCAGGCTTATTTACGGGCCTCATCAGCCTTCTTATGGTGCTTGGGTTTTGCCATTGGCTAGCTAGAGCTATTCTGCATCCTCACCCAACTATCTTCTGCAGTTGTCTTCGAAGCTTCTGTTCTCCGCCGTTACAGCTACGGGGCAGTAAGACTTCATTAACTGCGTCTAGTTCATGCTCCTTAGGATTTACAGTACACCACCGCACTGGCCAGTGGTGTAAATCAGAGCAGATTTCATATGTCTTGGGGCCGCAGCCGGAGTGCAGCCGCCATTAGACGAGTCGGGTTAGAGATGCTAGTGCCCTAGCCTAGGAGGACAGGAGAAATTCTGTCCCTCGGGACCTTTTACATTCCAGCCCAACTATCTTCCACAGTCGAAGCCTTCTGTCCTCCGCCGTTAGCTCCGGAGCAGTAAAGACTTCATTCGCTGTGTCCAGCTCATGCTCTTCAATTTACAGCGCACCTCTGCATTAAGCCAGGGCCGTAAATCAGAGCAGATTTCATATGTCTTGGGGCCGCAGCCGAAGGGCAGCCGCCATTAGACGAGTTGGGTTAAAGATGCTAGCGCTCTAGCCTAGGAGTACAGGAGAAATTCTGTCCCTCTGGACCTTTTACATTCCAGCCCAACTATCTTCCACAGTCGAAGCCTTCTGTCCTCCGCCGTTAGCTCCGGAGCAGTAAAGACTTTAATCGCTGTGTCCAGCTCATGCTCTTCAATTTACAGCGCACCTCTGCATTAAGCCAGGGCCGTAAATTAGAGAAGGGGGTTCATACGTCTTGGGGGCGCGGCCGAAGGGCAGCCGCCATTAGACGAGTTGGGTTGGAGATGCTAGTGCCCTAGCCTAGGAGGACAGGACAAATTCTGTCCTTCAGGATCTTTTACATCCCAGGACATAAAACATGTAGACCCAGTCCACTGCCAAACTGTTACAGTGCTGGAAGTTTCTGCAAAAAAAAAAAAAAAAAGCCGTTCTGCATTTTTACCCAACCATCTCCCACAGTCGAAGCCTTCGGTTCTCCGCCGTTAGCTCCGGAGCAGTAAGTCTTCATTCGCTGTGTCCAGCTCATGCTCTTCAATTTACAGCGCACCTCTGCATTAAGCCGGGGGCCGTAAATTAGAGCAGGGTTTCATATGTCGTAGGGCCGCGGCCCAAGGGCCGCCGCCATTAGACGAGTCGGGTTAAAGATGCTATTGCTCTAGCCTATGAGGCGCGTGGCAAACTTCGCCTCTAGTGATTAGGGCCGTTCGACCAGGAAGCTTGCCTTATCTATTGCTCCGGCAAGAGGGGCTTCCAAACATGGCATGCGGCAGGCTGCCTTTCCGCAAGACATCGGTCAGGCGTCATGGTTTGATGCCATGCTTACGGGGTCTAGGACTCCTTGGGGGTACTGTGCGCACACGACACAACCCTGGGGGTCCAGACACCTGCAGTGCGGCGGAGTGGGTATTCTCGTTCCCATAGCGCTTTCGCGCAGCATCGAGTGTAGCTTTTGAAAGGGAACGTCTCGGGTTACTTTGCTGTAACCCTGTTCCCTGAAAAAGCGGGAACGAGATGCTGCGCTACAATGCCGCACTGCATGCGTGACTGGACATCCTTCAGACAAAATTGACCTGAGGGTGTTTCCGGTTCATGCCTATTTATAACCTCCAGGTGCACCTCATCGGTTGACGTCACCTGCCTGAGGTTATAGATGCCAAAATATTTGGCGTGTTTGACACACACGTGCTTCACAACCGGTCACGAGGAATCGTTTCCCATAGCGCTTTCGCGCAGCATCTCGTTCCCGCTTTTTCAGGGAACAGGGTTACAGCAAAGTAACCCGAGACGATTTGTACTAAGTACAGTATGCTTTAACTCTGAAAGTTACCTACTTGATTTAGCTCAGTGGGACTGCAGAAGTTTCATAACTGTCTCAAGTGAACTTTGAAATGCATTTACACACAGAATGAATATTATGGAATAATAATAATAATAATAATAATAAATTAGAATTATATAAAACACTAAGATGGTTTTTGCAATTTTTGTTTGTCTGTCTGTCTGTTTGTGCACGAATCACGTAAAAACTACTAAACAACTTGTAATGAGGTTTTCACAGGCGTGTTTGGCCGAGCTTGAGGTAACATTTAGGCTTTGATTTATCACAATCAGTCTACGGGAAGAGAAGATGCTACTTTGAAATTTAAATGGAAAATGCAACTATATAATCAAAAATCAACCTTGAAAAAAAGGTTATTCCTAAAATTTAACTGATGGCGCTGTACATTTTTTAATACCCTCTTATGAGTGCGAACTTCTAGTTATTATTTATTTATTTGTTTGTTTTTTTGTTTCACTACCATCATGATAAGAAAAAAGAGAGACTTATAAGGGAACAAATGTTTATAGTCAGTATAACATTATTATATGATTTATGTCTAATATAAGAAAAAATTAAGCACTTCATAACGTCCTTCAGGCACTTTATTACTTTATTATAACTTTAAATCTACTTCGGTAGTCATCATTGATTATATATTTTTAATATATTGTATCATTATAGAATCTTATTAGTTTGGTACAGAGACTAGTGCTGAATGGATGAACGGTTTTATTAATAATTTCTTTAATATTTATATTTTATTTATTTAATGTTTTTGACCTACAGAAACATTTTAATTAAAATGTTGATGTTACCCAAAGTGCATATAGATTTTGGCTCAGGTTGTTGGCTCAGCAGCATGTGCTTTATTATACAGTATAATAAATCTAGTAATGGTACTATAATATATAACTATGTAATGATAGAAATAAGCAATACGCTTTGTAGATTATGTTTTGTAGTGGATAACAGGATTATGGTCTTTAATACTGATTACAGGGAGACACATTATGGCTTCATTCTGATGACTAAAACAGATATGTGCATTGTGTGTGTGTGTGTGTGTGTGAGAGAAAGATTTTTGTATTATCATAAGATTACTGTAGGGTCTTTGTTCTGAACACAGCGCTCTCTGCATTTTAGTGCAGAGCATGTTTATTGTCACAGGCTGATGCGACTGATCAGAGACTCACGCCTTTATGCTCTACCCTCTGTTAAATCTACCGCCCACACATTTAACCCCTGCTCAGTCTGTGAACATCACCTATTCTATACACCCTGTTTAGAGGAGGTATGTTTTGCATTTGATACCTAGATTATGGGTCGATACAGAAAGCAGTAAGTCTGTTAATCTCTTGTAGTGCTAAATGTAGGAAATGGATCAAATCTCATGCCAAATGAATCTTTTGTGTTCAAGCTGTGCTTCCTACAGGTCTGAAATATACTGAGGATCAAACGTGTGTGTGTATGTGTACAACGGTGTGTCAAAAGAAAAACTGTGTGACATAAATTAATAAATCAGATTTCTAAGATGAATTCAGATACTTAAAAAGTGCTGGGCCGTTAATAAAAGTGTAGATTATTTGGGAAATTATATAATTACTCCAGCCCCTTAATAATGGTTAAATAAATAAATAAATAATTAGGTTGTTGACTCAAAAAAAGATTTTGACCTCATATTTTGTGTTCATATTATGTCTGTTTTCCTAAAATAAATTATCTTTATAGTGCACATAATTCTATTGCATTATTTGCAAAACAATAACCTTATTTATTTGAAACAGTGTATTTAATTTAAACATAAACCATTTTTGTCAGTCTATATAAATAAACCTACAGTATACTGTATGTTTCATAAAATTTCTTATTTATTTTTATTTAATTAAATATAATGACCGATCCAGTTTAACCTCAATTAAACATACGAGTCGAATATATTTAGAAATGTTTTTACACATGCTCAAAACCCACAGAGCAAAGGTGGACCTGGTTTTCTATAGCTGAAAGCTGAAAATAGTCAAGGTGAAATGATACCGCTACCTGTAATCCAGCATTAAATCACAGCTTTCTTTCTAAATTGAAAAAGTTTACACGATTTCGTTTTTCCGCCCCTCAGAACACAGAGATGCGGATATTCATCTGAAGTCTGTCACTTGAAACAGGCTGCGTGACTGCATTTAAAGTTGTCGTATTTTACTATTTCCATAACAAGTTAACACGGGTTTTAGAGCTCCCAGCAAAGGCTGTGCACGTGTGTATGTGTGTGTGTGTGTGTGTGTGTGTGTGTGTGTGTGTGTGTGTGTGTGTGTGTGTGGAGGTGTTTATTTTTTGTCTTTGTAAACGCTTTCAGTGGGCATGGTAAAACACCGGAAGGCATGGATGCGAGGAAAATAAGTGCCCTTTTATTTTTACTTCTCACACTCTCGCAAACACACACACACATAAATTCAGACAGGTGCAGTCAGTGTCCAGATGTGCTCGGTGAGGAAGGTGAGGGTGAAGTACAGAAGATGCAGCCTCGGAGAGATAATTTGAGATCAGGAGAGCCGGTGAGCCGGAATCAGGGCACTTGAAGCGATTGGAGTCTGTAGGGAGAAGAAAATATGGCAATAAAGGAAAGTGGCAACATCCTAATCACCGGAGTGAGTCTCCGCAGCCCTTTTATAGGGAGCGAAGGATAATCAGCTGCTAGGCTTGGTGAGTTACGGCGCTCCGCCTGCTTTTTGAATGTGGTAGAGCTGTCCATGGTGCTGGATGCATATTGTTTGTTTTTTCTCTTGGTCAAGCCAGAAGTAAATCACTGGCTGTAAACCCGTCGCCACATTCCCTCAATCTCTCATTATTTCACTCCCCCTTCAATGTATCTATGTAAATGAGCTACTCTGCTCCAGAGAACATTAGAGATGACCAACCAACAAGCTCCTTACAGTATCTCAGGGCACATTAGGGGAGAATTCTAATTGGCTTGTTTAAAAAACAAAAAAGTAAAAACAAGTAATGTCTCTTATCCCCCCCTGCATTTGCATGTTAGTGTTTTATAATGGACAGTTTATTGGTACATATTGGTGATGGTCAGTCAGGGACATTTCTGTCTCTCTAGTGCAAGAATAAGAATAAGATTATTAAGAGCTGCTGTAAAAGAACGAAGCCACAGTGTAAGCCAACTGCTAATGCAGCACTTTGCCAGCCTTTCCACAATTGGCTAGCAATCAAACCCAAGGAAATTAATGTTTAAGCATTAAAAGGATATGTTTTACCAGCTCTGCCCAGTTCTTTTCTCTCATTAGATGTTATGTCACTATGCCTCTGCCTCTTCCAGCTCTCTCTTTTTCTCTCTCTCTCTCTCCCTCTTTCTCTCTCCCTCTCTCTCTTCTTTTCATTCCCTGACCCTGAGTTTTATTCATGTCACCGCCAAATTGCAAACAAAGCACGCTCATTCGTTTTTTATGATGGTCAATCGGCTGCATGTGGGAGACACTGCAAAGGAATCGCATTTATATTCTAATCATATGCTGATGAATCCATTCAAGTCAAGGACCAAAAAAACAAATCCATTTTAAATAACAATTACCGATCACATGCAGCTGATTTGATGAGACAGATATCACTTTAGATTCCTGTTTGTGGCTGACAAGGAATGAACCCATATGCAGTCTTCTGCTCTTGTAACCCATCCACCTCAAGGTTTGATTTCTAAGATGTTTTTTTTTTTTTACCCCTCTTAACCACAGTTGTATAGAGGGCTTACATGTGTTACTATAGACGCCTGGTCAACTCAAACCAGTTTGATTCTTCTTCTTTAAGCTCTCTGAAAACTGAGAGCTTAGAGCCTGTCTGCTTACAATAAGTTTTGTAAACTATATAGACTGTTGTGTGAAAATCTGAAGAAAACATGGTTGTATATCGTGGAAGCGTAATATCATACAATGATGATTAGATCATGCACACTGATTGGATCACAAGCTTGGTATCATCCTTATCACACTTATATGTTCTTCCTAGATATTTATTCACTGGAATGAAAACATACATGGGTTTCTTCCCAGTTTGATTCTTATCTTGTAAGTGATTTCCAGCCTTTTTTCTTTAAGCAGGGCTTGTGTTTAAGAAAAGCTGACAACCCAGCTCAGCCGCCACGCCCAGCCCATAACCATCAACCTTTAACATTTTTTTTTATTTTCTATGCAGGTTTTTTATTGTACTGTAAGTATGTACTTCTGATCTTATTATCTTAAGATAACCTCACAATCACCAAGCAGACGACAAATCGCACAACCCCCTCTCTCCTTTAGGGAGCTTAGACCTGAGGTTGGGAAGCATGATTTTTAGTTTAATCATGAAAAACACACTTTTATTACCTGCTAGTTTTTGTCTTAATCAGTTTAATTATGCAGTATATTCTTCATGGAAAAGGTACCGAGTTTTATATTGTGTATTTGAGATAATTGTAATAAAATAGCATGTAAGGGAAAAAAGGAGATTAATAAAGCTATGTAGTTTACACATATATCTTAGCATTTTTTATAAATGTCTTTTTTGTTTAGAAACAAACCCCAGAAACCCTTTCTCATGACCCGCCATTGGAAGCACCGTTTCAGTTCTACTTTAAGACGTGAACCAGACCAGCAGGTCATGTTTACACTCTTGAAAAGAGGGAAAAAAAAGAAGGCTGATGATGAGAGGAAGAGCACAGCGTGCTTAAAGATGCTTTTGAGCTGCTGTCAAACTCTTCATTCAGTGATGCTAATTAGATTTTCAGGTTGCACAGTGTAAAGCGTTTGTCTCTAATCAGAATCACTCCACCACATAAGTCAATGTTTATAATCTAATGACAAGGCTCATTGTCTGTAACTAAGATCACAGAAGGAAGTGCGAAGGAGCTTGTATTGTGAAATGATAGTGTCTCGTCTCAGCACCGTCGCTTGAAATCAATATAGACATTTAGAGGAGTTTTACAGCACAGCATCCACATCATCACGGATCGGGATCATTAACCGCCTGCTTACATGCGCCTGTTTTCATGCATTAAACCGTTTTCAAAAAACCATAATGCTTTTAAACCTGGGTCAGGTAGAAGAGAACAGACATTGTCTCTGTCTATTTCCACTTTTCCAAACAACCTTATAAAACATTGATGTTAGCAAGCTGTGATCTCTAGACATGACAGTAAGCAAATGGTTTCTTAATGATCTTATGCTAAATTGGCTAATTTCCCCCCAGACGGACTAATGAAATTATTTTGTTTGTTCAAGCACCTAGCTTTCAAGCTTTATGCTCTACAGACATCTCTATGACCATGAAAAAGTCTTTTTTTTTTTTTTTTTTACTATTTTAAAAGCCATCTTTGCCTTACTGGCTGAAAATTTAGACTGGAGTGATTCTGTCCGCATACCGTAATTGAGTGCATATTAAACCTCCGTCTACGTTCCCTTAGTTCCAAGAAAAAGGACACAGAAAGGGCTAACCATCTAGCTCGGAGATAAATTTTCTGAGCAGATGACTTCTGCTAAAACGAATCACATCAAAGAAAGAGAAAACTGCAGCATTAAACTCAATGACCCCGTGAGACAGTCAGCAGGTCTGTACCTGATTCACATCCGATCTTTAGGTTGATTCCGGAGAAACCCGTTAAAACTTGTGTCCTGTTAATCTTTAGGGTTAATTGTTAGTCCTGTGAACTCCTAGCGAACAGGCGCAGTGTGAAACCATGCGTTCGTTTTTGCGATCTCCCAGACACGCCACTAGCCAAAGCATCCTCACGCTCCACTAATTCAGGGTGAGAAGGCTGGCTGGCAATTGGACTGTAAAACATTAGCTTCTGAGTTTTAGAGTCTCAGCTCCTGAATAATTGATTGCAAATGAGCCATGTCTGCAGCAATATCCAAACTTATCCAAAAAATCTGTGGATACATCTTTTGGACATCCAAAACACCCAGAATTCATACCGTTAATGCTGAGTTAGAACTAAAATATTTCTCAGGATAAATAAATATGTAACTGAATAATTTAAACTAATCTGGTATTTATAGAAACATATATGATAAGGATTTATATTATAAAGTGAAATTTTACCCATTTATTTATAAGCTAATGAACCTTATTTAGTGTCAAAAATATTTATTTGTAAGGTTATTAATATGGAAAAGTTGTACCTTGATGATCAGGTTAAATAACAATTAGTGTCACTGCAAGTATTATTATTATTATTATTATTATTATTATTATTAATATTATTATTAAGAGCACAATGGTGTCATACTGTTATCCGGTTTCCTCCTACTGTTCAAAGACATGCAGATTAGGCTAACTGGTGTTCCCAAACTGCCCATAGTATGTGTGTTAGTGTACCATGTCTTATGCCCAAAGTCTCCTGGGATAGCCTCTATAGACGGTGCGTCCATTAATAAGCAGGTGAGATAGTAGAGCGTTCAGTAACGAGCGCGGGGAAAACATTTGCGAGCGTTTGACAGTCGGACGGTCCGACGAAAGGTCTTATGTTTCGTTATTGAACGCTCTGCTGCTCTACTAACACACACACCCCTGTTCTCTCTTGCTAATGGACAGGTAGACGCAGCAAAAAAGAGAGCCTGTACCACGATTAAAGATCGCTGCATGCTTTCGTGGACGATGGTTGCCACTGGTGACCGGATAAAACTATTCACAAAATAAAACCATTGGCACATCAGCGACCATTTCAGTTGCCATCTGGACCCTTGTGTTTCGTCTACGAGACAGATCAACTGGATAGTGTGGAAATTTGAAGCATTTGTTTTTGCGCTTAAATTCTTGGGCTATTAAGTAAGCATGGTTGGAGGCATTTTCAGTTTTCAACTCCCAAGTTTAGCTCTGTGTATGCTACTTCCAGTATTTTGTGTAGCGATATTCAAGACAGTGATAAATATTACCCTAGACATAAGACAGAATTTATGTCTAGGGTAATATTTAAGTCACATAGGACTGACCAATCGAGATCCAACAGACAATAAAATGATTACAACACAGAAAAAGCAGATAATAATATTCCTGAATTAAACTCCAGAACTAGCTGCGGATTTTTACGCCGAGATCGTGATGCCTACCAGCCAAAATACTTTCCAAGCTCCTTATGTTGCCCAGTTTGCAGTCTGTGCTTCTGTATAAATCTGTCTTTCCCATTAGTTCCTTTAAAACCAGTGAAACATATTTTCTTTTATCTGGGTTCTTTTCACTCAAGACACTGTGTGAAATTTGCATCCAAGGTTAAATTTAATTTACTTATAAGTCAAAATAGAAGTATTAGTGTACACCTGAGCTGAAGCGCTGTATTCTACATCTTTTGTTTTTGCAGTTAAATTCTAAACCACAACCTTTTGAACAACAAGTCGTTCAAGCACATATTGAAAATCGACTGAAGCCTTGACCTTAATTTTGCCCCCAAAACATTCCTGCTTGTTAATAGCACTTAACTGATCATTAATGCACGGAGAACGCTGCACTCTAGATATACTGTACTTTACGGCTAGCTGAGAAAAGTTCACGCGTCATACAAGCTGCACAGGCTTTGAGCATTTCCACATATTTTATCATTAAACTTCCGGCACTTATTTCTTGATGTAAAATGTAAGCAAACATAAACTCATCACCTTCCTGACGAAGTGTCAAGTTATTCCCGAGCTGTCAGTCTGAAAGCATTTTTTTTTTGGTCTCAGTGCATTATTGCAGTAAAACTGACATCTTTTAATGATGAACTGGTTCATTTAGGTTTTCTTTTTATTAAATAATTAATAAATCACATGTTTTTATCTTTTTTTTCTTGCAGTAGTAAACCACCATAGCTGTTATTCCTGCAGGTTTTATGGTAGGTCATTTAGGACAGATTCTATGTGCTTAGCACTCACATGTCTGGTTTAAAACCAAATGGATTTTTTTTTCTTGCCATAAGAGTTTTAATGCGTCACTGAATGAAATAATTAGATAGGACTGTTCAAAAAGGCACTGAAGAGCTCTGCTTGTAAATCTTTAGGGAAAAGAACTACCAAGTACTTGCACATCATTAACTCTCTTTCCATGAGTTTGTATATGTGTGTGTGCTAAATCTCTATTTAAAAAAAGCCTGCTTTTTCTTTTTTTAAGAAATCCTCTAAAAAAAGAGCTTTTTTTGTCATAATTCATTTTATATGATAAGTATTTGTTTATGCTTGAGATGAGAAATTAACCATCTACAGGGCAGAGTTTCCAAAAAAAAAAACAACAACAACAACAACAACAAAAGCATGTGATTCCAACATCATATCACTTACACCTGTATTTTTAGTGCAATATTTTCTCAGAGTATTAAGTCCAACACTATTGTTAAGTCTAAAATGAATTCAGGGAGGAATTATTTCACTTGACCATAAAGTTGGTCTTGGGCTCAGCTGATGCAGACAGATGGCCTGTGTTTGCAGTTTCTTAATAGTTTAGGACTGAAATTCTCACAAACTGTTCTGTACTCAAAACGAACCCAACGAAACTGGGCTTCATAAACACGTCTCTCCTGTTATATTGAACTTCCAGCCTTTTAACACACAGTATGACTGCAGATCAATCCCCACTTTCCGTTATCACCCAAATGAGGATGGGTTCCCTGTTGAGTCTGGTTCCTCTCAAGGTTTCTTCCTATTGACGTCTCTGGTTGTATTTTCATCAGCACTGTCGCCCTCAACGTGCTTGTCAGGGACAATCTGATCATTTTGATTTATACACATGATCTCAGACTTTTTACACATTTCATTTTTTAAATATTTTTTTATTTTGTAAAACTGTTTTTTGCAGCAATGAACGTTTTTAATAGCGCAATAGAAATGATTTGATTTAAAATAAATTTAATTATTGCTTAATGCGTCCACTGCGCCCCGATACACTTACTGGTTGGCCCCTGAACCTGGAAGAGGAAAACAAGATATTCATAGGATAGACAGAGTATTTTACTTTTTTCATGCTTACGCCTTGTGTCACATGCATCTGTGTCACATGCATCTGGCGAAAACAAAGAGAATTAGTCGTATAGAGGCTCGGAGACAGACAGGCGATAGGAAGCACATTTGAATATTTCGAGTGGACAAAAGGATTGCTATGAGGAAATATTACGAGATTACATAAGAACAAACAAAATCTTGACATGTCATGCACTTAATTGTTTAAGGATACAATTATGAATTAACATAAAGTGACCCATAAGAGTAGCAAGTAAATGACCGGGCAGCACATTTTTTTTTTAATGTTTGTTACTTACTGTACGGTCTTTAAATAATTAAAAACATTTTTATTATTTTATTAATAAAGGAAACTCAAAATGTCTAAATAAAGTCACACACACTGTACTGTTTCTTTTTTTGGTTTTGTTTTGGCATTTCTTTTCAGATTTTTTCCCCCCTCTACTACATTGTTCTTGTTTTCATGTTTGTGCAAACCCTGTTTATCCTTGTTCTTGTTTTTGTGTTGTACATTTTAAGCTGTGTTTTGGGGCTCTTTACCTGCTCTCATTATTAAAAGACACCTTATTATTTGCATAAATACATCTAAAACTACATTTACATAACCGTTTCATTATTTTTTACGTTACAGTTAAAAAGTGTGCATTTATAGGTACGTAATAAAAAACACAGGATGAAATATTAAATCAATTTTATGTAATTCCAATAAACAGTTGTAAGATCTTGACTCCGGGAGCATCACAGATATGGAACGAGGTCTTACAGGAGAAAGGATGTTTTTATTAAAATAAGGAAAAAAATGGAAGTAAGGAGAGAGGGAGGAAAAGAGTCAGTTTTTACACTTTAAAAAACTATTTGTTTATGAAGGTGATTACCCATCTACAGAGCAGACTTTCAAAAGGAAAAAAAAGAACAACAAAAGTATGTCTTAGTTGCATGTGATTCCAAGATCATATCACTTACTGTACACCTTTTTTTCTTGTTTGTTTATTTGCTCCGAGTAGTAAGTCCAACACCATTGTCTAAAATAAATTCCGGAAAGAATTATTCCACTTGACCATGAAGATGCTTTTAGGCTCTACTGATGCAGACAGCTGTCTTATGATGGCTTGTGTTTGCAGTTTCTCAATAATTTATGACTAAAATTCCCATAAACTGTTCTGTACCTAAAACGTCACAACGAAACTGAGCTCTATATTAAGTTAAACACTTTTCCTCTGTTATATTGAACGTCCAGCCTGCTAACACACAGTAAGACTGCAGATCAATCCCTGCTATCCGTTGTTCCTTGTTAAGGCTGGTTCCTCTCAAGGTTTCTTCCTTTTGCCATTTCAGAGTTCTTTCTTGCCACTATTGACCTTAGCTCATCAGGGACAAACTGATCTTTTCAATTTACACATATTACCTCACCCTTTTTTAAATAAGGTTGGGGACACGCCCCCTTCCTGGACGATCCAAAAAAACAGTATAGACTGTACCTAAGAAATCTGAAAGTAAAACACAGAAAATAACACTGTTATTTTTTTTTCTCTTTTTACTGTTATGTAAAAGGAACAGGGAAGGAGACAGGACAGGAATCTAAACAGAAAGGTAAAGGAATAAAGGGGAATTTAGCAAGCACACATGGATGTGATAGTGAGGTATCTGTAATTTCTTTATCATAATGGAAAAAGAACCACTATCTGCTTGTATAGTCTTGTATATTTTTTTATCCCTCTGTGTTTAACATTGAAATATTATTTTTATAACTCAATCCACCTGCGCTACCTTATTATTGTTGTGAGAGTGTATTATTAGGTTAAAAAATATATATTTGTTGCTGAACAACTTTGTGTCTCATGTTTGCAGCACCGCCGTCTATTGATCTCAATCCAGCTATTGTGTTTATTCGCTGCATGTCCTTTCCTCATCTTTCTTGTAACAGGGGCAGTAAATGGATATTTAGATCCTGCATTATGATTACTGTATTTTTTGAAAAGTCAAATGGTTTTATTTTATACAGCCTCACTTGTGAGACCCTTTATACAAAAGTGTCTGCAAAATTGAAAGAAAGAAAAAAGAAAGTGTAAGACTGAATGAAAGCATGTGAGGCATTGTGTAAAGCGGCCAAATTTATACGATTATTATTCGCAAATGGGTCCTTGCGGCAGAGTGTCATTTTTTTCGAGATAGCTTCTTTTTGCAGATGGAGGTTTTATAGCATGCAGGGACAGTCAGTGTGTGTTTTAATGCGAGTATTACAGAAGTATGACTCACAAGCTTTTATAACACGGCCCATACAAACCGGCTGCTGGAGGAACGAAGGAAGGAAGGCAGACTCCACTGAGCCTCATGCCGTAACAATAACAGTGCACGACAGCTGGTGTGTGCTTACAATATGGTAATGCTGGTTAGCAGATCATGAAATTGCTTTCGCTTTAATGCTCCAATCAACAATCGCTGCAGTTACCATGGCCGCTGTAGTCCTGCTCTAACAAGTGATTTGCCTGACAAATATATAACAACCTTTGTGTTAAAAGGACTAATTGAAAGTGGTTGCTTGGGTCTGTGCTCTCCATTCATTCGAATTGTAGGTTGAATTGTATCTTCAAGGCAACACTGTTTAGTCAGATCTTGTTATGCCATATTTTGTAGGTAAACAATTATTATTATAATTTTTTTACATTTTACTAAGTTTTGGATACAAAATTGGTTTGTGACATCTATATTTACAGTTTCTTAAAGTAGGTTAAAGACAGAAAACCCCGTCTTAGTCAAGTCCTGATTGTCATTTTGTGCTACTGTTTTTTTTTTTTTTTTTCACAAAAGCTGCTTTACATATTTGAGTGATGGACTACTCATATCATTAAAGTTAATAACATATATTTATAGCATAGCATGGTTAAATCCTCTAATCTGATTGATCAGAATTTTTATATAACAACACAGCTCAGAGAACAGTAACAAGGACCGGCTGTAACAAGAACGTTAGGTTTATATTAATGCACTCTTTCTGATATGTTAATGTTTCTATAGTAACAGTAGCTCATGCACAGGGACTTGATTTGTGAACACTCTATTTATCATATGATGTGTGATATTACAGCATCCTGGTGTGGCGAAGAAGGGGGCGTGGTCAGATATATACTGTTTACAGAATCAGCCAAAAATAACTTTTAATAATAACTATTAATACATATGATAATATAATAATAATGTAAGATGTTACTATTATTAATGCTATTTTTATATAATATACATCATACTATTTTTCATTCTGCTGAAGTGTATATAATCTTTGTATATATACTGTATATATATATATATACAGCTCATATTAGTCCTTCATTATAAAATTCATTATGTTATTTGTACGTAAATTTTGCCCTTCGTTCCTTTTGCAGAAAATAGTCTGTGACCCTGTCGTACCAATTGGCCGTCTTTTCCATGGACTTAACCAGTTTTCTCTCAATGGCCAGGAGAGCAAGGTTGCTCAAACAATTTTGGCCCACTGTGTCCCGTTTTAAACAGGAGAAGCTCCTCTCTACACCTGCTGATGTAGCGCCAATTGTTGCCACTAACGACAACAGCTTGTATAGCTGAGGCATTGCACTATTCAACTCCATGGCTTACCCCTGCTTCCCTGTAAGTCATGATCGGAATATAGTACTCAAAGTTCAGATCTCAGTCTTCTTGAGTCAATGAAATGGCCATAACTTTTCTGCACACTTTTAAATGCCTTCTCTGGAAACACTTGTCTCATGTCATCAAATTTCCCTGGATTGACTAATTCTAAGAAGCTCATACTTTTTTCAAATTTGAAAAACACTGAGAAATCTGCTCTATGAGTCTTGTCTGCCATTATGCACAGCTTGCTAGCTGGCTAGTTTTCCCTTCCACAAGCTACTTTAATTATATGAACGAACTACCTTTACAATGCTGAAACAAGGAGCAAAGTCAAGAACGCTATAATATGTTTTTTTATTATTTAAAGAATGATTTGTGCAAACAAAAATAGTTTATATCACCAGCAAACAATCCAGAGTGCAGCAGCTTATTGTACCACTTCACCTGCAAATTTGCATGGGACTGAACTCGAATCTCTGTAGCGCTGATGTATACTTAAGACATGCTGTCAATCAAAAAAGGGGTTCGGCCCTTTAAACAGCTCCTCCTATTATCATGCAGCAGCCCAGCGTCCTGGCCCGCTCACTGCTCCATTCACTCCCAGAGAAGCTGAGCTTCCCTGGAAGTGACGATTTTGGTGCATTTATCCAATTACCGTCCAGCTATTTTGCAGTGAAAAAAGCTCCTCTGTGCTGCCCATAGAGGCCCAGTGAAGCTGGGCTTCAGAAGGGTTTAACGCGCTGTGCTGCACGGAAATGTATGACAAGAAAACCGCGTCAAACAATCTACAATAAATACCTGATTCTGAACGAGCTAGTCATGTAGTTGAATGCGTTCTAGCGCACTTTAATTAAAACCAATATAAATTCAACAGTTCATATATGAGCATTTATTTTCTGACATAGTATATATATATATATATACTGTATATGGACAATATGTAATGAATATATAGAGTCAGGCAAAAATGTATACACACTTCAGGAAAAGCAAAATCGTTTTATTTATATTATATTAATATAATATTATCATAATATTATCATATACTGTATATCAATATATGATTAGGTTAGTTTAGGCATTAGCTCCAGCTGCGCTTGCTTGCATTAAGATGTTTTTTGAAAATTTGAAAATAAACTTATACTTATTATGAATACGGTCTTTGTTGAACAGCATTTATTAAATTTGTTGAATTATTGTATGGTGATGGAGGGTATGAGAGTCTTACCTTGCGCTATAACACGATTGTATCATTTTTTTGATTTAAACTGTTCATCATTAGAGACTGAAGAGTTTTTCTGCAACATTAACTCTATCCTTAAACACTTTTTTATAAAAAATGACAATTGTTTTAACAAAGCTTTAGTCTGCACTAATAGATGAAAAAAACTAAAGTTTGCGTTTTTGGTGGTTATGTCGTGTTGTTTTTGTATAACTGGATGGTTTATTGTGTTTTATTCCTTAAGTATATAATATGTAACAGTCACAGCTGCAAAGTCACTAGGTAATTTTTTTTCGTTAATGTATTTAAGTATCATATCTTTACATGAGTAGCTTAATGAGTGGATACTTTTTACTTTCACTCTTCTACATCCGACAACAAACCTTTGTACTTTCTACGCCACTATATTTCTGCATGCCGTTGTGTTACATAACCACAGTGGGGTGTAGTATTTAAATCAGTAATGCAGGATATTATGCATAATTGCATGATTTGCCTTCCCTAATCATGTAGCAGGTGTTTCAAATCAGAAGTGGAAAAGGTTGTGGATAACGACAAAACAGCACAGTCACACACAGAGAGACAGAGGGGAACAGAAAAAGAAAGAGAGAGAGAGAGAGAGAGAGAGAGAAAGAAACTTTAATGGTATAAGCTAATACAAACTCAGTATTTTTAATACTTAAGTAAATTTGAAGGTAATTACTTTAGTACATGTAGAATTGTAAATGAAGCACTTCTGCTTTCAGAATAATTAATATTAATTTAAATCAGTGATATTTTAGTTAGGGTACCAGTAAAATAAAGATGTTTATTTTTACTATTAAAGATCATCTGGATTTATCTTAATTAATCATGTTTATTTTTAATTGTTGTATTCAGGTTTATTGTTATTATTGTATCCTTTTGTACATTATCCCTAATAAAATTTTAGATTTGCAGTGTAATGCAAACACCCTGTCCTTCTTTCTCTCTCTCTCTCTGTCTCTGTCTTTTTCTTTGTCTCTTTCTTTTTGTTTTTTACAAAATAGCACAACCAATGCATCAGTAAGCACAAGCCGGTCACCATTACTCCTGATTTGTTGCTGTAAATGAGGAGACATTCAGCAAGCTATTTAGCCCTTAAAGAACTTACACAGTCATTTATCCGCAGAGATAGCGTAGCAGTTAAACCAGGCCGTTCCCTTCACATGCAGTCAGTCAGTTTCAGCCTCGAGCTCGAGAGGTGAAAGAATGGTCAGAGTGTATCCAGACTCAAGACCTTCATATCTTATTAATGCAGCTCAGAGAAACAGCACAGTCAACACTCTAACAAAAAACCTGAACCACATACTGTAAATGGTGACAGAGTTTTTTTTTTTTCCTTTTAAAAAAACTGCTAAAAAAGTTTTTAAAATAAGCGGATTATTTTCTTTCCATTACGCCAGATGGGAATTTGGCTCATCTATATGATTAATTGTTAGCTACATTAATAATAACGCCAATGATGCATGTATTTTTTAAAAGAACCAAAATACTGTCACAGTTTCGCAGCCACAGTAATCACTAGGGACCTTAAGAAGCGATGTCTGTAGGGACGGCTAAACAAACCAGAACTAGATCTGTGTCCGTGGGAAAAAAAAGGAAAGTCACTAAGCAACAACTCGACCGCTACAACAGAAAAGAGTCTGTTGATTCTGCAGTGCATTATGATATTAAATTTGACTCGCTTTGGGTCTCTGACACATCTTTATTAGAAAAGAAATCTAGTTATGAGTTTCTTGACTTTATGCCCTGAATTTATATGTCAAGCGGCTTATATTGCAGTACACAGTGACGAAACATGCGCAAAGACAGTACAATCACTACCAAAAACAACACAATAGGCCCAGACAGGGACAGTGCAGCGCCGACCAGCACACAGTGAATAAAGTACAAGAAGATATTGCTTTAATAATACCAACCACAGATAAGGTAAAATGTAAGTGGAACCATTTTTTTAGCTACAGAAATGCAAGTGATTTATACGGTACAAAATTGTGTATACGATCGAAGGGGGGAAAATATATTTTTTTATTATGTTAATTTAAACAGTGCATTAACCAGACTTTTTGCTGTAATAGGGTCTGACTGCTGTCCTGCCCCTAAATTTCTTTACAGTCACACACTCCACCACCCTGAATCCCGGCATCCAGTGTAATGTGTGTACCAGTGTGGTTTAGAATAAGGATGAAGATTGGATCGTTAGAGTGAGAACAATGCTTAAATCCATCCAAGGACAGTTTCTCACTTGTACGTTAAAATATTCAGCTTAAAAATTCAGCATCACACTAGAGACAACTTTCTCTTGTCCCTGTAGGTGTGTGGGAGTGTGTTGTGTGTTTTTTTTTGTTTTCCTTTTTTCCTCTGTATGTGTTTTGAGTAATTTTGGATTGATACGCGTGTCCAATAATGTCATTCTGTAAAGTGTGTTAGTAATCGTTGTTCACTCCGCTCATCCATCTACCGAAGTGCGATACTCCTGTGCTGTCTCGCGGTTACGTCAACATCATTTTGCTCCCAGCGCTGTTTTCATTTTGTTCAGGTTGTGTACAGATACCCATCCAAGATTTTTTTCTTTTTTTTTTTTTTTTCTATTTTTTCTATTTCAGCGCACAGACCTGTGAAATAAATCAAATAAAGCACTATGAAGGCAGAATTTACAGCAGGTTTCCATCGACCTCGAATGAAGCAGAACATTGTGCAGACGGTCGCCCCACTGCTTTCTGTGCCGAGTCAGTAATTGCTAAATTTACTGGAATCAGTGTGGAGGAAGCAGAGAACCACCAGATGTGCCAGAGAGCACCGGAATGGAAGAAATGTGGAGGAGAAAGAGAGCGTAAGAGAAAGTAAGAGAGAGAGAGAGAGAAAGACAGAGACAGCTCAGCTTTAGGTGAACTTTTGAACTTAAAGTTGAGTCCATGAAGTCTTATCAACGTCGGCCTCACCAGCCGTTCTCAGGAGACCACAGACAGATGACTGCAAGGTCGTTCGTCTCACGCAAGACAGAGTGTGTGTGCTGCAGTGCTAAAAAGGATCTCATAACAAACTATAAATTGAGGCAAGTGCAGACATTCCTGGAATATTGTAAAGTTTTCTCATCGTAGTAAAAGACAAGCACTAAATATGAACAGAAACAAACAGGAGAGCTAAAGCTAACAGTAGTGCTAAAGCTAACAGTAGTGCTAAGATTAGACAAGAAGTGTGACATTTCCGGGGCAGACTTCACACAGAACCATGGTCTAAGCACTGGACTGGAACTGAACATGAGGGCACAGATGGGAGCTTTACAGCATTCCAGTCCTATAAAGATCTAATTTTAAATATGCACAAGGTCTCACGTCTCCTTTAATGACCACAACAACCGATTCCTCGTAATCAGAAAACCCAGGCTGCTTTCACAACCAACAATTGCTTGGTACCTTGCCTTGGTGGAATTTCTCCCTCCTTTACACTCCCACAATGCTCAGCTTTCACATTTATTGTTATTTTATTTGTACCCATTAATTTCTACGATTCACCAATGTTTTTCTTTTTTTTTATGAGAAGATTTAACAAATGGTTGAGAGCACTCTTACCAAGATAAAAAAACAAAAAACAACAACACAAAAATAAAACTCCTATTTTCCAGCCATCTATCCATTATTTATACCACTAAGTCCACTTCAGGGTCACAGGGCCTTAGTTGGTGAAGGAAACGAATGAGAAACAGAGATGCCCAGACATCCTTGTCTCCATCAACTTTCTCCAGCTCATCCTTGGGGACTCAGTTTTAATAGTTTTTCTGATGCATGGAAACAGTTTAAAAAATGAGAATTATGTCGCAATTTAGATTATATATTTTTATAGGAATTGTAATGACTGGATCATTTAATTTATGGACTTAAGAGATCTAATTAAGACCATAAAACCCCTTGGATGCTTGCATACAGTACATGCATTCTGCTTCTGAATAGCATACAGACTGCTGTTAGATGCTTTGACCATCCAGGCCTTAAGCAGATAACGTGTTTTTTACACGTTTTTTACGTGATGCTGAGCCGTTTCAGGATGCCACGAGCGCTCTCAATCACAACATTATGAAAACCAGTATACAGTTCGACTGTTATTGAAAAAAAAAAAACACTTAACATCATAAAACTCCAACACAGGTGATGAAGGTTATCTCATCACTCATTTCCCAATTATTTTATTTTTTACATTTCTTTAACTGTGGGTCCCTCAACTATCACAGATTTACAGACCTTTTGCTATTACTACTTTTTTTATTTACCAGTAACACCAGTCCAATTTTACTACTGTTGCAGTTCTTTTTTTTTTTTGCTTGGTGGGGTTTCTCAACTTTTTTTTGCACATGGCACAACATGCATCTGTCCTTATACAACGCTTAGGGGCATTAATTTAAATGTCAGTTTACTCCTAGGCCAATCCTTTACATGTACCATTTAAGATCATGTGGAATTCATGATTCAGCTCACTTGAGGAAGAGCGGTTTGAGAAGGTTAGAAACGTTTGGTGCATCTAGCGTTGATTTTTCGTATTTTATCATTTTTTTTCTTTTAAACTAATAATTAAGAGAAAATCCATAAGAAAATTAAGAGAATGTTGTTGCATGAGGCACATTTGTTTCATACCTAAGCACACTTGTATATTTACACTCTCCTAGAGAACCACCAGTAAACACAAAAGCTGCATTCCATTCCGAAGTGTACTTCACAGGGTGCTCCTTACTCCCTACTTCACCGTATGTAGGGAATGTAATTAAAGGGAACTTTCCTCTACAAAATTCCACCATTCGGAAAACCTAGCGCAGACGTAGCCCTCTTATGTTCGTTATCATGGTAACATAAACATCTCGCATACATGTGACTGCCGCTGTGGAAATTTCACACTACAGACATTAAATATTTATTTAAACAAAGACTGACACCATTATAAAACATACACTATTAAAACATGCATAACTCATGAGTAAATGATTTGATTAATCTACCAGATGTTCAGATATTTACAGATTACTAGCCTATATAATACTAAGGATTAATTGATAAGATTTAAATAAGTATGTTTTATTAATATGATGTCATCCTTAAAATACTAATAATGATGGATATGTAAATCCTTTTTCAAGCTCCATTTACTGTATTTTACGCTTCAGCGAGACACGTTGGCTGATGGGAAATTTTGTGTTCTCTTTTTTGGTGAAGTGAAGGCCTGTGGTTCAGTTGTTCCCCACACCGTTCGCAGTTCCCTATGAAATGAGCAGTTTGGAATCACACTTAAAATGGCTGAACTTTAGGCCGATCAGAACGCAACCAAAGGAAGAGAACAAGGAAGTCACCCTTTGCTCATTGCCCAATTTTATTGATGTTTCATGAAAGTAAAATGATGAGCAACCCTCAGGCGTGTCTTCCTAGGTTATTAGCTGTGCCTGTACAGTTTAGAGGATGTGATTGGAGACACAGAGATATCAGAGGAGACAGACACTGTTGATGACAACACTTCCTAAAGAGTGATCTGCTTCCATAATGTGGTGCCTGAGTATGTAGTGGGCTGTTTATGCAATCATCTCGAATAAAGAATAATGTCACAGCTTAACCCAATTGTGTTACTCGACATGCCATCAAGAACAGCTTCCACACCAGATAGAGATCATCCTGGGTTTTGGTTAAAAGGAGATCCTTAGATGACCTTTTTAAAGAGGATGGGGATTCTGTACTCCATTTAATTCTTCATCCAGCATACTCACATATAAAAGCATTAAATCGTACAGGTACATCACATCACGCATGGCAGTGTCATGTAGCAAAACCTGGCAATTTGAAAAGGTGTGCGTGTTAATGAGTTTATTTTGTGCATGTGTTGCTAGAGGTGTGAAGTGCTGCTTTTGTAGCACCACAGTCCAGCTTGTGAAGTACTCGTTAGTTTGTCTTGCTCTATCATGCCAGTCGAGCACAGGTACTTAATACTGTTTGTGGTGCACGAAATTGTTGTGTCCTTCACTGTCTGCGAAATTGGCACAGAGAGAAACATTATAGACCGCAGAGATACAAGACAGAGAAAGGCTGGATTTAAAAAATATTTATATATATAAAAACTCTTTATTTTATTGGACGGCTGGAAAATTGTTTGCATAAAAACGGTGCCAGGATGTTCAGATGCTCGTGGCTGAGTCAGAGAGCCAAAAAATGACAACATGAACAGCATAAAAACAAAGAACAAATTTATTCAAGGCTGAGTCAGGCTGCTAGAGTAAGAAATGGAAATATGATGTTTTATTAAAGAGTGCTTTGTTTTATTAAACATCAGTGGACTGTAGAGTTAAATTTTTTTATTTTATTTTATCTGGCCCGCATGCTTACAAGAGCATGCAATATTTGTAGAAAATCTGTTGTTTTAAACACTTTGGAACGCTGATGAGTTTTGGAGTCGACTGGAAATCTATGGTGCAGTTAGTCTGGTTTGTTTTACTTCATTATCAATTTTCACTTCAATAGAAACAACTGTACACCTGAGTATTCATGCAGTTACTATCAGCATAGTGCATAAAATCATGCAGATACGGGCCAAGGTCACACACACACACACACACACACACATATATATATATATATATATATATATATATATATATATATTTATTTTTTTTTTTTTTTTTTAGCAAATAATTGACAATTAGCAAATAATTGACACCTATTACATGGCAGTCCAAAGTGGGAATAGTTTAAAGAGCGCCACCTGTAGGAATTATAAAGAAAAAGTGAAATTGTTCCGCCTCTAATTCAGCAAACAACAACAACTAATTGGTTGTTAATGCCAGACTGGCTGGTTCAAATATTTCAGACACTGCAGATCTTCCGGGATTTTTACACACTGCATGACTTGACTTAACATGGTAACTTAAATACCCACTCTCTACATCTGTGGTGAGCAGAAAAGCATTGTGATTTTATGCCTCAGTGTAATTTAATTCAGCAAGGACACAGGTGTTCCTACTGAAGTGGTCATTTTGTGTGTGTGTGTGTGTGTGTGTGTGTGTATGTGGTGGGCACTTGTTTTTTTTTCTGCTCTGCTTCATTGCTTTAAAGCGTGCATGGGGCAGTAAGAGAATGCAGTCTAGTCAGGACCTCATTTAGAGAAATTCAATCCTCCTAGTTAACAGCAATGCCCTGGGGGGGCAGGTAATGAAAACCTTTTTCTAGGTGCGTTTGCCTCTGCATGACCTCGTCTTTATGAGCTGGATATGGACAGTGCTCCTTCTCCTCTGGGTGTCAAATCCTTGAGTTGTGCGGAAACTGCAGTTCCCTTTCAAAGGCTACACTCGATGCTGCGTGAAAACGCTATGGGAACATCTTGTCATGTTGCCGGTTGTGAAGCATGTGTGTACCAAACACGCCAAATTTTTGGCTTTTATAACCTCGGTCAGGTGACGTCATCTGATAGGACGCACCTGCAGGTTATAAATAGGAGTGAACCGGAAACATTCCTCAGATTCTTGTCTTCACCTTGTCTAGTTGTGAGCGTGTTGTGTCTAACCAGCAAAAATAAGTGTTTAACTCACCGATAATGGCAGAGTTTAAACGAGATGTCCCTCCGTGTGTATAATCCATATCGGAGGGCGATCTCTACACTTTACTGCTTCGATTAAGTGCTACGCGCGCGCCTCGCATTCCTTGAGAATCTTCGAGCCGCTGCGCATTCCTGGGGCTTAAACTCGTGCATCCGGCAGAGCAGTGAGAGACGGATTTAAAACTCCTTTCTTTCGCGTTCTCATCGGATCGGGAAATCCCTCTGTCCGCTCGCAAGCGCGCGCCGCGCTTCTTGTGAATGGGCAAGGATAAACATCCTCTCTTGCTTCCGCGGAGATGGTAATAGGCTCTAAGCACTTAAAAATAATAAAAATAAAAACATAGACGGCAGGTTCTGTCGGGTGGCCGGGGGCGGAGCCTCAACGACGCTCTCTCCCCTTAGCAATCTCCATATGAGTTAACCCTTTCATGGAGTAAGCTGTATTCATCCCGTGTTTTCCTGCCATCAACTTATTTATTTATTTAAATATAATTGAGGTAGAAACGCGGAGTTATATGATGACACCCAGATAGAAGAGACGCTGCCAGGCTATCTCTCTTCTGGGACATCATCTTTCCTGAAAAGCTATTATTTCCTTTCAAGCTGTGTAGACTTTTTATCTTCCCTGGAGGGAAAAGCTTTTCAGGCAGCAGGTCAGGTTGGCGCATTGCACACCATGGCGGTTTTGCATGCCTACCAGGCTGACCTGCTGAGAGACTTGAGTACTGGCGGGGCTCTGCAAGGTAAGGCGTATTGGATTTACGCCGGGCCACAGACTTGTCTCTTCGTGCAACAAAGCAGACGGCTCGTGCTATCGGCCGTTTTATGGCTGCTATGGTCTCCGCGGAGAGGCACTCGTGGTTGAATCTCAGGGGCATTAAGGAGTAGGATCGTGTATTCCTCCTCGATGCCCCATCTCGCCTCCCGGCCTACTTGGCGATGTCGTTAACTCGGTCGCCACTAGGTTCATGAGGCGAAGTTATATAACAAGCCTTCGGGAAATTCCTTTCCCGCCTTGCTCAAGAGTCGGGACTGTCGGCCACCCAGTCTCGACCGGGTCTGACTGTTGCGAGGCATGAAACACACAAGGAGAGTGTTTTTGAGCTGGGCACCCCCTCGCAAGATTGGGGTGCGTCACGCAATCCGCCTCAAAAGAGGTCAGACTATATTGTCTTCACAAAGAAGCCCTGAGGTTCATGTGCCCAGGACTGTGGGGGGTGGCCCCCCAATGAGGAGAGGCACGCAGAATTCCTTTTAAAGAATGAAGTGTTCTCCCTGGCACCCCCAGGAGGTTGGTGTTCTTGCTCCGCCACCACTGGTGTTTCGGGCAACTCCAGTCTCCAATAAAATGTTAGTTCTTCGGGTTTTTCCTGCCGTGTTTCAGGATGCCGAACATCTAACATCCCCCCCGTTTAACCAAGCCGCTGAGCTTTGCCCCTTTCTGAGAAACTGGCAGCGTGGAAGCTACTGCCAAGTATATCTCCTTGGGCACTAAGCACTGTACAGAGAAACTACAGGATTCAGTTCTCACATCACCCTCCGCGTTTCAATGGCGTGGTTCCACTTCCATGAAACCGGAAAGTGCAATAGGAACGGGGGGCTGCATCCAATTTTTTAGATTTTGCGGGCTTTACCGCTATCTAAAAATAAATCAATGGAAATATTGCCACAACACAGGAGGTTCCTGAGGTTCGCTTTCGGGGGCGAAGCTTACCAGTATCGGGTCCTTCCATTTGGTCTAGCTTTTTCACCCGCACATACACAAAATACATGGATGTAGTTCTGGCTCTTACGACTCCAGAGCATCCGTATTGAATTACATGACTGGCTGGCCCAGTCTCAGTAGCTAGCGCTTCGACATCAGCATGTCGTTCTAGCTAATCTTTGTTTCCTAGGATTGAGATCCAATGCCATGAAAGCATGCTCTTTCCTGTTTAGAGGACAACATTTTTGGGTGTCACATGGAATTTGAGCGTAAGCGGGCACAGCTGTCTCCCGCTCGTGTTGAATCCATTCTCAACACCGTCAAGGAAATCAAGCTAGACCAGAAAGTGACCATCACTTTCAGAGATCTTAGCTCTCATGGCAGCTGTATCCACGGTGACACCTTTGGACCTTCTGCACATGAGAGCATTTCAGTTGTGGCTAAGAACCAGGGGATTTTACTCTAGGGCCAATCCCCAATAAGGGCTACGCGCCAGGTGCTTCGTACCCTTCCTATGTGGTTCAGACCCCGGTTTCTGACTCTGGGTCCCACTCTAAGTTCGTCTTGTCGTCGCAGATGCTAACGACAGACGCTTCCCTCATGGGCTGGGGTGCGGTCTTAAATGACCGTCCAGCCCAAGGGAGCTGGAGAGGCCATCTTTTTGCGCGGCACATCAATTGCCTCAAAATCATGGCTATATTTCAGGCCCTAAAGCACTTCCTCCAGCAGTTGAGACTACCATGTCCTAGTGCGGGTGGACAACACTATGGCAGTCTCGTATATTAATCGCCAGGGCGGACTGTGCTCGCGCCGCTAAATAGCTAGCGCACCAGATTCCTGTCCCTCAGGGCGATTTACATTCTTGAAAATTTCATGTAGCGTAGGTGGACCTCTTTGCCTCGCAAGATCAGCAAATGTCCCCTTTACTACTCCCCCTCAAATAGAATGTATTTGAAAAGTTGGTGCATGACGAAGCAGGTAGACCCAGTCCACTGCCGAATTGTTTCAGTGCTGGAGTTTCTGCAGAGAAAATTTGTCCTCTGGCTTGTGCCCCTTGTTGAACCACTAGAGTCAGCGCCTCAGGTTTCTGACCCTTAAGATGGTTTTTCTAAATGGTGTTACCTCTCTAAGAGAATCGGACAGCTATTGCCCTCTCCTATGAGGCGCGTGGGCTCACTTCGCCTCTAGGAATCAGAGCTCATTCAACCAGGGGAATCGCCTCATCAATTGCATTAGCAAGAGGTATTCCCTTGCAGCAAGTATGTGACACGGAGGGTTGGTCCTCTCCACACACATTTGCCAACATGCATCCTATTGTTTTGAAGCCTTCTGTCCTCCGCCTTTACAGCTTCGGAGCAGGAGAGACATCACTTACTGTGTCCAGTACGTGCTCTTCAGATTTACATCCACCGCATTAGCCAGTGGCGTAAGTCAGAGCAGCTTTTACATGTTTCGAAGCCGCAAGCTGCGTTAGAGATGCTATTGCCCTCTCCTATGAGGCGTGTGGGTTCACTTCGCCTCTAGGAATCAGGGTTCATTCAACCAGGGGAATCGCCTCATCAATTGCACTAGCAAGAGGTATTCCTTTGCAGCAAGTCTGTGATGCGGAGAGTTGGTCCTCTCCGCACACATTTGCCAATATGCATCCTATTGTTTTGAAGCCTTCTGTCCTCCGCCTTTACAGCTTCGGAGCAGGAGAGACTTCACTTACTGTGTCCAGTACGTGCTCTTCAGATTTATGTCCACCGCATTAGCCAGTGGCGTAGGTCAGAGCAGTTTTTACATGTTTTGAAGCCGCAAGCTACGTGAGAGATGCTATTGCCCTCTCCTATGAGGCGCGTGGGTTCACTTCGCCTCTAGGAATCAGGGTTCATTCAACCAGGGAAATCGCCTCATTAATTGCACTAGCAAGAGGTATTCCTTTGCAGCAAGTCTGTAATGCGGAGGGTTGGTCCTCTCCGCACACATTTGCCAATATGCATCCTATTGTTTTGAAGCCTTCTGTCCTCCGCCTTTACAGCTTCGGAGCAGGAGAGACTTCACTTACTGTGTCCAGTACGTGCTCTTCAGACGTACGTCCACCGCATTAGCCAGTGGCGTAAGTCAGAGCAGCTTTTACATGTTTTGAAGCCGCAAGCGGCGTGAGAGATGCTATTGCCCTCTCCTATGAGGCGCGTGGGCTCACTTCGCCTCTAGGAATCAGGGTTCATTTAACCAGGGGAATCGCCTCATCAATTGCACTAGCAAGAGGTATTCCCTTGCAGCAAGTCTGTGACGCGGAGGGTCGGTCCTCTCCGCACACATTTTCCAATATGCATCCTATTGTTTATGAAGCCTTCTGTCCTCCGCCTTTACAGCTTCGGAGCAGGAAAGACTTCACCTACTTTGTCCAGTACGTGCTCTTCAGATTTACGTCCACCGCATCAGCTAGTGGCGTAAGTCAAAGCAGCTTTTACATGGTCTGGGGCCGCAACAGGGGTGGCCCCCACTACACTGGGCTATTGCCCTCTCCTATGAGGCGCGTGGGCTCACTTCGCCTCTAGGAATCAGGGCTCATTCAACCAGGGGGATCGCCCCATCTATTGCACTAGCAAGAGGTATTCTCCTGCAGCAAGTGTGTGACACGGAGGGTTGTCCTCTCCGCACACATTTATTACATTTATAGTTTGGATGTTCATGCTACTCCGGGCCCACGGGTCCTTGAGTCAGCTACCCAGACATAGTTCTGAGACCTTCTCGGCCTTGTGCGCACACGCTACACAACCTTGGAGTCCAGACACTTGCAGTGCGGCGGCGTTGGCACTCTCGTTCCCATAGCGTTTTCACGCAGCATCGAGTGTAGCCTTTGAAAGGGAACGTCTCGGGTTACTTTGCTGTAACCCTGTTCCCTGAAAAGGCGGGAACGAGATGCTGCGTCCCAATGCCGCACTGCCTATGTGACCGGACGTCCGTTCAGACAAATCAATCTGAGGAATGTTTCCGGTTCACTCCTATTTATAACCTGCAGGTGCGTCCTATCAGATGACGTCACCTGACCGAGGTTATAAAAGCCAAAAATTTGGCGTGTTTGGTACACACATGCTTCACAACCGGCAACATGACAAGATGTTCCCATAGCGTTTTCACGCAGCATCTCGTTCCCGCCTTTTCAGGGAACAGGGTTACAGCAAAGTAACCCCAGACGAATAGTGAGAAGAGCAGGAATAAATAAAGTCGAGGCCCGAGATTGCGCTCTCTAAGAACGGAATTACCTTTTCAGCAGACGGAGGAGAAATTATTTCATATCGAGGTCCCGGGTTATGTAAATTTCCTAGAGCACACTCTGTTTCTCATGTTACCTGCTGAAATTGAGAGATGAAGAAACACTGACCTCAGGCAAGATAAATACCAGGTAGCAGGTTAAATGATGAAAATGAAAAACGGGACAGTTCAGATCAGAGCTGCTTGACTAGTTACTAGCTGCATTTTCCTGCTCCTTTCTCCCGTTTATTGCAAAAATAGAAGGTTTTATTGTGAAAATGTGACATTTCAGAGCGACTCAGGTAAATTTCTAGTCCTCTTAGATGTCATGTAGATAGTCGTGTCTGTAACCAGCTCTGTGATTTATTGTTTGACTAATGTACATACCTGAAGCAAAAAAACAGAGAAAGTATAAAGATAATGGGTTTGCAGCAAATCACCAAGTTACAAAATCCCCAAAAGAGTGAAGCCCCCAAGGGAGGTGTGTAGTGTAGTGTGTGTGTCTGTGTTTTTGTAATTACTTAAGAGATTAAAGACAGATCTCAGTGAAATGAAATGTACAGAGCAATAAACTTATCAGCTCAAAAGAAAGTCGTGTTTTTTTGCTCCGAGCTTTAAGCTCTAATAAATTATTGTGTTCTTAATTTTTTAGAAAGTTTTTTCTTAAGCTACATAAATAAAAAAATAAATAAAAAATAAAGTGTTTATTTTCACGCTGCATGCTGTTTATTTTCTTTATTTTACAAAAGCACAACTTTGTGTACATGGATAAAAGTAAACCCTGTACAGATCCAAATGATGTACTATACTTATGCGTAATGTATGATAAAAAATATGGAACGTTTTAAATTATTTTCACGGTTACTCATTTAAAAATGTAAGCTTGTACATCCGATCTCCACCCCCAAAAGGTTTTAACATGTAAGAGATCTCATTAGTTAATTGAGATTCCAGAGATAAACGAAGAGTAAAAAGAAGTTAAGAGACGACTTAGTAACTCACTCTGTGGTCCTTCTTCTTTCCAGGGATTTGCTCTTGGATTGAGTGATGGACATGTTTACAGCTGGACGGACGGCTTGAGGAGGAGAGACTGGCATGACAATGAGAGCATCAGGAGAGACGAGATGCGTGTCGGTAAGCCTGCTACGGCTCTGGGTCTGGAACGAGCACACATTCGGTTTACTCACCCATTCCCATTTCTATTACTCCTCTTCCTGTCATCCAGCCTACACAGGTAATGCCTCAGGCTAAAGGCGTCTCATGTATCTGTTTAAGTTTTATGTTTGATGATTACAGATATTTTAAGCAGCTGTAAATTATAGAGAACACCGCCTATAGTTAAAGAGATAAATGGATGGTGAAGTGGTTCCACGTCCCTCACTGACAGACATGTGACTGCTGCTTACAAGTTCAGAGAATTACAGTTTACCTTGAGTCACTGTTACTGTCAGGGTTGTTTACGACGCATTGGGAAGGAATAAAGTCCATCCATCCATCCATCCATTCATCCATCCATTCTTTTGTGAGCTCAATCATATTCCATCCATTTAGTTAGTCCACCTGTTCATTCATCTTTCCTTTGATTAGTTAGTTAATTCCATCCATACATCCATCCTTTAGTTGGTTCATTTATCTGTCCATCCATCCATCTATTCATTCATCCACCCATTCTTTAGGTAGTCCACTCTATCATTTTCTATCTATTCACCCATTGTCCATCTATTCATTTAGGCACTCATCCATCTATGTGTGCATTCTTTTGTTAGACCATTCATCCATCCATTTATCTATCTACACATTATTTTGTAAGCTCCTTTAATTAGTTAGTTAAATTTTCCATCCATCCATTCATCCATCCATCCATCCATCCATCCATCCATCCACCCTTTACTGTAGTTAATTAATTTATTCATCCATCCATCCATCCATCCATTCTTTGGGTAGTCCACTCTTTCATTTTCTATTTATTCATCTATTGTCCATCTATATATTTATACGTCTATTTGTGCATTCTTTAGTTAGACCATCCATCCATCCATTCATCCATGAGTTCTTTTGTAAGCTCAATCATCCATTCATCCATTCTTCAAGAAGTCACCTTTTTCATTTTTCATCCATTGACCAATTTATCTATTGTCCATCTATTTATTTATCCATCCATTATGTGCTTTCTTTAGTAAGACCATCCATTCATTCATTTATCCATTCACCTATTCATCCATCCATCCATCCATCGATCCATTTTTAGTGAGCTCATTTATTCTTTCATCCATTCTTTAGTTAGTCCACCTGATCATGCATTTACCCTTTGATTAGTTAGTTCAATTACACATCCATCCATTCATCCATCCACACATCCCTCCACACTTTAGTTATTTAATTTATCCATCCATCCATCCATCCATCCATCCATCTATCCTTTTGGTAGTCCACTCTTTCATTTTCGATCCATTTATCTTTTTATTCATTGTCCATCTATTTATTTATTCATCCATTTGTGCATTCTTTAGTAAGACCATCCATCCATTCATCTATCCATACATTCCTTAGTTAGTCCACCTGTTCATTTATCTATCCATTAATTAGTTAGTTAAATTACACATCCATCCATCCCTCCATTCATCCTTTTGTTAGTTAATTTATATATCCATCCATCCATCCATCCAACCATCCATCAATTCTTTTGTTAGCCCACTCTTTCATTTTCCATCTATTTTACCCATCCATCCATTGTCGATCTATTCATTTAGCTGATCATCCTATTTGTAAAGTCTTTAGTAAGAAAATTTATCCATCCATCCATCCATCCATCCATTCTTTAGTCAATTCATTTTCACATCCTTTCATCAGCCATCCATATTTTTATCCACCCATCTATACATCCATTCATTAATCCATCCCTCAATCCATCCATTAGTACATTCACTTATGCATCCTGCCATTCGTCCATCTGCCTGCCTATTTGTCTGTCATTCACCCTCCTTACTCCTTACGCCATCTATTTACCTGTCCATACAGCAATTCATTATATACATTTGTCCAGCCATCTACTGTATCCACCCATCCTTTAGTACACTCATTTATACATACAAATATCCATATGATTATTTTGTTAGGCCATTCATCTATCCTTTATTCCATCCGCTTATTCACCTATCCATGCTTCCATCTATCCATCAGTTTAAAATGTCTGACTCATCTCATTTTCAGCAGGTAGATCAGAGAGTAAGTAAGTGAGTGAAAGGAGAAAGAACAGAAACTGTGGTAATGCTGCAGATTTTTGAAGGGCTCACGGGAACAGTCGGGCATAAGGACAGATTTTTCAGATCTGCACAGCTCTCTCTCTCTTTTTCTTCGTGGCTCTTCGTCCACATCTCTCCCAGTCTTTTTTCTTTGCTTATTACCATGTTGCCTATAGCAATGCCACTCCAATGTTATATATCTGCAGCCCTTCGGTAAGTTTCTAATATTTGGGATAATAGGAGACATTGCTCTGATCCAATAGCTCACACAAAGTGAGAAGAAATATCTCCTGAGTTCAGAGTGCTATGTTAGCAGATAAAAGCCATCAACAAGCTTAATCAATAAGCACCTTACAGAATAGTTTATAGCTTTACAGTGTGTGCAGTATAATGGAGTCGTGAGTCAGTGTATTAAGCAGATTGGTCTGCGAGATTAGGAAGTGTGATGCAATCGCCGTCCCTCGGAAGCGTACCCAGGCACTCCACAACTTCCGCTCAACCGTTCTGGGTTCCAGCATCACATCGCATCAACACATTACATCAGAGATTTAATGCTACACACCATCTGTTGGTGACAAATCTTATGATAACAGGCAGCACTTTAAGCCTTACATAGATTTTTCATGAAGCCTCACTTATTTTAGACATCAGAATATGAAACCAAGGGATTTAAATAATGGATTTGCACCAATCTGCTCTCATTTGATTAACAAATTGCTTCCTGTATGAGTGTACATGATGTTTATTCACTACACACCAAATGGGATGAGACACAAACTTGTATTTTATATTACACAAGATAGAACCATAATCTACTGTAGAACGGGATTCAGTAATGATGACATCACAGAAATAGCCTTCCCTACACTGCCTAGATCCGATGTTCTAAAATATGTAATTTTAAACATGTTTGCCCCATGTGAAGGTAACATTACATGATGTGAAGAGGTTCTGTAAAGAATCTTTTGATTTTAATTTGATCAATAACTCGCTTATTTCCGACAACAGCTCTCCCCTAACTGTCTTTACTTTAGTCTTTTATTCAGTTGTTTTCTAGCTGAACAAGGAGAACTCATCTTTCACACCTAGTAAAGCATCTAACTAATCAGAGATCTTAAGGAATTCTTGTAACCAATCATAATGCAAAAGAAAGATGGGAAGTCACCTAATGTCACGGTCGGATAAAAAAAAAAAAACTTCCACTTCTACTCTAAAAAAAGTCACATAGTCAAATATTTTGTTGGACCGCCTTTTGCTCTGATTCACCGTCGAATGGTTTCGATAAGCTTATGCAATGTAACAACGTTTATTTCTGTCCAGAGATACATTAATTTCCATCTAATATCTTGTATTGATGATGTGAGAGACAGCCTAAAGCCTTCTTCAGCACACCAACCCAAATATTCTCAATGATGTTAAATTCTAGACTCTGTTGTGGCAAATCCACCTGTAAAAAATAACGTCTTACTGGCATTTCATTGCATATTATACTATTTATGGCTTTGTATGTGACAAATAAAATTTGAATTTGCTCCCTAAACCACTCTTTCACAATTTGAGCCAGATGAATCCTGGCATCATCCATTGATGGAAAAGCCTGGTGATTCAGTACATTCAGGTCATCAGCTGACCTTATTTTCGGGTACATAACATTGCTTAGCTTAGACCTGACCACCAGAATCAGCCCTAGATCATAACACTGCCTCTACAGCCTTGTACAGTGGGCACTTGGCATAATGGGTGCATCATTTCATCTGCTTTACTTCTTAATCCTCATGCACTCTAGAACAATGTGAACAATGTTATTTCCTGTATAATATAATATTATTATACAGGAAATTATATATATATATATATATACTATTGGATCAGTGTCCATGTAAACAGATAAGTTGGAATCTTTACATATTGTCCATGTAAACACAGTTACTGTCACTGTTATTCCCTAGAAGTGGGTTATTCATGTTTTGAAGTATTTGTTGCTCTTATAACTAAGCTAATGATTGCAAAAACTGATTTATATTTCTTTAATATTCAAATTTAATGAAACTTCTTCCATTAACATTGACTTAAAACAAATAATTCAATAATTAAAACAAATAAAATTTTTTACAGATATATATTTTTTTGTAATTATTGAAATATAGAAATTTTTATTTTTTATAATAATGCTTAATGATTTTTTTTGTCCTGTCAAAGCTGCCATTATAAAAAAAAAAGGAATCTATACCCTCTGATCAGTCAGATTAGAGACTCCAACAGCGCTGTGCTAAAGAGCTGAATCCTCCTTATTCCTACAGTAAATAAAGTCTATAAATCTTTTTTTTCTCACTTTGAAAGGACAGGCGTTGGAGTGATGTTTATTTAGTACCGCCCAAAACACAATAGGATTTCAGAAAGTTCTGAACTTTCGCCACAACAACAACAACAAAATATTTATTTATTTTTAAACCTTTCATTCTAGGGTTGGTACATTCGCAAGCCTGCATTATTTTAGTTCCACTTTGGCATTTAGTATCCAGTCAAGCTGTTCTGAGTCGTTTGTAATGACCGAAAGAAGGAAAGTATGCAGTGTTATGAATCATATTTTCTGTTTGAGTCCGTGCTCCTGTGAGAGCACAGTGAGGAGTGGGAGTGGGAGTGGGGTTTCGGTAATTATGCACAGAGAGACAATTTTCAGCACACAAACACTGAGTAAGAGAGCAGTTTTTTTAGGAGAGACAGGGAGAGAGAGATTATGCATGACAATGTGCTTTTGTGGCACCAATAATTAGCAAAAAGCTGCCATTAAATTATTGAGAGCGTGCTCTTGTTGGACCTGCCGCAGAGATAATCATCTGTAACAGGATCGACCGTCAATAAAGGAGAATTTGTAAAAAACTTTATAATGTCCTCTTATATTGTTAATAACTGGGAATATTATTACTAATAAATAAAATAACTATGTAACATATATGAATACAATGTATTTTTAATTTTCACTAGCAGCGTGGCCACACAGTATTGTTAAGTATTTATTTATTTTCTTTATTTAAATTTTTTTTTTTGCTTGTTTAGACAGCTTTCTGTTTATCTGGATGAGTAGAATAACGGCTTGTTGTGAAATCGAGAGTTCAGAATAAAACCTAAACTAACGACCTACAGGAAAACTCACAGAGAGCTCCACATCCCACCTCAACTTCTCCAGATCATCAAGATTACCGCCTCACATGAACATCCCCACTTCACCCTCACCCTTCACCCCCATACAGCGTTTAGTGGTGTTTAGATCATTCGGAGGTCTTTACATGCGTGGAGTTTACATGTTCTCCTCGTGACTAGGATACGCTTCAGGTTTTTACTGCTCCTATTGTTTTGTAGTTAAAAAAAGAGTATTGGACATGCAGCTGTTGTTGTGTTAGTTAAAAAATTTATATAATTAGCTGAAAACATCAGATGAAAATATACATTTTAAATGTTAAGGTAATTATTTTGTGAAAAACTAATAAAAAATGGCTTACCTAGTTTGACTGTAGGTTTAATTAATAATTTTATTGCTAAAATGTAACGTTTTTATTGACTGAAACTAAAATGCCCAGACTTTAAGTCAAATAAAACTTGACTAAACAAAAACAGGATAAGATTGACGAAATGTGATGAAATTTAACAGGGACATTTATCCTGGGACTAAGACTAAAATTAAAAATAGCTGAGAAAATGTACAGGATAAGTTTTATATAAGGCCGAGATGTCATTTTTTTGCAGTGTGAGCTGGATTACCCTTGTAATTATTGTTTGGCTTAATTGATATGTTATTAAATTAAAATAAACTACGTCAGTCAATACTTCATAACAGTGAGTATTATTAATGCATATTGAGTTAAATTACATTTCTAAAAAAACGATAAAGTCAAATTAATATACAAATATACAAATTTCTTTTGCACTATTGCTAATTTTAACTGTTTACCCCAACCTTGAAATTTAAAAGGCCAGAATTATAATTACTGTGTGTGTGTGTTGTAGGTAAAGGGGAGCAGGGGAAGCCGTACCCACTTGCAGAGGATGAGTGTGATGACACAGTGTACAAGGAGAATGGCTTTAACATCTACGTGAGCAACAACATCGCACTGGATCGCTCGCTGCCCGACATCAGACACCCCAAGTGAGTAAATATTTGCCGAAAAACTTTTATTAGTCTGTTTACTAGTACCTAGATTTTATTTACGAACACTTTCACAATGTTTTTCTATTAAATATGTATTGCAATTAAGTAGAGTGGCTTGCATTATAAATAAAGTATTTTCTCCACATAAATATCCCTGCCATTTTTAACTATATTGCATTTTCTTGCAAAGCTTTATAAAACAGTCCAAAAGGAAATCAGTGTAGTTTCCTAAATTATTTCCAAATAATAAAATATAAAAAAACACGACTTGCTTTGAGTCATCACCCTTAAATTAGTTCGTCTGCAATCAGTCGATTGCACTTGTATTTACCTCTACCTATGTTTATTTGCCAGACACTTCAGAGCTGAGTCCGTAGTGTGTAACTGAGGGTTAATTGCATCGCTCTAGGGTCAAACAATTGTTCTCTAGCAGTCATTAGATTCAATCTAACAATCTAACAATCACCAGTGTAGAGCGTTAAACACTGACCCTGTTGCCATCACCAGCTTACTCTGTATTTTATTTCATCTACCTATTTATCTACTACTCCCCTCTGTGTGACCCCTGTCTCAGAATCATGAAGTAGACTATTATTTTTACCTGCGAACAACCTGAACTTACACATGACGCCATTTTTAAACCTGTTCCGTGTGCTCAATGTTGCGTCATCTTAGTCTAATTTTTAACCAGTTTAAAGAGCATCACGGCTCCCAAATGCAGTTTAAACCCCGTGCTTGTCAAAGCTGCCAGTCTTCCGAGTATTGATTTGGAAGTGAAACAAAAGGTTATAAGCGGCACTAACGTGAAAAATGATGATCTTGCTTGTGATTTAGGCATTTCAAAATTGTGCGATGTATCCCAGACAACACGGCTAAATAGAAATGAGGAACGGAATCATTTTGGGTAGATATCACAATTCTTTTGCATGGCAATTCATGTATCCGCTCTGAATCCAATATTGATTTTTTTTTTTTTTTTTTAAATACATTTTTAATTCATACAGTACATGTTTGCATTTGAGGTGGTAAAGTGTCGCTGTTACTCTACAATCATAAAGGTGGTGCGCTCTAAAATATTCTAATACTGGCAGCAGCACAGCTTCCCGCGTGGTAGGAGCAATTTGTCTGCTAAGTTTGTTTAGAGTTGTACCAACATCTGGAAAAAAAAAGGAAAACAAATAGAGGTAATGCGGGGTATGCCCTGACACAGCTTGGAAGACTCTTCAAATGAGGTAAAAGAGGTAAAGGTAGAAAAGTCATAGCACCCCATTCCTGAATAAGCCACATGATTTGACACCTCGTTCATGGGTCTACGACAATCGGTACAGGACTAGTTACGCACCAAATTTTGTACAGAAGAAAAAAATATATAAAAGAAGAAGAAGAAGAAGAAGCCTGCAAGATAATACAAGTGCTGCTTTGCCTTGCAAGCACCACTAACTAAATCTGCACCTATGTATATGATAGTATCAGTGAATTCCATCACTACTGCTAAAGTGCCTACAGTGATGACATTTTGGAGAAGTTTTTTATTTGTTTGACCAAACAACAGATGTGCATTTAATATTGCAGTATATAATACATTAGTGAACCAGTGACCAGGATGTATTTCAGATGAGAGAAACTCCATATTATCAAATCTGACATTTTATAATTTTTTTAAAAACAACTTAATATTAACCTAATACAGAACATCAACGATCCCTGCTGGTGGTAGTACATCAGTTTCATCTTGGATACTGGATTTTTTTTTTTTTTTTAAATCAATGATTAGGGAGCCTTTGCTTAACATGTTTAATTTGTCAAACCTAAACATTCAAAATCATTCCTGACCAAGTGCAGTAGAATCGCTAGAAGAGATCGTGTTGGTGGCCGTCTACCCTGCCTTGTCTCTTTAAGGATGCCTGTTAGTTCAACAAAGCAGAAAAGAAAGTCTTACTCCAGCTACACTGGGTGTCTGTTCATCACCACATTGACTACAAGGTCTTAAACAATTTAAGCTCTTGTGTATCTTTATAGTAACAATCATCCCTGGTGCATGACAGAGGCAAGCTTTGCCCTGATAGCATTCAGAATGGCTGTTGTTTAAAAAAAAAAAAAAAAAAAGAAAGAAACAATAATTATAGTAATTATTTTTTAAAAAAAAGGGTATTGTTCTTAGGTTTTAGTAAATCTAGTCGATTTCTTGGTTTGTAGTAATTCTTACAGATTTGTTTTAAAATTGTATAAATATGCACATTAATGCATGTTCATTTTTTGACCTCGAGATTAAAACTGCTCTACTTACAGTATTTAGTCCTTTTAATGCACTTTAGACTAATGTTATTAAGCTTCTTTAATCTAAAGTCATTATAGTCAAAGGTAAGTAAAGGCTAGGTGTGTATTACTTTTGAGAATATCACCTTGTTTCACACTCACTCTTTCAATAAACAAGCTCTGTAATAGACTGATCATTAATTGTTCTCAGAAGAGTAAGCACTCTGCACCATTTGGTGCCCATGACAGCATACACCCCCACATTCATGGATTTCCCCCCTGGCAGAACAAATCCTCTTATAACTCATGCAGCTGAGGGTCAAAGAGTTACAGTTCCATCGATAATGAAAGATCTGCTCTGGCCTCTTACGAGACAAGTGGAAAGCCAAGGATGGATCAAGACCGGAGTTCAGTCCTACTTTATCTTCAGGAAGGATGGTTTGGTTTGCAGGCTTTTGAAACACAAAGCACCTTTTGAGACTAGATCACAGCTGTGCTACCGCAATCCCCAATTCAGGCCTTGTTTCTGGTGCAGGTCTGTTTATTTTCAGGCCCTGTGGATGCGTGCAGCTCTGCATGCTGGATGTGGAACACCGCATTCATACAGCGGCCCGCCTTTCTCAAAAGCGGCTCAGAACAGCAGCGCGGACTGTTCCACATCTCATCTTTTCGTGCTGCAAAATGTCTGAGCAAAAAAATAAAAAATAAATAAAAAACGATCCAGAAACGGGAGAGCGTGTGTAAACATGGCTCACTATGTGATTCAGTGGCTCAGCGTGGAGGCTGAAGTGAGTGTGTGTTACTGTGGCGGGTGACGCACTGAGAGTAATGCAGCTATAAATTTGGTGTTTCGAACAGCGGGAAAATTGAAACATTTGTCATTCAGTGTACACTGAGTCGCCAGTTTATATATCATTCATTACATTTAAAAAAGAAAAAAAAAAGCTTGGAAACTATTCAGACATCTTACTATAACTGACGAGTTTAAAAAAAAAAAGAAGAAGAAGGGAAAAAAAATCCTTTTAAAATACCTACAGCAATGCTGTAACATGCGGTTTGCTCAAGAGGCAGGATACAAGTGTGTTACATCAGCCTGTGGTTTGTTGTGGCCAAACCAGCAATCATCAACATAAGCCAAAGCACAGGCAGGCAGGCAGGCAGAAAGCATGAAAAAAAGGATAATCCATAATCATAACAAAACCAGTGAGTGTCTAATTTAGGAAACAGAGATAGCTAAAATTAAAAGAGCAATGGCTCAGACTTAACAGAGAGGATGCACGCTAAAGACTTTATACTCAAACAATGAAGCATCAAGTCTTAAATAGGAAAAGTTATTAGAAATCAAACACAATGCACTCAGACACACTCGTAAACCAACTCGGAAATGTTCTGCATGCTCAGTGAAGAAATACCTACAGTAAGAAATATCAGCTTAATGTACAGATCGTGCTGTACAATGACAATCAATTTTAGAGATTTTGCAGTCTTTGCAGTTTTGTTAAAAAAGAGCTAAGCTAGACTTCATACTGAAAAGGTATGAAGGATGCTGTCACTTTCACCCCAGTACACAGAGAGCACTACCCAAGCTCTACAGTATATAAATCCAGCTGTATGGATTAAATCAAGAGAATCCAGAAAGGCTGTTTTACCCTCTTGATTTATTTCTGGGTCATAAACTACCTAAGTTCGTATGTATTAGGATGAGTATTTCCCACTTCAAGGAAACGTTGTAATGCTGATAAACGTTTCTCAGACATTTTCACGTTTTCACTTGCTAAACATGAGGGGCAAATAATGCAGTCAAACAATAGTTGGCTTTTATTGTCTTTTTAACCGTATACAGTAAAACGAAACAACGTTTCTCCAGGACCAAGGTGCTACATGCATGCAACATACAGTACATTAAGAACGTAAATTAACAAATCTACCTAGATAACTAAGAATCCTAATTACCTGACTAGCTGAGACAAGACAAATTGTCATTTTTAAATGAACAGAAAACTATCTAAGTCCTGTACAAAAGAGACAACATGAGGTGCACACGTAAATGTGCGAACAGGAGTGACAACAGGATGCATTTTAATACTTTGTGGTGATGAGGTAATGAGTTGAGGTGGTGGGAGAAGAAACAGTAAACATCCCTTGTACAGTATGTAGCAGGTAAGATAAAAGAGGGTTTTGTGCAAATAAGTTTTGTTGAGGAGATGAATGGCTTATGGAAGGAGGCTGTTACACAGCCTGGATGTGAGGGCCTGAATGCTTTGGTACCTTTTTTATCAGAAGGCAGTTGGCCTAGACAGAACCTGTGCTACTTTCCCATCATACTTTCACTTATACAGTACCTCAGTAAGCACGGTCACACCTATCTGTTAAACTAATGAGTGATTTTCTGTCCTGAGAAGGCAACATCACATGTTATTTGAGTGTGATGTCGTCACTCAATCCTCAAAATGTGCCTGAACAGCGAAAGGAACTTTAAATGGAATGCTGTTTAAGCACATACAGTATGGTTGTGTTGATTAGTTTTCCATAAACATTTGGACATAAAGTATAGTTGTGGATCACTCATCGTCCATACCGCTTAATCCTGTATACAGGGTCGTAGGGGGCCTGGAGCCTATCCCAGAAGACGATTTGGGAACACCAGACTAATCTGCATGTCTATGGACTGTGGGAGGTACCTGGAGAAAACCCACCACACAGGCACGGAGAGAACATGCAAACTCCATGCGAACCTGTCCGGGAATCGGATCCAGACCCTGGCGACAGAACTAACCCCTAAACTACCATGCCGCCTTGATAGAAACTGCTCGCCCAATTTTTTATTTAATTTTTTTTCTGAGGGACTGCAGTCAGAAACCAGTCCCATCACAGTATAAATGCTTCAGAAATGTGAAAAAAGATAAGGCATGGAGGGCACACCTGCCTTCAGAAAGCTGTGTGATGAAAGAAACAACAGACAGACTGCCGCCACAGGGAGCAGGCTGAGACTCTTCACACCGCACCTAAACCTCTACCTTGGTGTACTGTCTGTCCATGTCTCCCTTGTCAGGCTGGTGGCTAATTGGCTGATGTGGATCCTCCTTTGACCTAGATTGTGGATTGTAACCTCTTTTTGGTTTCCATAAATGTTACACACCTGTCTTTATATTTCTGTCTACGTGACACTTCATCATAGAATTTTCTTTTCTCTCTCTCTCTCTCTTTTTTTCAAAGGTCTCCATCGTCATCCGATTTACACACCAGCAATGTTTCCATTACAGTTCTTCTCACTGGGGTTTGTTTTTGTAATCATCCTTTTGGCTAAGCTGTTTCTATTTACCTTTTAATTTTACTGTGTGAATATATTAAAGCCAGAGCCCTTTAAGGCCGCTCTTTCTCCGGGTTCTGTGCGCAGGCTGTAAATAATGGGCCGTGTGTCAGCTTTGTCAGGGCGGTGAATTAGAGACTGGTGTGAGCTGTAAAGCGTTGCTTCATCTGCCACTTCAGTCTTTGTTGGAAGTGAATTAAGGCACAGATTTCTGAGTGCTTTATTAGAGCAGGAGGGAGTGACGAGGCTTTTTAAACTGTGATTTATTATCAGAGATCCACTCAGCTCTTATTCCCATATACTCCGAAAGTTTGCCAGTGTACAGCGGAGTAAATCCATTCATTACGAGAATGACACTGCTTTGGTCAAACAAACATGTAATCATGTAGCAGTTGATGGATTGAGAGCGTTTTACAGCCTCGCGCTCCGTCATCTTTATTTGTCTCTTTTTCTTCCCGCCTGTCAGCTGTAAGCAGAAGCTGTACTTGGAGAATCTTCCCAACACCAGCATCATCATCCCGTTCCATAACGAGGGCTGGAGTTCTCTTCTCCGCACCATTCACAGCATTGTAAACCGGACCCCAGATCACCTGATCGCCGAGATCGTTCTGGTGGACGACTACAGCGACCGAGGTAAGCTCCAACGCCTCCATCTTTTTTTTCCTGCTGGGGTTTCTAAGTTATGAGTAATTTCAGAAGTAGCCTAGACTGTCTGTAAATCTAGAATGTTAAATATTTACAGTATGCAAAATTCACAATCAGAAGCAAGTTCCAGAAACGTTTCTGATGTCAAAATGACATGGCATAACGGCACACAGCAGCACACCGAGAATGACGTGTGGAAGAACGTTGCTTCCTGCTGCTTGTGTATTATAAACTCCCCATGTTGACCATGTTGTTAGTAATAGTGTTTCATATTGTAGAATAAAGGGAATGACACTGAATATTTGGATTTAATATTTGGACGCCTGAAGCTCTCTGAACAGATTTTTGACCTAATGGGGAAAAAAAAGCCCTCATTAAAAAAGTTTTGCCAGGAGGTCAGCTGTAACCTTGTTATACTTCTTGGAAGGACACAAAGAACCATTAGGCATTGATAGAGTTTAAAGTTTCGTCTTCTCGATCTTCGTGATCCGATTGAATCGTTGATGATGGTAATGGTGAGTGTAATCATTGTAAATTAAAATATTGTAGCAAAAGGTTGTGACCTAAAGAAGGAAGTTAAGGTTATGGCTTGTAGCACATGCTGTAAGAACTCATTGATGCTGACTGTTAAAAAGCTTTATAACTCATCCACCCTGAACCTTCACTGCGACGATGTGCAAATGTTTGAGTTATGAATAACCGGCACAATTCAGCATAAAGTGTGTTAGCATGAAGAGGTTGGGTTACAACAAGCTGCCAGAACAGCTTTAATGCTCCATAATATTACAGATTGACAAGGAACTGTCCAGAGCCAGGAATGCTTTTTTTTTCTCAAAAGATCTTCCCTCACTCAGTGTTTCGATGATGGACATGTTGCTCCTATTGTGTTCGAACATCATGAGATCTCATGAGTGTGACGGCCATGACATACAGTGAGATTTATCCCCTCATCAAAACATTCAGTGATCCCCTAAGCCATGTAGGCAGAGGCGGGCACCATCCTGGAAAAGACCACACCTACAAAATAGGAAGGTTTCATCAAAAAAGATAGTGAAGGTGATCAGCACGATTAGATGGTTTAGTTTGTGCGCTGACTCTCAAATAATGCCTGTAGAATAAATATAGCGAACAAGCTTTATCTATTTTTTCCCTTTTTTTTTCCTGTCTGATAATGCACAAAAAAAAAAGATGTTTATTGTGCAGTGTATCATCCATTAAAGGACGCATTACAGTTTCATCTCCAGGAACTCCTTATTATAAACCACATTTTATTTGATTGTACTGGATTTAGGTGCTATTACTTTTTCAAATTTTTTTTTTGTTGTTCTTTTTTATGCTGTCTGTGTGTTGTGTGTGTACTGTTCATCTGAATAGAGATGATCCACAAAGAAATGTACAAATGCACCAAAGTGATTATTATCCACATTAAAAGGGATAAAGAGCAAAAAAGCACATTTACACCAAATTTTAATTTTATTGCAGCAGATCTAAAATGTAATTTTGTATAATCTCTCCCAATATAACCGTTTGTAAGTATTTTTTTAACATCTGTTTGGGGACAAAGTCAATAATTACTTAATTATATGATATCCATTTAGTTTTAATGTTGAAATAACAAGATCATATTTTATGTAATAATTTCTAACAGCAAGTTACATCCAAACCCATTAGAATATTCTTATATATATATATATATATATATATATATATATATATATATATATATATATATAATTTTTTTTGTCCAGTGTTTTTTTTTTCTTTCTTCTTTTCTTTTCTTTTTTTTTTTTTACTCTGAAGCTCCTTTTACACAGAAGCGATGCAGGTGATCCACAGCTGGCAGGTGTCACCCTGTCCTTATCTCGACAGCACCTCTAAGGAAGCCTGTCCTGAGCCATCAATTCCAGATAGAGAGACAGACAGGGTGGAAGAGAGAGGAAGAGTGAGCTAGGGAGAAAGAGAGGTAGAGAGCTCTTGTTAGTATACAGTCTGTGAAGGCCCTGACTGACAGACTGTCAGAATGTCACCACATTCCCTTCATGCTAGTGTGATTGATTTACCTCTGATTTACCTTTTTTTTCCTCCTCTCACTGTGTGGGTCATTTTTTTAAAATCATCACATTCATATTGTTAAATGGGAAAGAGGTAAAAAAAAAAATTTTGCCTGACTTAATATGTCGGTAAGTTTTCATGTTTAAAGTCTTAACGCAAAAACGTCTGTAGCAGACATATCTCAAGCCTTTTTTTTTATTTTATTTTTTTTAATACAAATCAATTATGCTGCCAGGTTTATAATGGTACACCATGCACTGCATATTGTATAACCTACAATACATACTGTATGTCTTTACACTTACAAAGAAAGCATATGTTCATCCTACTATACCTTCTATCCTTTTTCCTTAGCGTGACCTTCACTTTCACCCGATAAAAGTTTACTGTATAGGCCGCAAAATCCATTTTTGCGTGCCCCTTGTCTTTTGACCATTGTAGCATTATTATACCATATTATAGCTTGATTGAATACATTTTATAAAATGGCCTTTGAATGGTAAATCATGCATAACTATAACATGTCTGGATAATATGTCTGGAGAAGTTCTTTTGAAGTGTTTGTTTCTGTATCCAGTCACAACCCACAGCACATACAGATATGAGATTTTAAAATACAAACCAAAACATGAGATATCAGTTAAAGTATATTTAGTACTACCATTCATTATTAACAGTTGAACAATAATTTAAAGAATGCTAGTATATAATCAAGTAAATAATAGGTTCAGTTTCTGTTTCGTCAGTGCAGGAAGGAACACATGACACACACACACACACACACACACACACAAACACACACTAGACAAGTAGTTCACTACAAAAAAGTGATGGTAAAGTATTATCATTTCTTTTAATGTAAGCTTTTTTCCAGTAACAGTCACTTTATTTACAATCAACCTTGACTTTTTTTTTCCTCCCCAAACCACTAGTTTACATCCCCAGGTGGCAACTAGTTAATGTATTAGTTAGCTAGTTAAACAGTTAAAACAGCTAGTTAAACAGCACATTGCTTACAGATCATTGCAGAGGGCCGCGCGTAAGGATGAGATGGAATATACAGTCCTAAAATTAGAAGACCAGAAGAACCAACCTCTTTCAAATCATGTCCGATTTATTATAATGAAAATGTCAAATGAATCAGTTACCATTGCATAGGTGTTTTGAACTTGCTGATATTAACTTGATGCGCATTAGATGTTTTTATAATGTTTGACTGTTTTATAAAAGTTTGAAACCATTTAAAGTACAGTTTGGCACATTATTTTTTAAGATTATTTATAAAAATATAAGACATTACTTACAGTACTTCAATACAGTCAACATTTTATATAGTACAGTATGTAGGCAGGTATAGTATTATTAAATCCATGTTTTATAGAAAGGAAAAGAAAACTTGTCTTATTGTGAAGTGACGTATGGCTCAGGGGTTAAGGCTCTGGCCTCTTGTTTAAATTCCAGCATTGCCTGGGTTTGACTTTTTTATCCTTGAGCTGAATCTTTAACCTTCAAGTGTTCAGTTGTATACTGTCTCAACTGTACAGTATGTCACCTTTGGAAAAAGGCATCAGATAAAAGGAAATGCAAATACTGTGAATGTATAGATACGAGTGATTTAACAGTACACACCCCTTCTGATTTCACACAGACCAACATCAAGACACATTCTCTTTGATGTGCATCAAGTCCCACTGACCCATGGAATTTTATTCACTTCAGCCTCTTTTACACGTTGTCTCTTTCCCACAAGGTGTACAAGAGCCGCCCGAACGTGATGATAATTCGCACGGTCGGACAAGGTGAAATGTTCAGAAATCCTTAATCCGAAACAGTCATGCCGAGCTAGCACATCGCCCTCATTAAAGCTCTCATTATACTTGGGCTCCAAACCGAATTCGTTCCATGCGGCTGTAGGTAATTGTCCTGTAATGAAATGTCCTCTTTATTGAAGCTCACTGTGTCGTTCAGGGGACGATGACGACATTTTACCCCAGAAATTCTCGTTTATGCACAATAGTCTCACCTATTTAAATGTTAGCTGGATATAAAACTCTGCTCATCTATGCTAATATACTTAATTTAATTAGAACAGTCACTGAGTACTTCAGCGTAATTTTAGACCACTCTGCAATGAATAGGAATTATGTATAATTATATGACCATAAATACTTGATTGTGATTGGTCAGAATTTATTATTAAATGTTCCATTACAGCAGCTCTGAAGCTGACAATTGCAGCTTTATATTAATGAGCTCATTATAACATACTTGTGGTTCTGCACACAGGCACTTGCAAGGAAGAGAAATAGTTGGTATTGGTGACATAACATTTATAGAACTTTAGATAATTAGAGACATGTCTACTTTTTCACGTTCTTTGTAACGTTCGTAAGTTTTTTTTTTTTTTTTTTGGTGCATTATTAACCTTAAGTGAGAAGAATGTTATAACTGCTGTAACATAAGTAAGAAAAGGAATATGAACTTTATAGACATGTGTAAACATTAACTGTAATTGTAAATGGGAAAAAAATTACAATTTGGTTCTCTGTAAGAAAAATACAATTTGGTTCTCTGTAATTCGTACAAAATGGACCTAATTGTACTTTTGTGTTAAGCTCCACTTCATGCCAGACATCATTAGATCCCTCTGTCTCTGATCATCGTCCTAGAATATAATAGAATTATTTTCCTAGAACAGAAATTGATGAGTCCTTCATTGAACATATCTAACCTGATCCTAAACCATAAGTGAAACCCACCTGCTGTGATTTTATACTCATACACATACAATGATCTAAAAAATTAAACATGACAACTGCTTCTATTTGACCTGCTTTAATAGATGTAATAGATGAACTATTCCCTGAGGACCTTATGTTCTGGGAGAGAAATACCAGGGAGAGATGAGCGTCTGGCTTCACACTGTTTGTGTTTTCACCTTAAAAGAGCAGAATGTGTGCGGATTATTGATTAGCCTCCATTTGCCCTTTTAGCTGCAGTGCTGAGCATTAATTAGTGGGCTGTTATGGATTCTCTGATTAGTTCTTCATAAGCATAAACAGGATACTTGCATAAATGCACTATATGAATGCACGCCCAGACGCACACAGATTGTCAGTAAGCGATTGCTTTGCATTGCCATATGTATTTTTTGTGTTTATGACTGAAGCGGATCTGGTAGCCCGGCCATGTTTCCTGTCTGAATGTCCTTGACTCATGAATGAAAAGAAACGCTGAATAATAATACAAGCTCCTTGGGAGGCGAGGTTCTGCGAACCTGTTGTGACACAGACAACCGAAATTCAGGTGATTTGCTCCCCAAGACACGTTGAGTGGTTCACAATTAAAGACAGCATAATTATTACAATCAGGCTGAAAGCTGACACCTGCACAATGTGAGTCAGTTCAGTCTTTCAGCACTCCTCACAGAATCGCATGAAAAGAGTTTGGCTCGACAGCTTTTTTATCAACTGCTCCTGCAACACTATATATATATTTTTTTGTTGCACTTTTAAATAACTGATACATTTATCAAAAGTTAGGTGTAATGCAGTTCTCTGCGAACCTCTACAACCGACAAAAAAAACAAAAACAGATTTCATTATTACTTATGGGAAAATAAGCACAAAATATACAGTACAAGAGGCTTCTGAGCAATAAGAGATTCAGCATATTAGTTTTTGGCTCAGGAAGGAACTTATGTGCCTTACGCTGCCTGGATCAGGATCAGGCTGATCGATGTTCGTAAGCTTACGCAAAGCATTTCAGTCATTATTTGGCCAGAGGCATTGCTTGGAATGAAATTTTACCCGAGGAGATTAATGTATGGAATAAATAGTTTCTTCTTAATTTATCGAGCGAGCGAGCAGCCGATTTTTTAAAAAAGACATTCCTCTGCTGCTTCAGAATCAACCACTATTTAATAAATAAAAATGTGAAAACTAATGTATGATTATAAAAACTATGTCTAACTTTATACCTAACTTTATTCTAAGCCTTCAGCCTGATAAGCCCCGCCCAATCTGGTATGTATGTATTGGGTGGTTTGTGACATTTTATCATACTTAATTTTAACCTTAGATTGAAGTAATCTTGCCAATATCAATTTAGTACAATCGATTAGTTTGGTCGTTTTTCATAATTCTGTTAATACTTCAAAACGAAATGGTTAATTATTTCCCATTCAAGTTCAAGTAGGCTTTATTGTCATTACAACCATATACAGTTAGTACACAGTGAAACGAAACAACGTTCCTCCAGGACCAAGGTGCTACATGCAACATAAATTTACAACATAAATTAACAGAGACACTAAACTAGCTAACCAAGAGGCCTAGTTAACTGGCTAGCAGAGACAGGACAGAGAGACCTAACATAAATTACAACATAAATTAACAAAAAACTAACCAGCTAAGTATAACTATTTTTACAGACATAACTATTTTTACAGACTGGAACTGTCTCCCTAAAAAGACAAACACAATTATGAGTCTGTGACATGGAAGCATCATGGAGGAGAACATTTTCATTAGTAAAAACTAAACCCAGCTTTAATAGTTGAGCATATTTACAGTACATATGTTATACAACAACAGGAACAACAACCAAAATAAAAACAATAACAACAATTGTTCATTTATTACAATCATGGTAATGTTTGTTTTATGTGATAATAATAATAATAATAATAATAATTTATTATGATATTAATTTGGTCATATTACCTAGCACTATAGTTACTAACTATATAACTAATATTAACTAGGTATTCCTTATTTTTATACTTAAAAAAATTAAAAATTAATTAATAAAAAAATATATGAGAATAAATATATATATAAAGGTTTAACACAGGAAAGTGAAATTTCTTTTATAACATTATAATATTTTTCAGTACCAAAGTACAAGAGTTTAATGTCAAGTCATACAGTATGCTTTAGTTTAGTTTGCAATTAAATTGATGAATATATATATGTCTTGATATTCGCAAAGATACCTATAATAATATACTTCATCACATTGTCAATATTACATTATCATATTGGCCAAGTTAAGTGCTGCTGTGATTGACAGGGGAGGCGTCAGCTCATTTTACTCTCTCGGACTGTCAGGATTTAAAATCACAATCACACAACAATGGAGTGAACAATGGAGTGCTTTTCTGTATCTATTAGGCTCATGTGTATTCACGAGTGACTGCGGCGAGTAACTCACAATCGGATCTAAGAACAGCGTTTACCACATGAGGAAATCACAGATATCAAGCTAGCAATTAAAACATGTTTAGACAGAAAGACATTTATACAAATGACTGTGTGTTTTTCCTAAAGCGAGGTACGCAGTGGTTTTGTATCATTTTTCTGGAAATGTAAATCTGTATGTTTTCTAAAAGTAGAGATGCCACGGTATGTTATAGGCAGAAAATTCTAATTTTGTGAATGTTTGCAAATTCAGAAGCTGCAACATCTGACAGATGGCTGAATAAAATATAAATGCTGTGCTATGTTCCTGATTATCCACATTAAGTATTTTGATGATTCTGGATTCTTATTATTGTTATTATTAGATGCATTTTTTAAGCCGTTATTTATAAAGAAACCTTGAGGATGTAATTTTCAATTTTTTTAATCTCAAGTGAATTTCACCTGCCGGATGATGATAATTGAGGTATATTGTGTTCGGTGGTCTGGGGACCGAGGTTGATACGAGTGCTGTCTTCACACGGTTAGTGTGCTTAAACCAGATAAGCCCTCTAAAGATGTCCTTGGGTGTTCTGCTGTCTCTGCAAGGCTTCCTGGGAAGTGGTGGCAAAGGCCAGAATCTCTTGGAGCAGCCCAAGATGGGATTGATTGGAGTGTGTAAAAAGAGACAGTGATGGACTGTTTGGCGCTTCAGCTCCCCTGTGGCATCGGAGGTTAAAGTAAAATCGAATTCTGTCATTGCCCGGCTTTAGAAATGCTGTCAATAGGCATAAGCGCCTGGCGTTCCAGTTTCCATCAAATTCTGGGGTGGTGTACGAAGACTGGCTGATGATATTAGCACTATGACATTATGGTACACACACACACTAAATCAAGACACGTTCAATTAAGGGTTATGTGCGCGTCAGAAAAAAGCTAGCAGTCTTACCACTTCATAAAGAGAAAGTTAAAAAGAAGATGTAGGTTTGTGTTGGCGATGATGATGATCTTATGGTCAGAAGTATGTTTAGAAGCTCTGCCAGTTTCAGTGATATGATGCAGCTGAGACGAAGAGCAAAAATAACTTTTTCAGCTCTTATTATGACTTTAGACTTTAGATGTCTATTACTTTTTTTTATTATTATTAATTTATTTATTTTTTAAATCACTTGACCATAAGGCTTTTTGTTGCTTTGGAAAACCTCCCTCACACACTCATCCTTATATACACAGATGGTATGCGTACTCTCCGAAGCTCTTATGGCCCAATCTGCTCACCTTTGTGCCCTGTGGAGAATGGCTGGTGGAAACTGCTATTTTGAAGCTTTCTTGGCTAATAAAAGCTTAATTAGAAAACGAGGCTAAAGTGCTCACGCTTGCACAGTTCAGCCCATCTGCCCGCGCGGATACGCAGGAGGACCACACGAGGACCGGCAGCACTGAATCAGATGCCTCCCTCAACCTTGACTTGCAGACCTCCTGCGCAGTTCTACTAAGGCATGTCCTAGTTCTCCTCATAATGGGCCTTGTTTACCCGGCTTTTCCTAGAGTTGTGTGCAAATGTTTACGAAAGCCAGACTGAAATGAAATGTCCCGCCAGATTGATAAAAGTCGAGCTCCTCCATGCCACAGCTGATTTACACTTAGTGGCACCTAGAAAACTTCATAAAAGTAAAATGGCAACAGGGGTAGTGGAGGAGCACCTCATAAAAGTGCTGCACACCAAAGTTTCTAGTAACTTCTGCAACCTTGCTTTTTCTCTTTTTATAGAGAGCCTCTACTTTGTCCTAAATTTGTGGCTAAAATTGGCGCGTGCAATCCCTAAATACAATTTTAGTAATTTTTTTGACATAAATACATAATTATATATATATATTTTCAATCTGATTATTCAAGGTTCAGATTAGTGCCTTTATACTTAAACCCAGAAGCACAAGTGGACATTTCTGTCATAAATGCACTTGCAAATGGTTTTTAAACCAATTGCAGTGTTAGTGTTTTAAGAATTTTTAGTTTTGTGTTATTGTGGGGTTTTGTTATTTTTATTATCATTATTCTGCAGTTTATGCTTCATTTAAAAAAAAAAAATTTTTCTTAAAAATTAGAAAACGGCGTGTAAAGCAAAGCTGGAGCTGGGTGGATGGCTGTTGACGTTTCAGTCACATTATTAAACACAGCCATCATTCCAGTCATAAGAAACGGTGTTTGAACCTGGTGTATATGTTTTCTTCTCTCTCTCTCTCTCTCTCTCTCTCTCTCTCTCTCACCCTCTCTGTTTTCGACACTGTCAGGTTTGTCTGTGTGCTTACGCCTTTGCCAAATAAGGGTTAAAAATGTGTGTGTGTGTGTGTGTGTGTTTGTGTGTGTGTGTGTGTGTGTGTGTGTTGTGTTGACCCTGTAGAGTTGTGTGTGTTGTGAGCTATATCTAACCTAATTCCACATATGGGCTCTATGAGAGTTTGTTCATCAGTTCATAATCTGAATACACGGATGATGATGATGATGATGATGATGGTGATGATGGTGACGACGATGATGTGGAATGCTTTAAAGTTTTTTGTGAGCTGGAGTGAGACATGCAGATTACATCTTGAGAGAAATAGAGTGAGAGAGAAGAAAAGACTGCCAATCCCTGGAATTTAATTTTTTTTACGATATGTTAACAAAGCTAATCAGTAAATTAATGGATCATTTATTGTTACAGTATGTTAGCTACCATTTTATTCAAGGCTACAAAATCATGGAACTGTGCAACAACTTCCATGTGCTCAGTGGGCGAGCTAATAAATCAATGGATTAGCCAACTTTCTAACCCTTCTCAGTCTTAGGCAACTACAGAACCACACCATTTACACGTCTCGTCTTCACACACAGTTGATTTCACTTGTCCCAGGCTAGGTAATTACCCGGGGAAGATTGTCAGGCCTGGAGTTTAACTGCGTAAACCTCAAGTCCTCTGACTCCGGTTTTATAATGGCACATTTATCGCAGAGTTACAAGCTTTCGTTGCTTTAACTCGTCTCACTACACATAATGTCATCTCGAGGCAGGAACAAAAAGAAATCAGTCATCAGCAAATCTGCTCCGATTAGCCTTTGAACGTTTTTTTTTTTACTCGCTAAAAACTTGTCTTTTTTTATCTTTTTTTTTTATAGTCTGTATCTGTTCTAGATTGTTGTAGTCACCGAAAGGCTGAATAAGATTGTTGTGAAGTCGTACTGACAGTATAACATACCACCAGAGCTCTAACCATCGTAATGTTGTCAGTCAAGGACAAGGAGTCAGTGGAGCTTAGAGCAGGAGGAGCGCGAGAGAGCGTGACTTTGTTCTTCATTTAGCTGCTGGAGGTCGTTTAAAAATTTCCACCCAGCCAAAGCTCTTGTGGTGCACATTATTTAGTGTCCAGTAAAGTGGATGGCAACCAGTCACTTATAGGGTTTTGAAAAAAAATAATGCAATTCAAATATTGAAGCAAAAATATCCTGAACTAAGGGGGTTAATTATGGTCCTAGTTCAACATTATTGTGTATATTCTGTAACAGTCCACGTCAATGGTCAATATTATTAACTAGTTTAAGTACCTTACACTTGTCGGGGTAGTTGTCGGGAAATCACATTTTGTAAGGTTGAGTATCTTACGCTTGTGCACACTAAGTTTTTTTGGTCATCAGTTAAATACACTTCCTTTTCGGTAATCGGAGAGTGAATCACAGATTCAAAGTGAATTCAAATTCAAATTCAAATTTTATTTGTCACATACACAGTCATACACAGTATGAAATGTAGTGAAATGCTTACACGACCGCCAGTGACCTTAAAAAGAGAATTAAAGCTTATAATAAGTAATAAATATGAATAAAAGAAATACGATAGAAAATTTTAATAAAAAAATAAAAATAAAATGTAACTAGGAAAAATAGAACTAAAAATAGAAACTGAAAATAGAAATAGAAATTTCTTTTTCTAATTCACAAAAAAAGTAGATTTAAGATAAATATAAGGTTTTGTCTTAGAACATGTTAAATCTGGAACATAACTGTTCATAACATTGCTTTTACTTATCATTTAGATTTCACTTATGGTGCAGGTTCAAGGCAGATATGGAAGATATTTCATTAATTATATTTAGCCAGTTTTGCTTGATCCTAAAACAAAATCAGAAAATCTTCTGAGACAGATTTTGGGTTGGGTATAAAACAAAAAGATATAATTAAAAGAGTTCTGACCAATGTCCAGACAAAACCTTTCTTATATCGAATTAAACAGATAATGCTATTGTTTTATTCTTCCTATAAAACAGATTCTATCGTGTTGGTCAGTGTATTAGGAGTGCTGACTGCTAAATGCCTTTCATGCCTTTGGCGAAGTGTTGAATAAATACTGATGACAGTCACTGAAGCTGAAAGTCTGAGTAATGAATTGCTGAGTAATGAAAAGCCAGTTCCAGTTTGTGATTTACACTTAGGGTCTGATTTACTAAAAGTTTGTGTGTGGGGGGAAAAGCATGTGCAAACTCGATAACAGCTATAAAAAGTAGTGCAGGCTGATTTACTAGCAGGGTCTTTGGAGAATTGCGTCTTTCCTTTGAACAAAATTGAAAGCACTAAGTGCAGTTCAAGTGTTGCCTTAGTAAACATGCAATTTAGGACATTTTAGGGCTTTTTTAATTAAAAAGTGCTAAATTCTGCATCATATGCTTAAAAATTGTAATAATTAATAGACAATAATCATTTTCTATATATTACATGGCAAGAGTGGTTTTATATATATATATTTATATTTATATATATATATATATATATATATATATATATATATATATATATATATATATATATATTTATGCAACACAAATTGGTGAAAAATGGCAACGCTGGCCACGATAGAAAGATTTCAGAACACCCAGCGTATCACGTCCTACCTCACATGGGGTCCAGCAGGCAAAGAGCCCAAGGTTGTTGACCCGGCCTCCAAACTCCTCCAAACACGCCTAATATCCTGGTAGAGACCACAGCACACCTCTGGAGTTCTTCTGGAGTCATGGCCCGAGAGATCAGAGCTGCACTTACTGTAAATGTCCTTTAATTGATTAGATACAGGTCCATGATTTTGTAATGGGATGTTTAACCAAACACATTGACATGATGGTCTATGGAATTAACTTTTGCAAAAAGTAAATTAAACAAAATAAATACACTGAAAGCAGATAATAAAGAAAACAACAAAAAAGTAAAATTGCATGAAAATCAAGCAAGCAACCAAATTCTGTTGTTTCTCAATTTTGTTATACAGTGGAACCTCGGATTACGAGCTTAATTCGTTCCGGAAGTGGGCTCGTATTCCAAAACACTCGTAAACCAAATTTAATTTTCCCATAGGAAATAATGGAAACTTAAATTATTCGTTCTACAGCCCAAAAAAATAAATACATAAATATAATTAATACAAAATATAAAGTAAAAATAAAACAAATTAACCTGAACTTTACCTTAAAAAAATGTAGAATTAAACCCCGACAGATAAGGGTTTTCGTTTGTGCATGCAGAGTGTATGTGTGTAAAATGTGCGCGCGCGCACACACACACACACACACATTAACGGATGGACCGTTTTTAAAACCATTTAAAAATTAGCAAGGAACATTCCTAGTCACACTCACGTGAGCGCATACTAACAGGATCACTGCTGTAAGTAAAACAACAACAACAAAAAATAAATTAAACAGCTCCTCACCTTTGAAAACAATCGCGACCGAGAGGAGTTTGTGTGTTTATTTGGCAACCTGAGAGGAGGGGGGATAAAGGAGGGCTCGCTCGCGTTTACGGCCCTCTTCTCTCAGGTTGCCAAACAAACACACAAACTCTCTGCCTTACACAGACACAAACACGCACACTCAAACACTGCAAGCACTAAGACCCAGCAGGGGAGACGATTGGTCTCGGCTTTACAGCTCCCCTTCTCTCAGGTTGCCAAATAAACACACAAACTCTTCTCTGTCGCGACTATTTTCAAAGGTGATGAGCTGTTTAATTTTTGTTGTTGTTGTTTTACTTTACAGTAGTAATCCCGTTAGTATGCACTCACGCGAGTGTGACTAGCGATGTTCCTTGCTAATTTTTAAACGGTTTTAAAAACGGTCTCTCCGTTAATGTGTGTGTGTGTGTGCGTGTGTGTATTCACCCAGCAGGAGAGACAATTACCTACAATTCTGCTGCAAGAGAGAGAAAAACCGTTGGCTCACTTGTGATGACGTAACGCTCGTTGTTAAAACAAGAAGCGCATGCGTGAAACATGATACTCGGTGCTTGTTAACTAAGACAATGCTCGTTTTTCAAGTAAAAAATTATAAAAAATGGTTGCTCGTCTTGCAAAACACTCGTAAACCATGTTACTCGTAATCCGAGGTTCCACTGTATATGTTTATCATGTCTGCATAATTATGTACAAAAAATCATTCAGTATTTCCATATATAACTTACAAATTTATAAATAAATAACATTATAGGAGAATATATGCATGGGTTTAAAAATATATATATTTTTTTTTTTTAGGTTACCAGTGGTCTTATACTGTAAGCATTTGACTGCATATCGTATGATTGTGTATGATTGTGTATTTGACAAAATTAGATTTTGAGATTCTGAGTAACTACACATAAAGCTTTTTTTTAACACAGAGATCATAAACCTCTTAAATATACTGTAAAAAAATTTATTGAGAAATGTAAACATCGTAATATTTTTTATCCAGTAACTTGCCATTTTTGCCAGTTAACTTTTGAGAGTCTAGTAGAGATTTAAAACCTCGTACTCAACTACAAATTTTTGTTTTGTTTTGTTTAATTAGTTTTAATTATATATTGTAGCGTTTTTACGCCAGAAAGAATGCTGGAGAGACGAGTGAGCTTATTTGCTGCCCAATGCAATGGCTGGGAGTACTTTATTGAGCACACAGCATGTAAGGCATGAGCAGCACCTTCACTCAGGAGCCTACATCCAATTCAGCACTAGCTTGAACTGGAGCACATTTCACACGTCACACACCCCCTCAAACACAACAGGGCCTAAGCCACTAACCAGAACACCTTTCCCCAACATGGTGAACACACACCGACATCCCCGCAAGGCATGCTGGTCGTCAGCCGCCGCCCCGCCCACGCCACACTGCCCCCACCCGAGCTGTGACCGTCCCTGGTCACCATGACGAACTCCGTTTCGGAGGCGTGGAGGCGGTCGGCGCTGGCGGTGGGAACGGCGGCGTCCTTTGGCAGGTGAGGGGTGAACGCGAATGTAGTCCTGAGGCGGTCCGGCCTCCAGAGTTCGATGGTTCCCCGGCGTGCGGCTGTGGAGGCGCAAGACGGTCCCGGTGGGGCAAAACTCGCTAGTTTAGCGGCTGCTGGTGTACGCTGTCCCTCAGGCCTGAGAACGTTGCAGCGGTAGTCCGGCGGTCCCTGGCCTCGGCGTCGCCGCGGAATCTCGGAAGCGGTGTTGAGGCCTAGCCGCGACGGGTAGCCCTGTCCCCGGCTAGGTTCTTCTACCGAGCGCCACTGAGCTTCGCCGGCTGACGGCGCACGGAGCTGTAGCTGGCGCTTGCGCAACGTCAGCCTCCGAGATCCAGCGCCGGGATTTTCTTCTTGCCGCTCCGCGTTGGTTGACGTGGTGTGCTCGCGCTAGCTCTGTCAGGAAAGCGCTTCTTCTGCGCGAGAAGTCGCTCCGATACTCGGCGGCCCGCTTGGATTTTTTTTTACAAGGTCCTCCGTTGTGCGCTCGAACCAGTTACTCTCCATCCCACTTCGGACACCAATGTAGCGTTTTTAAGCCGGAACGAATGCTGGAGAGAGGAGTGAGCTTATTGGCTGCCCAATGCAACGGCTGGGAGTACCTTATTAGACACACAGCAGGTATGGCATGGGCAGCACCTTCACTCAGGCGCCTACATCCAATTCAGCGTCAGCCTGAACTGAAGCACATTTCACACGTCACACACCCCCTCAAACACAACAGGGCCTAAGCCACTAACCAGAACACCTTTCCCCAACATGGTGAACACACACCGACATCCCCGCAAGGCATGCTGGTCGTCAGCCGCCGCCCCGCCCACGCCACAATATATTATTATTATTATTTAATTTTTTTTTGATGAATCTATTACCTTAATGGTCATATATTTTTGGCCCCACAGCGTAGGAACTTCACTGCAAACCTGGCTCGTTTAAGTTTTCTCTGAAACAATTAAAATTAACTGGCTATTAGCGCAACACCGCCACTTTCATCACTTCAACTCTTTTAAGCAGGGCGTTTGTGATGCGTTTAAGTGAATAGCAAGTTTGGTGTTTGAGATGGTCACTGATTTCAATGCCACACAATTCCATGCTTATTAATCATTTAGATTAACTGCGATGAAATGGGATTCTTAATCCGATTACCCTAATACTTTGTTAGAATGATAAAGGATAGTTTTAGAGTTTTTGTCTAGTAGTCGTTACTCAAATCAGTGCTATATTTTTATCTTCCTGATAAGAGATTGTTACATTACCAATAGATATCCTTTGGCAAATCTCGGTAGTCTCCCAGCTGGTAAGCTTTAAAGAGAAACCCTCTAATAGGATTCGCTACTATTTCAAAATCAGGGCAGGTTATCACCAAGTCCAGCCAGCTAGAAGGGAAAAACCATTATCATTATCTTATCGATTCGGTCCATCCTTAGAGCAAAAAAGGGGTGACAAAAAATGTCCTCGTTCCAAACAAACAGCCCCGATGATTTACCAAGTCTCCTTGTACTGCAGTCAAATTCATCACTATTTAGCTGAGCAGAAGCAAAGCTAGGAATGATCCTCTATTTAGAGCAATCTGTGCTGCTGCTCAATACAAAGCCATTACTGCCCGAGAGAAATCGAGTGACATCTCAGCTGAGAGAAAGCCGCCGTCATGTGGGAGTGTGAAAGCAGCCATGATGGATGTTACACAAAAGTAATGACTGAACTTGAGGGCTCTGCTCCATCGACAAGGACGAGTTTGAAGCCATTGTGTGGTGATATGTCATCAAGTGCTTGTTTCACTCTGTATTGTCAGCAGAAAATCGAGCCGGGAGAATACATTTACTGCTACGTTTGCAGCCATGAGAGGAACTCCCAAATTGAATACATCAACAAAAGACATATTTATATCATTTTCTCCTGTTTAACAAGCCCGTACCTGGTGCACTTACTCCACTTTGAAGGTAAACAGATGCCCAGTAATAAATATCATGCAACTTTTGAAAAGGTTGAATATGGAAGTTGTTTGTTTCCGCCATCTGTTGCCAGCTCTGCCGGTCTCCAGATGCATCACAACCTGCCCTGAACACTTCTGATTGTGTAATGAGCTGATAATTATAAACAGCAGCAGCTCAATTCAGTCCAGCTGCTAAGATCAACACGAGAAGTGTTTCAGATCGGCAGTGTGACAAACAAACCCACAACAATCCTTCATCTGGATATGCAGTGAATCCTTCTGTCCAGCCCACTTATCTGTAAACGTATGGGGTTAAGAAGTATATTTTTGTGCCTAGCCTGGAGCATGATGAATCTTTTACTGATCTCTGAACAAATTGCAGCACCACATTGTACAGTTTTGTTTGTAATGTGAAAAGCTAAAGGAAAAAACCAAAGCAATTAACCTCCTAACATGGGCTGCAGTATATACTGTAAGCGGTGGCCTGAGAAAACTGTGCTCTATGATAATTGTTCTGCTAAATATACAACACTGTGCAAAAGTATGGGGTATAATATTATCTTTAGGAGGAATTTTATGTATGTTTATCATGCCTGTATTATTATGCATATTTCCAAACATAATTTTAAAATTAATAAGTAAATGACATCAAAAAAGAGATTTTTGCATATCTGTAAAGAAAGCAACATATTACATGACAGAGAGAAACAACAACAACAAAATGCAATAGGCTCCTGGTTTTTATATGAAAATAGAAATTGGCAAGTGTAAATATTTTTCCAAAAGAACTCTGGCCTATTTTCCAGCATGCTCAGTAAAACTTAACAGCCCATAAAACTTAACTTTTAACACTACTGATTATTTTTAAGCAAATTGTTTTCACACCAAATATTGACAGTGTTTTCCATTACTCTTTAGCGCTCTTTATAGAAGTTTCTCTTATGTAGAAATATTTTCAAAGGCATCTTTGCTTATGGCTTTTTCTTTTTCTATGACTTCCCAAGACTTGCAAAGTACTGTAGGTAAAACAGCTGTTAGGTTTTACTGAGCATGCTGGACAATACGAGCTCACTGTCACACTTCCATCTTTCTAGTTTGATGAAAAATTCAGGGAAATAGTAAATAGTGATTTCCAAATAGAATTTTTTTTTTTATATGGTAACCATAAAAAAACAAAAAACAAATATAATATGGTGCCTAAGACTTTTGCACGGTACTGTAGTTTTCAAATCTTGTATTTCTTTTATTAGGTATAAAAATAGTTTTACAACAATATCCATTGTTAAAAACCGTAATAAATAATTAAATTTAATTGAAATAAAAAAGGAAGAAATAAAGCAATGCTTTTTGTGCTGTAATAGAAAGCCACTCTGAAGTCGTTAGTTTTTTTCTACAGTATTACATCATAATGGACAATCTAATCATTTTGATTCATACACATTCGCATTTCATACAAACTTCCATAATTTCTTTTTGATTGTTTAAAGCTGCTTTATGACAATGATGATTGTTAATAATTTTTTTATTATGAATAAAATTGTAATTTTTTTTGTATATACTGTAGTTGCAAGTTTTGTTTAACCTAATAGCACACTCTAATTTTTCGTTCAAGCACCCTTAGCTCTGCTTTAAGACAATGACTAGTGTTAAAAGCGCTATATAAATAAAATTAAAATAAATTGATAACTGTGCCCAATGTGGTGATTAATTCATGTGTGAATATGATTCCTCAATCAATCTTTAAAACATTGAGTCCTGGAACATGTCCAGGAGTATGAAATGCATTTCAGTACATTCAGGTTGTCAGCTGACTTTATTTTATTTCCACATAACGTTGTCTAGTCTAGACCTGAGCGACTAAAGCAACCCCAGAACATAACACTGTCTTCAGAGACTTGTAGAGTGGACACTATGCATGATGGGTGCTTCTTACCCTGACACGCCCATCACTCTGGAATAAGTTAAATCTGAACCACATGACCTTTTTCCATCGCTCCAAAGTCCAATCTTTATGCTCCCTAGCAAATTTAAGCCTTCTCATCTGATAAGTCTTACTATCAAGTGGTTTTCTTATAAACACATAGCTGTTTAGTCTTAATCCTGAGAGTTCTTGTAACATCATATGTTAATGGAAATGCTCTTACTTTTAACCAACCATTACTATTAAACCAAGCTCTGGTTTCTACTGTCCATTTCTTTAACCATGTGAATTCACCAAGCATTTAAGTGATCTCCTTGATGTTTTTTTTTAAAAAAAAAAACACATTTCTTCCAAAAACTTAATGGTTCAGTTTGTCTTTTTTGAAACAGTGACTTTTTGTCTTGTCCAGACAGTGTGTAAGCAGCCATAACACCCCCCAGCCTGTGATTTTCCTCTCCCCTGAAGATAATAAAACAAAAACAAAGCAGCGTGCCATGGTGCCGAGAAACACAAAGAATAAACCCCTCTGTCCTGAAGATGTCATAAATAGTTAGAGACTGTTACAAAGCACTGACACAGGGAACTCATCTACCAATGTAACAGAAAACAAACTCATATTTATGTGTATACATTTCTTCTTGGTTTAGAACTTGTTTGATAATGTGATTATGAAATGATTTTTATTTTTATTTTAACAGTTGTCAGAATCCAGCTACAGAAAAATCTGATGGAATTTCCGACATTTGCACACAAGTCCCGAAATGTTGAGCATGTACAGTTTACTTTAATTCAATCTTGTATAAAAATAGCGAAAAGAAACGGTTGCTTTTAAATCGATTAAATTATTGGGCTCACGGTGGCTGTGAAACAAATTCCATTCAACTGGTTTGTGCTTCAGTAGAAACCGGGAATAAAGTGGTGTCTGCATTTAGATTTGTGGAAAAGATGAGAGTAAATAGGGTTGGAAATTGTAGTGGAAAATGCACCGTCAGTGGCGGTGATGCTCGTGTTAGTCTGATCTGTAAGGAGGAAACAGCTGCTGTTCAGGTGAGAATATCAACACAGGACATGATTTGACTTTCACGCTAAATAACAAGTGCATCAAATTCCACATCCACACAATGTGTTTTATTCTTTCCTACCTGTCTGGATCTTTTATTCTTTCTATTCTAAAATGTTGAAGATGTAAAAAAGTCTACATGCTACAGCATCCTGCATGGGTTGTGTGTGGTTGTGATATCATTGTGATATAGCTCACGTCTGTGTTCAGTGAGTTGCTTTCCTGTACTCCATCATGGCTGGCGACAGTGTGTGAAGTGTTAGTGTTGTGTGCTGTTTAAGTGTGTCAGGTTCAAAGAAAAAGGGGATTTTAACATATTCTTGAATTTGATCCCGAACTGGTACGATCATAAGAAACCCTGGGGAACCTGTCAGGAAGTTTGTTGGAGCTTGGCACGATAAAATAAAAAATCATGTATGCATAAAAATTTTATCTGTAGTTGCTGATTAAAAAAACAATAGCAGAGGTGGAACATAACTAAGCATGATTACTTTGTTACTGTACAGTTTTCACGTATCTGTACTTTATACGAGTAGCTTTTTTTTTTTTTCGCTCACTACTAGTCTAAGTAGCTGCATTACATATTGACATGCAGTGCACTACATAGGGAAGTAGTTTAAATAGGGACTAGCATTTAAAGTTCTATATCCATTGTTATGGAGTCCTATATCCATTGCTAAATTATTATTATTTTATTTTTATTTTTTTGCTAGTGCTGGTGAGATAGGCTGCTGACTTGAGGTTAAGCAACATCTGCATTTAAGCGTCAATAACAAGGATGTTCATGAGAAGAAATCTAAAACATGGGTCTGTATTAACAGGTGAGCTGACAGGACAGTTTAAACATGGTCCATTACCAAAAACATGTACAGTAGCAAGTCTTGACAAATTTTAGGAAGTTTGAATGATTTAGTTCTTTAGTTCTTGACAATCTGTAGCAAATTCTAAGGTGTCGGTACAGTACTTTCTAGGAAAATCTTGACACGCATTTGTGTTAGTCACCAGGGCACAGCTTCAGACACACGTGAGTCTCTCAAGAGAGGAAGAAGTGTTCATAGTTAAGTATTGTTTTCGCTCATACAGAAGTGGTCGTGAATGGGGACCGAGTCTGAAAAAAGTGGCAGAACAATTCCTTCCCAATTTATCCGATCATACGCCACATGGTGCGTAATATTGTGCGTCTTTTCATTTCAGTTCTGTATATGTTGGCGCATACTGTATATGTGGAAGAGGGAAGATTTTCTGTTTTCTGATTTTGTGAATAATTTAACATTAAGAAAATTACCCATCGAGTTGATAAATTTAATCAATCAACAAATGATCAATCACACAGCCGTGTTCAATACAGAGTTTAAAACTGTACCTGTAAGCGATTTGTGGGTAAGCGGTAACATTTCTTTTTTCATGTCTTTTTTTTTTTTTTTTTTGGAAGATTAAGGCATGCGATGTCAAATCAAGCGACCCTGAAGAATTTTACGTCGGGACAATGTGCTCTCACAGACTGTTCAGGAAAGTGAGAAAGAGGGTGTAAGTTATAGTTAGTAGGGAACACACACATCACCAGAAGCATGACTGGACTTTCTGCACACTGACTAATGAAGGTACCGCTCCAGAGACATGGGCTCATTTGTTTTAGTCCAGCATGACAAATCATAGCTCAAGTGTGTGTGTGTGTGTGTGTGTGTGTGTGTGTGTGTGTAAGGGAGAGAGAGAGAGAGAGCCAAAACAAAGACATAAAGAACTCTAGTGGTCCATGTGTGCCACATTTATTTTATGGTGCTGTAGTGTAAGTAGTTTGCTTCCTGATTGTTTGGAATTTCACACAGATTACGAATTCATGTAATTTTATTAACTTGTAACAGTTAAACTCTGACAGTGTGTTAAAGTACAATACAAACTGCAACGCCTAAATTGAAAAGGACACGGTAGATGCTTTTCACTGAATGGAAACAAATTCTGCTTATTAATTCTCCTAAGAAAGAGATCTTAAAGTGTTGACTACTGTAACCTCGTAGTTTAAAAACAAAACAAAAAAACAGACTAATACTAAATTCATGTTTACTATTTATTTACTGATGCATTTATTTCCCAGCTGTCGTGAAAATCTGTGCATCTTTTTCATGTAGTTCGTTGCCTCGCTGTGAGTCTAAGTGCTGTTTTCACGCTCGAAGGTTTCGTGCGATTGTGCTCAGCAAGGTTGTGAGTATTCGATTGTGTGAGTGTGATTGAAGTCTGGGTCACCGATGAACTGTCCTCTGGCAGACGGGCTTCTCCTTTCAGACCAGCCGCCCACAGTGAAATGTTTTGTCACGGAGTGATTGCGCTACTTAAAGGTCTTGCTAATTGGATTTTTAATAAATTTTTCAGATGCCAGATGAGCGTAATAATGAAGGTGGACGATTGGTATTTTCCAGCAAGTCTGGTAATTAAAAAAAAAAAAACAAAAAAAAAAACTTGGAAGCGAGCATGATTTTTTTTTTTTTTTTTCTGTTTGGCATGAGTTTTTTAACTAGATCATTGTCTTGATACAGTATTACCCAGTGATGTTTATTCTGTGTAATACCTCACCAGACAACCTTCATAGAGTATGCCAGTGAAAGTTATCACTCAAGATATTTCTCCTAACGAATAAAAAAGGACATGAATGTGGAACGATTCGCGTAGGTGTGTTTCCTGTCTGATATTAACTGACATCATCTTGAAGCCCCGCCCCTTTCTTTAATCTAGATTGTGGAGGCATGGCAGGGGGCATATACTTTTCTTTTTCCACGTGAGTCAGTCGTGCTCTTTGACCAATCAGATGTGACCTCGCCATTTTAACCAATCATAACCCGCCAGGAGCGCAGGCTAAATCCTGTTTACATGAAATAAACCTGCTTCCGAGCAGGTTCAAGCTTACGGATATGTTGCTATGACAACAAATACAGACCTACAGTACTCTCACTCCTTCTCCAAACAACAGTTAGTGTCAACTGGTAATAAAATCCATATTACTAATACTAATTCATTAAAACAAATTGTACATGTACTTTATTACATAGAAAAATGAAAGCAAATCTGAAAAAAATTAATGAATAAATGTGTGCGTCATCCCAGCTAACGTCCTGGAAAATGCTGGTCTTAACCACGCGCTCACAGTGAGAGCAAAATGGGGTGGTGCACCAGAGGGTGTGTTTCTGTCATACTACAAGTTCTATAACCATTAAATATTGGCTAGTTAATTTTCACCCACCCTGTATATAATGAGCATTTAAAGAATACAGTAACTCAGATTACTCAGTCCAAACTGACTGTTGTATAATAGACTATATGCAGTATATATGACTATCAGGTTATCGTTTTTAAATGACTCAATTTTATTTATCTTTTTTTTGGGGGGGGGTATTAGGGTAGTAATAATAATCATAATAATAATAATATTTCCTAAGCCTGATTAACAAACTGATTTTGTTTAACAAACCAATAAAGCACATTCACTTTGTTCTAGTCTGTCATCATGGCATGAGAGCACATAGTAGATTATATTATATACACAGGTAATTATCGTTATTTTTGGGAAGTCTGTCATTGTCAGTTAACACAATACTATTGTTTTTAGAAGCTAGTTTGTGTGTGTGATTACACATTAAGTAAACTGTGAGAAAATCTGTGATCTATTGTATTCTATCAATATGTTGATTCTATCAAAAGATTTATGAAGCAAATATGATGGGCATCTTTACCCTTGAACCACACACAGGTCAGCGCTGTTTGTCTACATGATTAATGGCAGGTGGTTCGAGTGCCCTATTCTGATGTTCATTTATTCTCCTGCCGTTCTTATCTATATTTAACGATGCACTTATAATATTGCTGACTACAAAGCATTTTACAGGATTATGGAAAGGATTTTTGAGAATTATACAGTATTTGATAATAACTTAAGAACAAGCCCTGTAGTTATTAAGAAAAATGGGTTGTTGATGTACTTTTTTTTTTTTTTTACTTTTTTTGAGAAAGCTTTAAAGATCATGGAGATGTGAGGGACTCTGCACAGACTCTGCTTGTCCGTTTTCTTTTTAGTGTGTGTGTGTGTGTGATCTGTGTGCTTAAATGACTTTGGCAGAACTAGCAGTGCTAATAAAACCCAGAGTAGTACATTTCCCAGCATGACCACCACGACTCTAAGTCACATCAGATCATGTCACCATCAGCTCTGTTTGTGTATAGTAGCAAAATGCAGGTCGTCAGAGCGCCATGTGTGCATAGCGTGCAGTGTGAGTGCACCTCCGTGGTGTCTGTGTTTCTGTGTATTCCCTGGCTGCCTTTTAAACACGGTGTTCCTGATTCAAACGGCTCTGGGCCTCAGGTTTCGGGACGCTACCCCTCTGCGGAAATTTTGCGATTACTAGTAGCTTCTGCTTCACACTTCCTGCAGCGTGATTTATCCTTTATTGCCGTACCAACCCATCCAGTGCCCATTGCAGTGCCATGTTCCTGCTTGAGGCTTTTTTTGTTTGTTTGTTTTATTTCAAACACTCGAGTCAGCACTCCGGAATGATTATGGACTTATTTGGGAACAAGGTTTGTAACTACAGGGTTTCACTTTGATGCATCAGATTAAAAAGCATGGAACTGATGCAGTAATAAATACATGAATACATTATTATCGATTGATATTAAATATCTGAACCAACTCAGAGACATATTGTTGAGAGGCTGCTAAATCGAATCTAATTATATCATACCGTAGCAGTTTCAGTGTTATTGTCAAATCTCGAATCGCTTTCCGAATTAAAATTGTGTAGATTTACACTCCTAGCAGATATAAGGAGTAATAAGTCTGGAACATATTACACAGAGTTCAAACAGATTGGAGGCGTGCACCCCAGAGACTCATCCTCACGCTTGCAGCCCAAGGAAAGGACTTTTTTTCTGCTGGATAATGAGGAGAAGTGAAATCTCCTCATCTCCCGATCCCCTCCTGCAGCGCGGGGTTTTCCTTTCCTACCCTGTTTAACATTTATCTAGCACACCAATTTATTATTCGCCCGGACAGGTTAGCAGCAGGATTAGCGCCAGCAGCGTCTGTTTTTCTCTGCATCCACAGGCTTAATGACAGCACAGCTCTCTGTGATGCAGCCGGTCAGCGGTGAAACCTAACAATAAGGAGCGACTTCTAATGGGAGGAGAGCAGCTGCGCAGCCACCTCTGGTTCAGCCCTACAGTATATATAAAGAAAAAAAGAAAAAAAATATAACCTTTCTCTTTGTTTTACTTTAATCACCAATCAAAAGTGTGGTGATATTAGACTGGTGTGTTTCTGCTGCTCCTGCTGGTTCACTGTGAAACTTCTCTCCTGAAATAAAAGACAGCTGAAATGAGGATTTTTTTTTTTCTTTAACCTTTTCTCATCATGTGTTGTTTTGCACACAAACGCAGTGGACACATATGCCTGCAATCTGCTTAGAGAAAAAATTAAAAAGACAAATATAGTGCAGTAATGACATTAGTGTTATTTATTTATTTATATATTAATTTAGTGATTTTTTTATCACACAGATGGCAATTTCATGGTTCGTTGCCTTGTAACTCTTAAACATAAAACTTGAAAAAAAATGAACTAATTTTTTAAACATTCTAAATGTGTTAAATGCAAGAATATTATTTATTAGCCAGGTTTCCTTGAGTTCTTCTTCCATGAGTCGCAGGATTCAAAGTAATTAGTTTTTAATATAATTTATATGAATTTACAAAATGAGCTTAATATTCTAATTTACTTTAAACCTGTTGGATAAATTAATCAATAGTTTACTCTTAGGCTTTAATTTGTGTCACATGGTTGTACACCACAAGAGAACCTGTCAGTCAATATAACTACAACAACAGAAAAAAAGAAAACTGAGAACATACAGTACTTTCCTTTATCTCATGATCTGTAAAAGGACTTAAAAATTAAAGATGCACCGCTTTATCGGCTGTACACCGGTTACTGGCTGATAATTCCCTTTGTAACTACCATCAGCAAATAGATCCCATACACCAGCGTTTTTTTCTGTTTCTTCACATTAACTTTTCACTGGATACATGTTGTGTTGGTTAATTGTGGTCTAACTGGGACGGCAAAAGCCCACCAAGCTGCAGATTCAACAGCTGGCACTATAATGCCACCCAAAACAGCCCCATTGCCACAACCTTCTAACGTGTAATGGTGTAGTGATTGAGAAAGAGCTGGGCGTCTGTACTTAGCCATAGCCTCAGGATGGACGGGTAGCAGAGAGAGTCAAAAACCCACTTGTTCCACAATGTACCTTTGTTTCCTGACAAAAAATACAGGTAGTCCCCAAAGTACAAACATTCACCTTTTGTATTTCCGCTGATACGAACAGACCACGGTCCTACGAACATCCGGAAATGTGAACATGAAGGTAGCTCATGTGTATTGTACAAAATAGACACTGCAGTGCAACAGATACCAATATTTACAATTATATACAATATTTTCAGTGTGTAAGTGAATGTATAAAATGTCCAAAAGTCCAGCATATTGTATGTGTGTGAGGGTGCAGGAGAAATGAGTCAGCCAAACCGGTTTCAATGAATCAGTCCAGGACCACAATGATAGAAAATGTCTGTCCTGTAAAGCTGTCCTGATGGTGAATAATCCCAATTTCAGAAAAATTGGGAAGGGGGACAGAGATTTTGTCAAGTGAATCGTTATGCTTTACATTGTATATTTATGTCAAAGGCATATAAGACTCATTTGTCTGTCTTAAGAACAAATCAGACTTACAAACATGCTCCCGGAACAGAACTCGTATCAGTTTATTCCATCCTTAACTCAGATGAAGTGACTTCCAAAACATTTCCATATCCTTTGTAATTAACAGTCTATCATTTTTAGTTTTTAATTAAGGACAGTTATTAAATAAATGATGTGAAAATGTATTAATAAAAGTGTGTTTATTATTGCTACCAACTTGTTTTAGGTACAGGATATGGTAGCCTCACAAACGCTTTCCACTACAACATGGAACATAGCGTAAACCGGTTATAATCTGTTTAATATTTCAGCGTTGCTGGTGTAAAGTGGCATGGTGGATGTAACCTGCTGTTACATGGCACGGATCTAAGCTGAGCACCACACTGCAGAAGGGCCTGTCATATTTAACCGCCGATACGCCTTGTGACAGGTCACATCGCTCATGGCGGATGTTAAAACTTTTATATGTGCCCTTCCCTTAAATTGGACTTCCCGTGAAATATCAGCAAACCGCAGTGGAAAATGAGGTCAGGGCTTTGAGAGGAGTCTCTGCAACCCAGACAGACTCTAGCTGAAGCTTTTTAAAATCCACAAGCATGTTTGTGGTAAGAACACCATGGATCAGGGATTGTGCTTCTATAGAGGAAGCAGTAGCATTTACATAAAAAAAAAAAAAAGTATCCATCCATTTTTTTTTTTAGATTTTTTTATTATGTTAGTTAGAATATCACAGTATTTTTATTCCATTGCCTTATCGTGGCTCATGCTTGTAAAATTATTATTATAATTTTTTGTGTCATTTTGCTCACAGCATGGACAAACATAGTAGAAAATATTAACATTCAGCAGTGCACATGAATATCCAATGACCAGAACGCATTACAAACCTGATCGGAATGACTTAAGAGCAATTAGTAAGAGATCCTGCTATGTTATGTAGCTGTATAAAAAATAAATAAATTTTAAAAAAGCAGCACAGCTCGCTGATTATTAAACCATCGACAGGTCGGTGCTAACACTGGTGCTGATTGTTCAGTCCTAATTATCCTAATAGGAAATGGAAAGAGATAAACACAGGCAGATGACAATAAATTACACAAAATAAACAAATTAATTGAGACAAGCATAGAAGCGTAAAATTTTAAATAAGAGGTTTTACATCCAAATAGGTAAAGTATGTTATTTTACATTTAGCAGTGAGACTTATTTCTTACACTTTCAGAAGTACTGAAGTGACAAAAAGGATGTGCATCTCACCCGTACTGTATGTGCTCGTTGAACATCAGATTTGTTTATTCAGTGTTTATTCAGTTTATTTACAAAAGCATTAGTGAGCTCAGGTACTGATGTCGGGATGTCAAGGAGAGTCCAGTTTCAGTTCATCCCAAAAATGATGGACAGGGGGACACGCAACAAGATACTTTCACCCCAGCCTTAACATAGTGTATCTTCATGGAGCTTGCTTTATGCACGGGTGCGGCGTCATGCTGGATCAGGGGTTTGAGTTGCAGTAAATGGGAAATTGTAATGCTCCAGGATACGAAGTATAAATACATCAAGCATCAAAACAATGTCCAAAATCTCTTTCAACAACTCTAACTAACATTACTTACCCTACCCCAGTACCTTTTATTTTAATTACGTCTTTATATTTGTTCAATAAGGTATTTTTAAATCATTTTTAATTTACTTTATAAATGTGCTGCATATTTAAAGCTGTTCCATAATTTCAACCCTCTAAATGTATGAAATACAGTAGTTTTTCTTCTCCATTAGGTTCATATCCTTTGTTTCTAAAAGATGTATGATCCTCTCAAATCATATTGACTTTCTCTTATTTTAAGCAACCTTTGGATACTTTGTGGTAACTGCTCATTTTTTACCTTATACATAATTTGTATTTGTTTTAAAATCTACCGAGTTTTTAAATGATCAATTATTTAGTTGAATGAATGGAGGATTAGTTGGATGTTTATGACTTGTCTTATTTATAATTCATATAGTTTTCTCCTTTTTTTGTATGTATTTCCCTATACCACTACAGCATAATTCTTATATAGAATTGTAAATTGACAATAACAATGTACAGTTCTTTCTACAACTTCAGACAAACAGCAATGTATAACTTTTTATATCTTTTTATATTTATTTAACAAAAATTAAGACAAAAAGAAAAAATTAATAAATCACGCGGGCAATACTAAGTGCATCTCCGATTTAATAGTCGTACTTGCCCAGCCTTCGTCTGATTGTGCTTTCATGGACTTTAACATTTAACAGGCTCAGTAAGGCCTGTAGGGTCTGAGATGTATCTCTTGTTTTTTTTTTTTTTGTATTTTTCTGAGCATTGTGCGATCTGACCTTGGGGTGAATGTGCTGGGACGTTCACTCCTGGGAAGATTGGCAACTGTCTTGAATGCTTTCCACTGGTGAATGTAGAAATTTGAACTCCAGATTGTTTGGAAATTGTTTTATAACCCTTTCCAAATTGATGGGCAACAAGAACTACTTCTCAGAGAGCACTGCTTATGTGTTTCCCCCTTGAGCGGTGTGTTACACACACACACACACACACACACACACACACACACACACACACACACACACACACACCTGAATGCTCCAGGTCCATGAACTGCCAAAACATCTGCTTGTGTAGGGGTTCGCACACCTGGTGATGATCAATTAATCAAGGGCTGATTATTAGCAGCACAGTACCTGGCTGCAACTCGCCACTTTTGAAGCAGATAGGGGGTACGCATTATTGTTTATAATAAAAACAGTAGGTGACCAGCATCGACCCTTGCAGAACTTCTCAAGGTACATATGTTTACTGTAAAATTCTATTATTATTATAATAAATTATATTTACATATTGATCCCTTTCTTCTAAGTAACAGTAAAACATGTGCCACTCCTCTGATAACATACCTTTCAACTTTTGTTTGATGATAATTTATTATGCATTTAGAATATTATTATGCATTTAGTATCTCCTAAACTGAAGCTATCATAGTTTTTATAAGCAGAGTAAGCTGTGTTTTGTTTCAAAATCATTTAACACACTAACAAATCTATATATTTTGCTTTTATGCCATACAAATAGAGGTTAAAAACCTTTCTCCACTGTTTAAAGTCAATCCCAAGGTGCACAATCCAATCCAATCTAATCCAATTCAATTTGGCCCTTGTTTGTTCTATTTATGTCTGAATAAGATACAATATTCCCCAAACTGGTGGCTCGGCCCTGGAGATGCAGATCGTTGGCTGTGTAGATCACGTATCATCACATCCTGTGATTTCTTTCTTTAAGGATTTGCCAAAGATCGTGCGTACGTCATTCACTGATGATCTAAAAGTGAAAATCAAAGCCCTTATTGAAAGCATTGATGCGGATATGTTGCAGAGTACTGTACATGGCATGTTACCTGGATGTTTTTCACATCAAAAAAAGAAAAGATAAAATAAGACAGAACTTGTATTGACCCTGAGCGAAATTCTTGTGCCGTCAACCTGCTCAGTGCATCAAAGCCAGAAATACAGGATGAGTAAAAAAAAAAGAAGAAGAAGAAGAAGGGTAAAAGAGCTGGACGAATGGCGCCCATATTGAATGTTTATCATTTTTATTTATAACATTTGTGTTTTGATAGGCTCATTTAATAAGATTATTTTTTATGCATCCAGTACTCTCATGCTGAAACCCTTTATGGGCTAGTACAACAAGGTTCTTGGTGATGCAGTAGGAGAGCTGCTGACAACTTTTCAGACAGCTATTGTATGGGAAGAGTTTCGATTGCGGTCTTCTTGAAATCCGTATCTTGAGGGATGGCGCCGTGAAGCTGAGCCGTGGTTGTCACTTGCAGGGTTTCATAAATGCCTTCCAGGGAGATGGGGTTGGTTTTTGGCAGCATTATTAATTCTGATATGGACAGATACCAGGAGCACAGCAAATGGGTGGTGTGTGAGAACTTCTGAATCAGATTTGAAGGGACAGATGATGGACCTGCAAGGTGTTGTAGGAGTCTGGGCTTTTGACGGCAATCCTTGCCAATAATGTTTTAAAGAAGAAACCTGAAGAGAGCAACATGTTGTGTTGAATGCCCTGATGGAATCCTGATGGATTCCAGTTGTAGTCTTCCCAAGTGATGCAGAAACATAAGTTGAGTGTCATCAATGATGTTATTTGGTTACGATGGATTTTATACAAAGCATCTGTTCGTGTCACTGCGAAACCAAAAGTCCAAGAGGAGCACTTGTCCCCCCATCTGTTTTATGTGAGATAACACTGAAGGAACTATCACACTCAGTGTCGCACCGCAGTGTTGCCTTCTCCTCGTCCGCAATAAAAATCATTCTGTGCACCAAGTTAATCCAGTTTCCCTCCAAAACCTTTTTACTCATTCATCCGTTCACTGGTTCTCATCCATTTATTCATACACTTACGCTCTCTCACACACACAGGGTAAATGCATATACACTTCCCGCAAAACTCTTTGTTATTCTTACACTCCAGTGCTAATGAAAAATCATTGTGCTGAAAAGAGTGTTTTTAATTACAAAGTGTCTGACGCAGAATGGCCACGAGTATGCCCGTGCAGGAATCCGGATACCGTACAATCATCTCACACACATTTACTCTTCTTTCGAGAGAGCTTTCACTCGGAGCTCAGCGGACACTGTAATTTTCATCACGTCCAAACAAAGGAAGGTGATGAGATAATTTCAGGAGCGAACGCCTGCTCCGGACTCAACCAAACATTTCCCGCTCAGCTTTCCTTGTTCTTCATCTAAATACTTTTGTTTACCTTAGACTAAATGACTTGCAGTTCACTCAGGGGATTGAATTGAATCGTGAACAGCCTCCGAGTCACGATTCTCTGGCAAGTCCTTTGTGTCGAAATGTCAGACCAGCGAACTTTTTGGTACAGCAGCCAAACTACGAGCTTAATCATTCCTCCTGCATTGACAGCTGCATATAATAATAAAAATAATAATAATAAAAAAAGCATCCATGTCTTCACCAGTATGCAAAACACATCCTTCTCTGCAGCATCCCCTGTTTCCATGGCGGCATTGTTGAAATATTCAGTGAAAACATCCAGAACTGTGGGCTGCTAAAAGTAGACATGTACAGTATGTGCATGTGTGTGTGTGTAAGATTTTTTTTTTTTTTTTTTTTAACTTTAATCACTTCAGTCTAATAATAAGACTCATTGTGTCTAACGAGACAGCAATTAAAGTGACTGGCGAAGAAAGCCGCACTGAACTCATATGCCATTGCACATTCATTTTCCTTTTCTTTTCTAATTATTATGTTCATTCTGGAACACTGTGGAGAATTTTATTCTTAGATTATTTTTAGATTTGTGTATGGCTTTTATTAAGCTTCATGTCAAGTGCAAAAGAGATGATCAAAGGTTAGATCACAAAGCCAGTCATTTTGGCACTAATTACGCATCATAGCATTGCGAGAAATATTTCCGTGCAGAGTTCTGGATGTACGCTAGATTTCAGGTCTAAAGTGAAAGCGTAAGGAAGGAAACCTCGAGAGGATCCAGAATCAAAAAGGGACTCCATCGTCCATCGTCTTTCAGATGACACCAAGACAGTGGGGATTATACAAGGGGTGTTCAAATCAGACTTGTGATGAGACGTAAAAGCAATTTACGTTTACGGAAGACTTCATTAGTGGTGATGGAACTCTTATGGTCAGAAAAACATTTAAATATTGCGAATGTTTTTTTTTTTTTAAAGTGTGTTTCCCGTGAATATTCAACGAATAAAAGGAAATTGACGGATAACTTGTGCAAGAGACGCATCAGTCTGTGGGAACTGTACACACACTCATTCACCAACACCACTTGCACATTACAGGAACTCGGCTAGGAGTTATTACCACATCACCCGTACAGTCCTGACCTTGCTTCAAACCATTTCCACATCTTTAGGCCATTAAAGGAGTTCCTGGGAGGCCAGCATTTTAGACGTCAAGCAGACTGTCCGATCATGGATTCAGCGTGCAGAAAAAAAAAAACTTTCTACTGTACCTTGATGGTCTCCAAGCACTAGTGAAAGGTTGGGATGAGTACCTTAGTGTGGCAGTAGATTATATAGAGAAATAAAGTAAGTTTTTACTCTCATTACTGTGTTGTTTTTCTGCACTGGATGTTCAGTATGAACAGATTGTGAATTAGAGCGAGTATAGGACAGTGTTCACGTCTCCAGGTCCCATGTGAGACGCAGACATAAACCGACTCCTCGATTTTTCCCCCCTTCTAGAATTAGGTTGCGCTGATTTCAGTCTTAAGCCGGAGGTCCGCTAGCCTATTAATCATCCAACAGCATGTCAACACAAAAGTCTCCGCAATATGTGCAATTTGAATTTATCTTTTTAAAACACACTTCATTTTTTTTAAGCCATTGATGTGTCTGAGGTACAGCGGGAGTTTCTTTATTCGCTGCGAACCGAGGCTTTGAAACGGGTTACCAATTACAGTCATTCATAACAGCATGCAGACAGAAACCACTTTAGCGCCTTAGCCGAGCCTCACAGCTTTTCTGATTGCAGATGGATGACAGTGTGCCGATGCTCGGTGTTGTCTGTGGTTGTGGCAGCTAAACTCACTTCAATCCTTTTTGTGCTTAGCAAGGATGACGAACACCTGCTGCTTTTTCTAAGATTCCTTAAACATTTGTGTTGAGTTCATTTCAGCTGGCACTTCTACATCGTCCCAATCTGAGTAAAGCCGTCTGTACTATTTTATTTCCACACACCGTAGACGTGTATGAAATCTTGTGAATCGCAGACCTCATGACGGCTAATGACAACAGCACATCCGCGCTGTACTGTTTTGGAGTTACATTCGCAGGAACAGAACATAAATTTATGAACAAACGACAGTTACACTTATCAGTCATAACGTTAAAACTACAGAAAAGTGACATTAATAACATGTTTTCATTAGATAGATAGATAGATAGATAGATAGATAGATAGATAGATAGATAGATAGATAGATGCAAACACAGATAATCCAATAAAAAAGAAAGAACAAATGCACAAATAAACAAAAAAAAAGAAAGAAAGATTGCATAGCCAAAAAGCTATACAAACAGACAGATAGATCCCGAAGGAAATTCCAGATATCGAGCAACCTCAAAGACAGTAGGACAAATACAGGCTGTAGATTAATTGCACACTGGATATCTTACAGTACATATAGTCAGTACACACAGGGTAATGTGAGAACTGACCAGAAGTTACTAGTGCAATGGAAATCTAAGAACAAACACTGCAAGATATAGAATGAGTATATACTGTACTGTAGTTAACCATATAAATCAAATAGCAAAGGTTTAAAAAGCGGTTAATTGCAGTTCATTTATAATGTGCAATTTTATACAGTATGTGGCAAAGTGACAACAGTGCAAACAGTATTACTGTAATTGTGCAAAACCCGAAGTAACTGTGCAAAGAGCAGCATGAAAGTGCAGCATGAAATTTAGTCTGTGTGTAAATGGCAAAGTATGCAGTAGTTAAGGTAACAAACAGATGGGAGTTGTGCGTGTAACACTGTGATGTAAATAGCATAGATCTCCCAGTCCACAATTCCCATGTCATTACAGTGACAGCCGTCAATGTCATTTTTGATGTATATTAAGCATCAGGAGAACAGTCAGTTTTTGAAAGCAGGAAAACTTTAACTCTTGTGATCTTGTGATGTCTGGATCAGAGAGAGTCTTGTGTGGTGCTTTTGGTTCGTCGTGGTTAGCACCTAATGAAGGTAATCCAACTAATGGACCAGTGACCGTGTCATAGGCGCCACAAGGCTTATCCATCCGCATAAGGGCAATGTCAAGCTCGTGAGCTTACAGTATGTAGCACAAACTACGCTAGCTTAACACAATAGTGTATTATGCAGTTTGATTGAAACATGCAGCATGAAACGATAAGTGTGTGAGTATCAGTGTGGTTGTCCATGTCGCAAAGTGCAGGGTAGTTTCATTTTATGCTCAGCAGCATAGTGCTCCCTGATTCACTGCACAAAATAAAAAATGTTCAGGAATGGTTTAAGAAGAAGGAGGCCTTAGTGGATAAGTGGTTTCCACATGCTTGGTGGGTTTTGTCCAGGTACTTTAGTATCCAACGATATGTACTGTAGATTATGCTAATTTGCGTTTGTGTGCCTGTTGTTGTGTGTTGTTGTGTGTTTGCCATGTGACGGATTGGCACTAGTGCTCATTTTGTCAGCTATTTTCAATTTAAGTTCCAGGATAAATGATAAATAGTTTTTATCATATTTGGTCAGTCTTTTCCTATTTTTGTTTAGTCAAGTTTTGGTCGACTAAAAGTCTGGACATTTTAGTCCAATTTTATTCAATGAAAACGTAACATTTTAGCAAAAAGATTATTAATAATTAACCCTACAGTCAGACTAGTCTAGCTAAAACCTAATAAAACACAAAATAATTATCTTAACTTTATCTAAACATCATCTGATGTTTTCAGCTAATTATATTTATTTTTAACAATCACAACAACTACTGCATGTCCATATTTTTACCTACAAAATAATAGAAGCAGTATGGACAATGCAGTGTTCTGAAACTTTTCTTTCTTTCTTTTTTTTTTAATGAATTCACACACTCTTCCCCACTGTTGTAGGGATATTGTAGCTCCTATGGGTCACAACCATTTGCCAAATTATTAGCTTTATGTGTTTGGCAAGGGTTTAACTATGAAATAAAATAAAATACATCACAACATAATTATATGAACATATGGTAACATAATTACCACAAAAAGGCTGTAAAACTGAGTGATTATTATGGTATGCTTTGATGCGTCTTTTCAGGTTTGTGGTATTTTTCCCAAAATAAAGACAGATGTTTTATTAGCCCTTTTTTTAACCACATTTTTCTCTCATCTTTATTCGATAATGGTATCGCATGCTGATTTCGTCACTGTTACTGTTCATTAATATCTGTGACGTTAATTGGCACCCTGTCCATACCCTGCTTTGTGGCTCCACATATCCCATGACCTTGTACCGGATAAGCGGTATGAATAATGGTTTAAGGAACATGACAAAGAGCTAAAGCTGTTGACTCGACAGCTGTTGATTCCTCAGATCTCAGTCTGTGTATGTAGGATGTGCTGTCCATGGAGGCCCCACCTCGCAACTCACAGGACTTACAGGATCTGCTGCTAACGTCTTGGTGCCAAACACAACAGCACAGCGTCTTCAGAGGTCTTGTGGCGTCCATGCCTGCACAAGTCAAATATTTGTAGATAGCATTAGGAGGACTGACTTTTTTTTCTCCCTAGTTTGGTCTTTGCCAGTTTTCAATACTATAATATAGCTGCTAGCAACGGTAACATAATTCCAGAGAAAAATGCTACCCACCCTCTTTTACATACCTGTACAGTTGCTCACAGATAGCCCACGTTTGTCGCATATTTCTGCGGTTGACAGAGAAGAGAGTATGCCACTCCTGTCACCCAAAAAGCATGTCCCTCATACAGTAGGTCACCATTTGTCTCGTAATCGGTTTCATTCTCAGCAGGAAACCCACAAAAATAATCTGTTATTCTGATTCTGATTTCCAATAAAGAAAATGCCTAGCAAATAAACTTCCATTTGGAAAAAAAAAAAAATCGAATCCACTTGATATAAAAATTTCAAAAGGGTCATTTCGACCTGAACAGAGTATAAAGGTTAAGGACGACTGGCAGGTCAGCGAGTCCCTGAGCTTTAAATATTTCACGCAGACTGTGATTACAGAAGCAGCTCACAGATCAGTAGCACAGCTCCCAGGCAGCACACAACGCTCAAGGCTGAGGAACGGGCATGATGAGAAACAGCACAACAGCTCAAAACCCCGCACAGATTCCTGGCACCGTGTGTACACTTCCTCAGCTCGAGCTTACAAACACAGATCCGTATTCCTGCTAGAGAATAAGCAGTGCTGAGCTTAAGCTTAAAACCCATCACTCGCTCTCAGAAAGGTTAAATATTCTGCACTTCACCATGATCCCTTCTCTAGGAATTTAATTAAACGGCGATACTCCCTGCAACCTGATTTCCATTGTGCCTGATTGTCGGAGCCTTGTGTGTTTGTGTGTTTAAAATCATGTAATATAATTTAATTTTGCGGGGTTTTTTTGTGTGTCAATTTTTTAAGAAGAAAATTCTGACTCATCCCTCGTTACTCAGCACAGCGTCTGTGTGAAACATTCGATTACGAGGACGATCAGTCTCACACATTTGATTGGCCAGGTTTATAAGGGTGACATCACTGCTCTCACAAAAACCCTGTCTGCCTTGATGTTTCACCCCCCCCTCTCTCTCTCTCTCTCGCTCTCTCGCTTTCTTTCTCACACTTACTTGTGTGTCTCTGTGCTGCTGGTAGGAGGCTCACACTAACGATGACTCCCACAGTGGAGCACTGGTGCTCTGATCGGATGAGTTGGCAAACTTGTAATTTCCACCCTTGTTTCTTGTTTTTTTTTTATTCTTTTTTTTATTTAACACTTTGTTTAAACTCTGAGACTACAGTCGACTCCATATTGTTCTGCTGTTTTATAGTTTTATATTTGAATCAAGGGCAAGGAACTCCAGCGGTAAATCCTGAGGTTTAAAAAAAACAAACAAAAAAAAAAAAGCACTAACCATGCAAGTGGTAATTAATGTACTTTTTTGTAATTTATGTGAAGATCGGAATCCAACTTTATATGTAGAGTAAAAAGAAAAAAACATTCATTTGATGTGTTTTTTATGTGGAAGGAATAAAACATGATGCAGAATGCTGTTAAACAATCCATTATTAATCTTTTTAGGTTGTTTCCATCTTAAATGTATTTTTTTTATTTTTCATGGCTTTATTTATTCATCCGAATGTTTATTGCATCCAAATGCATTAATTGTTGTAGAACGGTTACAAAACAAGTTAATCGCTGTTCTCACTGACATTATATTATAGAGGATGTAAACATTTCCTCACCAGCATGAGTCTTTTCCCCCTCTCTCTGGAAAATCATAATGATTTCCCATGTGAATGTAATTGTTGTTTTTTATTATTAATATTTATTTATATTTTTATAATATGCCCTATTTTCCATTATTGGCTGCAGCGTCCTCCAGAAAGGGGGACAGTTGACTGTTTGCCAGTGCATTTGTGTTAATAACGCTTTTTAAGCATTCGGGCACTGAAGACACCATTTGGTTTAACTAGGGGGAGTTTTTCTCCGCTCTTCCATTATGCAGGTCTAAAGCTGTGCAGTTGTATGCCTTATTCATTGCCATATTCCGAACCTCATAATGAGCCACAAATTCTCAGCTGGAAAAGGCCGGCCACTCCAGCACCCGCACTCCAGTGTTTAGAAGCCATGCATGTATAATCCGAGCAGAATGCGGTTTGGCGTCAGCTGGCTGAAAAATACAGGGATGTCTCTAAAAAAAAAAAAAAGGATGGTATTTGGATGTGGATGGCAGCATACAGTATGTTCCTCCAAAAAGAACATATTTTTCTGCATTAATGGTGCCCTCACAGATATACAGTTTACCCATACAGTACCATGTGCACTGGCACACCCCCATACCATAACCGATGGTGGCTTTTAGACTTGGCTCGGATGATTCCTTTTTTTTTTTCTTTTTGACCCAGAGAACATGAGGGCTGTTGGTTCTAGAAACTATTTGAAAAACAAAACTCATTTATTTTAGCGTCCATCCCACGATGCCTTTGAACAATATTGATGTATGGCTTCCTTAAGCCTCAAGTTGCTTTCGTAAATGCAGTTACAAATGGTCTTAATCGACAAAGGTTGTTCCTGATCCCACATGATATCCACTACAGAAGCATGACAGTTTTTAAGACAGTGATGTCTAAGGAATCAGGAATCACGTCAGAATTTCTTGATGAGATAATGATTGAACACCTTGTAATGTTTACTTGTTACATTGGTATTTGCGTTAAATTGTCCCTATCCCAACTTTTTTTGGATGATGTCGCAGCCACCGGATTTGAAATGAATACTGTACATATTTTTTAACACTGAAATTCACAGGCGGCACGGTGGTGTAGTGGTTAGCACTGTCGCTTTGCACCTTCAGGGTCCAGGTTCGATTCCCGTCTCTGTGTGCACGGAGTTTGCATGTTCTCCCCATGCTTGGTGGGTTTCCTCCGGGTACTCCCTTTTCCTCCCAAAGACGTGCAGATTAGGCTAATTGCCGTTTCCCAAATTGAGCCTAGTATGTTTGTGTGCCCTGCGATGGATTGGCACACTGTCCAGGGTGTACCCTGTCTTGTGCCCTACTGTAAGCCTCCTGGGATAGGCTCCAGTCCCCCACGACCCTAAATACAGGATAGATAGAGTATATAGATAGAGTATAGAAAATGAGTGAGTGGAAATTCACATGAAATAATCATCAAACATTGTGTTCTTGTATTGTTTTTAATATGGTACAAGGGGAAAAAGATTTTAGTTTTTATTAGCAGTTTCCATACTGTCCCAAACATTTTGGATTGGTGTTGTATTAAAGTGTGTGTAGTCTATTGTGTGTAGAGCCCGTTACTATGGAAACGATAACCTATTACAGCGAGGACATTATTAAACCTGAGATTTGTTGCTACACTCCTGTCACAGATGTTGTTATAGAAAATTAATCATCATCTCCTGACCAATCAGAACTGCAACTCCAGCAGTGCATTATTATACAGTAATAGCTTATAGCTCGCATTACACAGTGTGTCTGAGTGAGTCACCAGACTGCACTGAGGGTTGATTTACATCATTAAAGTGCTTTAGAATGACGAATGCCACCGTCGTCAAGGTAAAGCCTGATATATATAATGATTCAACATCCAACAGTGGCACGTCAGAAATAATTAAATAATGTGCAAAAAGAAATAGGCAAGACACTGAAAGACAAATAAGTATAATGATGAAGCTGCCATTGTGATATTAGTCGGAAAGGGAATTGAACAGGAAATGGAGGACAATTCCCCTATTTACATTTGGGCATTTGGCAGACCCTCTTATCCAGAGCGATTTACATTTTTATCTCATTATCACTGAGCAGTTGAGGGTTAAGGGCCTTGCTCAAGGGCCCAACAGTTGCAACTTGGTGGTTGTGGGGTTTGAACCTGGGATCTTCCGAACCGTAGTCCAATGCCTTAACCACTGAGCTACCCCTGGCCTATTTGTTCTGTACCCCAGGTTTCGTAGGACATAGTGGATCTCCTGAAGCCCCTAGGCTGGTTCGTACTGAAGTTGTACCACAGTCACATGTTGGTGTGTATTGTATCCGCCGTTTGTATTACAAGCCACCGGTAGGACCTGTACTCTCATGGCTCTCTATTTTTTTTTTATTTAGTTTCCCTTGGCTTTGCAGCGGATGCCGTGGAACATCCCTTTCGTGAAACAGGATCCGCATTTCCTCCTCGACTCCAGATCACATTTCACAGAAGGAAACATTTGTTCGACAGCCCCGAGATGGCCGTGTCTTTCATTTGAGAGAACACGCAGTCACTATAAAAATGACAAAGTATGTAAATGACTTTGGCTGATTGCCCTCAAGTGACTCTAAAAACGCACTTACAAGTTTCCTGTGTTGTACTGCACGGTGGCCTGCGGTGTGTGGCTGTCTGAGATAAATACTGCCTCCTGAGGATGATTCTTTTCTGTGATTGCTGTAACGACAGCCTACGTTTAGTGTCGAGCAACTGATCTGCCTACACTTTTGGTTTCACATCCCGGTTTATTTTTTTCTTCTTCTTGTTTTTACCTTTTTTTTTTTTTTTTTTTTTTTTTAAGGCCTTCGAGTGGTGTGATTTTAAGTTCAACATGGGTGGATTATTTCACATTTATCTTCATGTAACATCCCCCGCAGAGTTGTGGCTGCGCGTGTAGCGATAGCTTCGACCCTAGCGATATGAAATGGGCTGCTTATGCTGAGAAATGTTCTTGATAAATGTTTTCACTTAAAGTTTACTTTATTATGAAGCCATATTTGAAATGACTTATTCATTAGGTTGACATTTAATAAGTAATTTGTTTTCTTTTTTTTCCCCCGGTAAAATGCTCAAAGAGTTGAATTTCTTTCTGGACTGGATATATCCCTAATCAAGTCCAAATCATCTGTGCAGTTCATTGTGTTTCAGTCTTGAGATTTCTATATCCAAGAAGAGCATTTTTTTTTCAGCTGTGCACCTTAGATATCTACTGTATGATTACACTTCTATAATATTATTCTATATATTATATTTTGTCCTGTGGTAAAAGTTGCTCTAGGAAGCTAAGAGGTATAAAGAATTAATGATTTCCAACATCGATTTAGACGTGCTCTCCCACTAGGAAGACCAAGTCAACCTTGTTAAAATCAAAGCTTATGTCCCACAAAACTATTTGACAACCTTAACCAGGCACTGCTCCTGCAAGCCAAGGCTTTACTCGTCTTAGGAACTGAAACCAAGCTCTGAATTTAAATGATATGAAAATAAGTGTAGAATAGTCTAAAAGAAGCCTGAACCTCTTTTAGTTACATCTAGCGCTTAATGGATACAATTTCCAAAAGTTAAGACATCAGCTAAAGTCTTACCATATTTTGTGTTGAATTAGTGTTCTCTACTCTCTGACAAAGCCAGATTTATTCAACAAGACACTTTAACCTTTTTTTACACTCCTTATCTTGATAGCACACAAATACTCCTGATTTTGCACAGAACTGCTGAATTGTACCACACAAGAATTTTTTTTAGCTTGTTTTTAGTGCTTTAGTTATTTGCACTGATATTGTGATTTATATACAGACAACAATAAAACATTTTCTTTAAATTTGTTATATATTTTATAAAATTAAGCCATTCATGATATTATTATATTATATAAATTTCCTTAGAGAGCATTTTGTGATATTCTTTCTGGTGCAGATGTCTATGAATGATTAGTTGTAATTATATGCACTTTCTACCTGGATAGTATCATACCAACTGTTGTGACCTAGAAGAAGTGTGTGTGTGTGTGTATATATATATATATATATATATATATATATATATATATATATATATGTATATATATATATATATATATATATATATATATATATATATATATACACACTACCGGTAAAAAGTCACTTTCTAACTCCATGATCGTTCCTGATTTTTATTTCTTTCTACATCGTAAAGGGATGCTGAAGGCGTCCAAAAAGTGCATTAATCTCCTTTGAACAGTTAATGGTGAGATGTTTCTGCTACTTCTTCTCTGTAAAGACTTCATAACACCTCTAATCTGAGGTGTTGTTAATTTGGTCATTTTTCAGGCTTAAAACTCCAAATGAACTTCTCGTCTGCGGCAGAGGTAGGTTTTGGTCTCGCCCTCCTGGGATGGCCTTCATGAGAGCCAGTTTCATTTTGGTGCTTGACGGATTTTGCAAAAGCACCTGACAATACTGTTCTTGCAAGAACTATTACAGAAAGGCTGACCTCTGTGTCTTAAAATAACAACTAACTGTTGTTTTTGTCATTGTTACGTAATTACCGAATTCCAAATGTGTTATTTTATAGTTTTGAAACCCTCAGTATTGTTTCAGAATGTAGAAAATAAATCACTAAACAAAAACAAAAAAATTTGCAGCTCCTTCTTGATGGTGTACCTACCTTGAATGGGAGTTTCTTGAGCGAAGAAATGGGAGATCATGACCTAGACACACAGGACAAACGTCTTACTTCAGCTATGCTTTTATAGGCAGCTGATGACAACGGGATAGTGGATGAAAATTCGATGAGTTTGTGCTCACAGTCGCTAAGGTGTGTGCGGCGGAGCTGGCCATGGTGGATGCTGGTTGGTTGCGGTTTCCCAGTCGAGCTAGGAGTATGTAGACGGTAAGACGCGCTAGCTCTAGGCCCGCCATCACAATATGATCTCTTTGCTCCAAATTCTGTTAGACTTAGTTTATTTGTCTGCGCATCCCTGTGCTATAAGCAATATTTCGTAGCCTACATGTCCCAATGATAGAGCGTTTGATTTATGGTTCCAAAGTAGTATTCAGAGCATTGATTCACTGCACAAGGAAGGTGTTTCTTAACATTATTAATCCATGCCAAAGACAAGTTTAATTTGTCTTCTTTTCACTTATCTAGATAACAAGTAATGATTTTGCAGCAAATTAAATAATTACACTCATTTAATTCAAATATCTATTTGATTCTTTTTTTTTTCTTTAATAAGACACACAAGGCAACTTTAATTGTTAAAGTTTCTGTGCAAATGATAAAGTCAAACTGCTTCTTTTTTTAGTCCATATGAGGTCGTTTTCTTTTTTTTTTTTTTTAGTTAGACCTTCATATTTAAAGTGTATTCCCAGTTTATAAACCATCATCACTTGGCCTTTTCTGTGTATTTTCTCCAAGGCACAATCATACATTATAGCTCACAGTTCCCTTTTGGCCAGACATTTGCTCTTTCTGAATCCCCTTAGCCTTTTTGGCTAGCACATCCGGGACACGATGCAGTTTTTATAATGAGAAAAAAGAAACACTATTCATACAAACCAGTGCTTTGGAGAAAAGAATGCACAATTGATAGGAAATATGTAGCTATATTTGAATTGGTATTTTAATTATTTCATCAGCACAATAGGTCTAATATTTGAAGGTTCATAACTGATAATTTTTTTTTACCATGGCATAAACATTAATCAAACAAAAAACAGGACAAATTCAGCAGCTTTGGCTGCAGTTACACCTGCAATTCTTCAAGGTTATGTTTTGCTCATCTGCATCCTGATATGTTTTCCCCATTCTTCTTGGCAGTGTTGCTCAAACCCTGTCAGACTGAATGGAGAGTGTTGGTGAACAGTAATTTTCCTGGCATGCCACTGACTTTTTTTACTTGGATTGAGATCTGAGCTTTGATTGGGCCATTCTCACACATCCGGCACCTTGGTCCTAACTCGCTTCAGTCAGGTGGTATTTTTAGCCTCATTATTCTGCTGGAAGGTGAACTTCTGCCACAGACTCAAGTCTCTTGCAGACTAGCCCAGGTTTTCATTTAGGATTGAACTGTATTTGGCTCCATCTGTCTTGCCCTTAACCCTGACCAGTTTTTCACTCCCTGCTGATCAGCAGCATTCCCACAACATAATGCTACCACCAACATGCTTCCCTGTGGGGATGGTGATCTCAGGGTAATGAGCGGTGTTGGGATTCTGCCAAACATAGTGCTTCATGCCAAGGCCAAAAAGCTACATTTTAAATCCAACAGGCCTTCTGGCAAACAGGCTTGTTTTCTCTTCTCGGCACTCTTCCATTATTTAAAAAAAAAAAAAGAAGAGTTTTTACGAGTAGCCAGGCTAAGATAGTTTTGTGAACAGATTCTCCCATCTGATCTCTCCAGGTCCTTCAACGTTACCCTTGGCCTCTTGATTCTGACTAATTCCCGCCTTACCAGGTCACCGAAAATTGGCTTCCCCTAGGCAGAGACATGGCGTGCCATATTCTTTCCATTTTTTAATAAGGGGATTTAATTTTGTTCAAAGTTTTAGATAATGATTATTTTTTCTAATCAAAGAAAGTGCAACATTTGTATCTTTTTTGTTGCATTTCTGAATCTTTTGCTTATACTTTATACAAGAGGGCTTCAAAGAACCTAGGACTAGCATTCAATCTCCTGGGGCCTAGTACTTCATAAATAAATGTTTGTGTTGAAGGACATTCATTGTATTTAGCTCTTGTGAGTTTTGTTCAGTGCGGCATTTTTTAGTCCCAAAGACCACTAGTCCATATTACTCAGGTTTGTTTATTCATTCATTAACCATACTGTTCATCCTGTACAGCGTTTCACGGGGGGGCCCTAGAGCCTTTTCCAGGTGGCTTTGGGCACAAGGTGGGGCACAGGGACATGGACATGGAGCCAATCCATCACATGGCGAACACACACACACACACACACACTACGCAACTTGGGAACATCATCAATTAGCCCACCAAGCAACTGGAGAACAAGCAACCTCCACAAGCACAGACCCAAACTGGTAATCCAAGTCTTTACTCTAGAAGTGTGAGGCCACAGCGCTAAAACCACTACGCCACTGTGACACCACTCAGGTTAGTTAAAAAAAAAAAAGGGAGGAATTTTTAAATATAACTGTCTGTATTATTTATGGCTTTACAGGACAAAATTCCTGGTCTTTTCGGTTTTAAAAACCTCAGTGAGTCGTTTGTCTTGACCCAGTTGAGGGTGCATATTTTTCCGCAGCGTCTCGATCTGATATGCGAAGGGTTTTGTGAGTTTAGTGTAAGTTTGTCTAAAGCAGCCATAAATCTATTGCACACAGAAACGGGAGGGCTGGTGCCGAGGTAAACACCACGAGTTGATAGATGGCTCTCATTAATAGACGAGCTTCTGGCTTTGAGTAATGGCCTTTGATGCCTTCCTCCATGTTGGTTAATCTGTGTGAGTAAGAGGCTCTTGAATGCATGTTGCATGCTAATATGAGCTAAATTGCTGTTTTGCCACGAAACAGGAACATCTCATGCACCTGAATCTTTTATATATATATATATATATATATATATATATATATATGACACAAAACATTGTAAAGTTTGTTTTGCAGAGTATTATGGTCCTTGAAAATGTCTCCACAAAAGAATATGAAAGAGAGCAAACTAGACACAAACACACGCTTACACACCATTCATAAACTTGACGTTTTTTTTTTTTTTTTTTTTTACTGTTATTATTTGGATTTGCACCAGATGAAGCCGTTTTTGGCCGCCGTCACTTGTCACGGTATAACCAGATGCGTTTGGTTATAACTCTAATCTGAAAATATTGCCACTTAATCAGACCATATGGAGATTAGTCAGCTTGTGCATCATAATTATTTACACTCTGATATTTTTTCACTTTATTTTTGTATGCAACAGTAGATGCGCTGGAAGCTTTAAGGGTGTTGTCTGGGTCTAGTTTTAGATGGAAGGATGTGTTTTAAAAGTTTATCACTGAAATTTTTGGCACCTTTTCTAAAATGTGCAAAGATAACCTATTTAATTAATTGTGCATGTAATTAGTAGTATTTTGAGCTTAAACATAGCAGTGATAAAACACTTTTCCCACCATTAATATTAATATTCTATTTAATTTAAAAAATTTTTTTTTTCTGGAAAATTATTTTCCTGCAAAATTATTGCCACCCCCAGGCTTTATTTAGTATGATTAAAAAAGTCAGCAACAACAAAGTCAGCATGATTATTTTCCAGTTGTGGAGAATTTTAATCATCATACATTGTAATGTACTCATTTATTCATTCTTTCACATTTCTCAGAGCAAACCGCTTACCCAGAGCTGACATGCTTTTTTTCTCCGCTGCCCTCACCAAGAGCATCTCACCAAAGTTGAAACTATTTAATCTTTAGATGACCCCGCATGTTGACCCGCTTGCTGTTCTGCCACTGACCTCAAAGATGCAGCGGAAAGAAGCTCGTCTCATTCGGGATAATGTGCTTAAAAGCTCCACGAATAAGGTTTTATAGTTAAAACTCCCAAAAACTAAAATCCATTAGTAGTGCATTATTACCACAGGCAAAGACGCCAGGAGACCTCTTATCCGATGATTTCTTTAACATTAATTCTGCCGCATACACAAAGGAACATTAGGAATTAGTGCACATCATAACGTGCAAATGGTTTATGTTTGCTTTGGTTCTTGTGTGCAGAGGAATAAGGAGATCACCAGCAATATTTTATCCTTAATGGCTTTAACTTGTATCACTTATCAGTATGCAAAACCCACACTTGTGCTCTAACAGTTTTAGTGCTTTATTTGCTTAAGTTTTCTAGAGCCAAAGTTCAAAAATGTAATTCTGGAAGCTTCAGTGTACAGAACTAGAGGAAACAGTGAAGATAAATGTCATTGCATTGTCATCCCAAATGCCACCCCACTAGGCACATGACCTTATTTCAGTGCAGAAACATAGATTAGTTCAATATTTGATTCAGTGATTTCCTGACAACTGGGTAATAGGTTCGATTGAACCGGACGGACATTGGAAAGCAACAATTTTGTCAAGTGTCAATTAAAATGCCTCTTACGCAGTTTAGTTACTGATATCGGATCTGCCGATAGAAGATTTAATGGAGATGGAATGCAGGAGAATGCAAGCGTGCTCCCAACAACCTTCTTATTATTCCTGACGCATTCTCAGCACACAGGCTGAGAAAAATGAAGCGTATTTCTCGCATTGATCTTGGGATGCTTATTGTCGGCTGTTGTCTGCTTCTTTTGAAGTTCTGAATTTTAATAGATGGAAAAAGCAGAAATTTCTTACGAGTATCAAGCTCATTACAGCACTATACAAAATAAATAAATAAATAAATAAAGACCCTTGGAGAACTGCTTGATAAAACCTTACGATTTTGAGACTTCCCATACTGCCATCTGTCAGAGTTTGTAAGAAGAGAGTTTTATTTTATTTTGCTGGTCCATCTTGTTTAGATGTGATGGGGCAGTAGAAGAGAAAGTTAAGAAATAGCAACCACACATACAGTACCTGGCCCTTCATAGCCTTCATGAAGTGGGAAACTCCTCAGTGGATTTATCCGTCTATCTTTCAGTCCTGTGTTGAACCCAGTTCCTGGAGGCATTTCTCTCACCTTGTCTACATGGATTAAGACCTTATGGATAGACACATATATGAAGGATGACATATATCCATGAGGTGACTGAAGGTCTGTCGCCCCCAAAGGAGGATTGTACCGCTATCAAACAACGATTGGACTGATAGAAGCTCCTTCCTGCCTCGCCCCCAGAGACCTCAATATTCGTCAGTACTACATATTGACTACAAGCTTACAACCTCGCACACTGCTCACAGCCTCATATCGGCCATTGTGTAACAGTGCCATTGATATGGCATGGCAATTTTCAACACGAGGAATACGGATGGTGAGTCTAGCATATGAGTGCGTCCTTTGTGATGCTTAGAATGAATCACCTCAGCTGGAAGTAATCACAGGCCTGGATGTACAGTATCAGGACATTTGTGCCAGCTGTGTCCTGTGCACAGAAAAGCGAGTGTCTACACAAAGTCCTTTAATTACTTATTGTTGTTCTTGCACAACCATCTGAATCCTGCCTATTTAACTTTTCAGGAGTTTACTGAATCACATATTATTTCAAAATGGTTCATAGTCACATCGGAGAAAGGGATTCCTCTGGCTTCATCACCAAAACATTAAGGATAGACCACAGTGTTAGTAGAGCATCCTGCCAAGTCTCGGTTACGCATTAGGGCCACGGCGAGCAACTACAGCATGTTGGTCTACTCATGCAACTAAAAGTGCACATATTGAATGGGTCCTCCATCGCGATTTCTCCACCGCCCTCGAAGCACGAGTTCAGGGCCAAGGGCTCCACTCCTGGCATAACTCAGATGCTCGGCCGTCCACTTTTAAGTAGAAGAGCAAGCGATTTGTTTAACTGCTCTCTATGTCTCTGGCACACTATTCCAACATTCTGCTTAATTGCCATGTGGCTTCACCCAAGCAACAAGAAGTCCCAAACGAACACAGATGCTCACAACATGTAAAACAGCTTCCTGCTCGCACATCCACACCGCACTGTGCCGAAGACTAGAATCCATCTGTCTGTTTGCACATGCTAATGTTTCTTGTTGTCACTGACAGGTGTGTGAGCTCCATGTCATGTAGAATTTTCTTATATTGCGCAGTAGGGTCCCTTCGGTGCATCTCTGAATAATAAATGTTGAGTTGAGCAGGTGTTTCCGGACAGCGGGGACATCTTAAGGGGAAAGGAAGGGGACTGACAGGGGCAATGACTCTCCAACTCTCTTTCTCTCTCTCTCTCTCTCTCTCTCTCTTTCTCTATCTTTCCCTCTCACTCACTCTCTCTTACTCATTCTCTAACACATGCACACTTTTGCACCGAGTTTTAGCCTCCTCATGATTTATTCACACACCTTCGACAGGTTCATTTCAGCTCAATGCCAAACGCTACTGACAATATACAGTATGATCTATTAGAATATAGCATGAATGTATTAAACTCTGTGGGGTGAGGTACTGAATGAATTTATTTTAAAATGTGCATTAATACTAAAATAGCCTGAATATTGCTGCTGTTATGAGAAAACCTTTTTTTTCTTTTTCTTCTTCTTCTTCTTATAAGTTTGCCCTTTATGCCCTCCAGCAATTTCATATTAATCTGCCTTAACATTTCAATGACCCAAAGAGTGACCCAGACATTTTTTTCCTCCTTCTTTCCTCCTTTCATTCTTTTCTTTTCTTTTCTCTCCTGCTTTTACATTTTCAATACAGCTACCAGATAAAAACTGTGCTTCAGACTGTAGTCCAATGACTCTAATGTGCCTTTCTACAGCTCCGGCTACAGGTGAATGAATTTCCTTCCCTTAGCGTGTAAGAGGGCGAGGAAGGTTAATGCCGCTTTGTGACTCAGACGCGTCGTGCCTCGGCCAATTCCAGCAGCATATTAAAGAGCGCCGGGGCGGAGGAGGGGAACGGCGGAGAAGAGGTGCCGTGTAATTCGGCTCCGGAAAAAAAGGCACCACATCCAAACTCAAGCGGGATTTAAACGAATTAAAAGCTTAAACTCACTCCTCAGTGTGTTCACACTTTATTAGAGAGAGACATATAATTAAATACACTCTATTTATACTATACTGCTGAGAGGATGTGATTGGAGGTCTGGGAAATGCAAATATCTGTATTTAATTGAAGGGTAGCATCAACACGATCTTGCTCATCATTTGATTGTGGTGCGGGATGACCTCGACCTCGTCTCGATCAGGAAATGGAACTTTTTAAAAAGAAAAATAATAATACACAATGAAAAAGCAAAGCAATTCCCTTTGTAATATTGTGTTCCTGAAGTCCGGGTGTCAGGCTTCGATTGTCTGGAAATATGTCTATTTATACGTGTATCTATACACCAGCTAAACACAAAAGACGTCTGACTACATGGTGACAGGCAGGAACCGGCAGCCAATCAGTGGAAAGATTGAAAAAAGTGGTTTTGGTGAAAAAAGTTTATCATCTTCTGCCAAAGTTATCTGGTGTAATGTAGACCTGTGTGATTAAATAATTTTTTGTTTAATCATGTTTTAATGATCAACAGTTACGGAATGCCTTAAAAACCACAACTTTTTTAGAACCGCTTGCATTTTCCTTAATGTGTTTGCAAAATGTTTTTGTTTTTATCTTAGTGCTTTTTCCTTGTCCTCTGAACCTATAGGTTTTTGAAATGGTAATTTTCTAAAGCTACCACCTACAGGAATGAAGTGTTGAGAAGAAGACATGCAAGAGTTTTATCGCTTTGTACGAGACATGATATTTAAAATTAAGATTTAGAATTTTAATCAAGACACACAACTAAACACAGTTGAAAATAAAACATAAAGTTAAATAAAATAAAGTTTGTATAAAACATTTAAAATGCGAGGGAAAATGCCAAATGAGAAGTAAATTGGACAGAATTTTAAATTTGAATTTACAAAAGAAAAATGTAAAAAAAAAATAATTTAATACAGTACTGTGCAGAAATCTTCAGTCACCCCTTATTTCTTTATATTTTGCTCCAAAAATCCAGACTTTCTTGTATTTTTAATGTAGTCTTGAGGAATAGTTCTCCAGGTTTTCTGAAAGACATGTTTTGGCTCTCATTTTCAGTCCAGTACATGAGCACTTTCAGAGGAATTCTTATTCAAGCATAAAAAACAAACAAACTAATGAACCAATAAGAAACAGGTGGGGAAGATGACATGATCAGGCTGGTGATTAGTTTACTGCTGATACTGAATGCTGAATCGTTGTAACAGACGAGAGGGGAAATGAGGTCGCTGCTGAGGTTTTTACATAAACAAGCACCTTTTGGAAACATTTCTTTAGGCAGTTTGCAGCCTGTCACAGTAAAAGATTTGTTCCCCTTTATTTAATTTAATCTTCATTTAATTTGAAGAAATGAGGGGTCAAGACTCTTACATGGTATTTTATACATCATAGAATTTAAACATTTTTTGCATTTAAACAATCAACAAGAAGTTATATAGAACTTTACTATATAGTAAAGTTTTTAAAAGTGTTATCAGTTTTTTGTAAGAAATACAGCAGCTTGAGGCAATCAACATCGAACAGTAAATTTTCTGCACTTGAATCGAAATCACAATGCCAAAAAACTCAACAAGAGTGATTCCCAGCTCTAAGGTAAAGCAAGTACAGGTAAATGATATCTTGCAGGAATTTGTAACCTTAGCTAGTTGTAAACTTGTTTAAATATAAAACTCATGATCGCTTTCTAGAGACTATGTACTGTATGTAAGTTCTGGCTAGCATGCTAACATTGTTTACTTATGCTTGGATTTTTTTTTACAAGCTGGAGAAAAACAATTGTATAATGAAAAGCAGACCAGGCTCTGGTAAATGTAAATGTATCAGGTAATAAAAATGTGTAATACGTTTTGTTCTCTGCACTGCACGTTAGCTTACTAGCAAAACCTTTCTGTTGTTGTAAACACAGATCTAAAGTAGATGGACATTAGTATGCGGACATTAGTATGCGGAAGTAACATTGTGAAATTATAATAAAGGAAACAAGAGGTTTTATTTTCTCTTTCTTTTACTTGGTAACAGTACAGAGAACTCACATCGCGGCCAGTTGGGTAACCCTGAACAAACAACGATAAACGTGAATATTTGTCTCTGTGCAGTAGTAAATTATACACTGCCGCACTAAATAACATGCCATTAATGTTTAGGCATACCGCTTAGATCATGGTACACCGTTCGGAGCACAGCATTGAAGTCTTTCTGTCAGCGTTTTTGGCTCAGCACTCGCGGATCCGAGGTTAACCCCGGCCGCAAGCATAACCCACTTTATTAGACCTTTTTTCATGGATTGTGTGTGTGTGCTATTCAGCCCTAGTGTGAGGTCCACACACAGGCCTGATTGGTAATGCGCTTTAGATCAGCGTGGCTCCATTTTTAAAACCCCCACCATCAGAACATTCATTCTGTTTTTCTGCACTTTAACTAAACGAGCTCGAAGCGGCCGACGAACTCACAGTGTTTCTGAGCCGCGCGTTTTACGGATTGGAAAAGGGTTCATGCTGTGATTTTTGTTTGTCTTCCAAAAAAATAAAAAACCTAGACAAAATGTCCCAGCATGCTTCAGGGTATCACAAGAGCTCTGAAATCATTTACTGAGAAATAATGTTTTTTTTGTTTGTTTGTTTGTTTTAAATATATATACACCATCATATAAAAAATAAATAAATAAACAAATAAAGTTCACTAAATCTAGCGGCTCATCGATCGCTAATTTCGTCCTACATACCCTGAGGAATAGAGGTGAAGTTTATGTTATATTGACGCTGAGGTGCTGAAAAATAAATAAATATATAAAGTCAATTTCCAGATTATTTGTAAATGTGTCAGTTTACAATACTGTAAGTACGCGATGAACCGGGCGCTTTTTGCAGGGTTTTGTAATGAATCACTTTGATTTTATATTGCAAACAGAATTATTTATAAGCTTCGCTTTTATATCTGGTAATTTTATCTGTCTCCATATACTATGTGTCTGTGTATATATGTGTGTGTCTGTGTGTGTGTGTGTGTCTGTGTGTGTGTGGTTCCTACCAATACACCCGGGCAGGAGTTATAAGAATAAGAATGTGTTGTCTCTCTCTGCTCTGATGGTCTATTGATTTTTTTTTTCTTTCTGCTTTTAGTTCATTGGAGGATTTTCTCATCTCATTGAGATAATATATTCCTGATATCATCTAAACTCTCCATCGAGTGCCAACAGCCCTAATCCTTATCTCGTCTAACAGGACCGCTGACTTTAACTTCACTCCTCAGGGTGTTTCCCATGACCTGCCGAAGGTCTTCTCTTTCTTTACTCCGTGCATCACATCTTCCACGACACATCCACTCATTACGCAACATGAAATAATAATGCGATTAAAACATCCATAACCGCTGCGGCTAGAGCCTGCCTGTGAGGCAGGAAACAGAAAATGGCACATATTTAAGTGTGTAAGGGGGCAGCTGAGGATGTGATAGATAAAAAAAACAAAACAAAAAAAAAAAACGAACCAACACTAGAGCTAACTAGTTAGCATTCTGGGTAGTGTAGTTTCTTGTGCATGCTAAGGCAGCTAATAGCTGAAGTGTTGTATAACACATGGAAGCGTGAAACAGCACCCATGATACCATTACTCTGTACCCGTGTGTGTGTGTGTGTGTGTGTGATAAATGTGAGGCTGCTAGTCATGAAAACCTGCAGCAGGAGGCTAATCTGTGTTTCAGTCTGCAACAGGAAGCCGAGGTCACGGAGAGAGACCGGAATCCATATTCTGTTTGTGTTGAGCGCAAATTTAAAGCTGGCGCGTTCAGCAAGCAATTCTTCAGGGAAACAACTCGCAGCCAATCGATATGATCGTCTTTTGAAAGCAGATTGTGTTGAAGCGAACCTGAAAGTACTGCATACCCTGACAGTACTCGTATATTAGCGAGACTGGAGTTATGAGTTATGGTCTAATAATCCGTCATGGCGTCGGAAGTTTATCCGTTTGTGCTGAGCTGGCAGGTTCATCCAGCTTCTTCATCCTGCCTGCTTTCATGCTGAAAAGTAAAACCTGGGATGGTGTTTACTATGAGTGTTGTTCCTGGAGATTTTATTTTTCTTTTCTTTCTGACTGGTTTACGTGTTCCTCCACCCCTCCTCCTCTTCTTCCCTCTCTTCTTGCAGATTGCTTGTGAAAGGAAGAGTAAAGCTGTCAGGGTCTAAATGTTGTGTCTGGTCGTGCTTTCTGTCTGGCGACGGCGGCGGTGGCCATTACATTCCCCATTCACTGAGAGAGAAAGAGAGAGGCAATGATCAAATGTGGCAACTAACACCGGAGAGAGAAATGAAACTGAGACATCACCTTTCTCACACTCTCAAACACACACACACACACACACACACACACACACACACACACCCCAGTGGCACCAGAAAAGACAAATGACCAATACAGCTTTATATAAGAGTGTAACTGTGAGGTGAATTCAAAACTGAACAGAAAGTGTGTTAGGATTAGGATTAGCCAAACATTGTGTGTGAAGGTTTCAATTAACCAAACAGCAGAATCTGTGTGTGAGAGAGTATTAGAATTAGCCATAAAGTAAAGAATGTGTGGATTAGGATTAGCCAAACAGTAGAGTGTGTGTGTGTGTGTGTGTGTGTGCGTGTGGGTTAAGATTAGCCAAACAATTGTGTGTGAGGATTCGGAATAACCAATCAGCAGAGTGAGAGGATTAGAATTAGCCATAAAGTGGGAAGTTTGAGGATTAGGATTGGCCATAAAGTAGCGAGTTTAAGGATTAAGAATGGCCATAAAATAAGGAGTTTGAGGATTAGGATTTGCCATAAAGTAGCGACTTTGAGGATTACAGTAGGTTTAGCCATAAGGTAACGAGTTTGAGGATTAGGATTAGCCATAAAGTAGCGAGTTTGAGGATTAGGATTAGCCATAAAGTAGCGAGTTTAAGGATTACAGTAAGATTAGCCATACGGTAGGGAGTTTGAGGATTAGGATTAGCCATAAAGTAGGGAGTTTGAGGATTAGGATTAGTCAAACTATAGGGAATTTGAGGATTAGGATTAGCCAGACAGTGGTGAGTGTGTGTGTGTGATGATTAGGATTAGCCAAACAGTACAGTGTGTGAGGAATAGGATTAGCCAAACAGTATAAAGTGTATGAGGATTAGGATTAGCAGTAGTGTGTGTGTGTGTGTGTGTGTGTGTGTGTGTGTGTGTGTGTGTGTGTGTGAGTGAGAGGATTAGGATTAGCCGTGTGTGTAAGGATTGGAATTAGCCGAACAGTAGAGAGTGGGAATTTGGATTATATTAACAGTACAAAATGTATTTGCATGTGTGAGAGGATTAGGATTGGCTGAACAGTACAGTGTGTGTGCGTGTGTGTGTGTGAGAAGATTAGGATTAATTAAACAGTAGACTCTTCACAATGCTGTACAGTAACCCTACAGAATTATACAATAATCCAGCACATTCAGTCATCTAAAATCAATCCTGCCTTTTTTTTTTATTTTCTTACGTCTCTTAATTAACCTCCTTTAAATTAAGGCTGTTGGTGGTAAAATGTCTTTCAGTTTTTTCCTGCAGTCTTAGGTGCTTTCTCTCTCTCTCTCTCTCTCTTTTTCTCTTTCTCTCTCTCTCTCTCTTTTTCTCTTTCTCTCTCTCTCTCTCTCTCTGACTCTCTGCTTTAATCCTCACCCCTGCTGTGCACGATGCTACTTATTTTACCTATGTATTAGTCTGTTTCATCCATCATGAGCCCCACAATGATGTCTGGATCAGATCCAATTTCACAGAGGAATTGAGTGGAACGAGTGCGATTGCTCGCGTGCACCATGACAGACAGCAGGGGGATTGGGGCAGCAGTGAGAGGAGTAAAAAAAAAAAAAAAAAAAGGAGTGTGTATGCCATCAGTCTGTTGTTACACCACTGGCATTCACTGAATACAGTATAATCTCAGCACTGACACTATCTGTATTTGTTTAATGCTTTATCCCCATGTATATGCGCAATCGGATTTAAGCTGGAAGTGGGCGTGGCTTAAAGATAGCTTCAAGTCTTATACATTTTCCACTCACAAGCCTTTTTAATATCTGTTTTGGTTTTCCACATGTTATTTGCCTGTTCTGAATTGTGCATGTGTGTGTGTGCGTGTGTGTGTATGTGTGTGGTGACTGCAGGTTGTGAAACATCATATTAAAAAACAATAGTTCTGCAAATTGGCAATCAGCGCGGTTTCAGGAGCGTTGTATAAGCCTTTATTGTGCTTCTTTAACGCTTACATAATTACCCATCATTTAAACTACAATTTAGTTTTAAAGAAAGCGTTTTTTTGTTTTGTTGTTGTTGTTTTTTTATTCCAGTTAATGATAAAACTCATTAAAGTAGTTGCACACTGTCAGATTATATGCAATCATGCAGCTCATTCCGAGGCTCTGCTGTAGGGGAAAAATAAAATAAAAAAAAAATGAACAGTGAAAGCGTTTTAAACATGTCAAGTGACAGGAATGACATTTTAAAGGCTGATTTTACTCAGCGGGGTTGTTCTGACTCCATAATCACAATCTCCCTTTCTCCTCAGTGAGCCTCTTCGAGACTCCAGGGCTTTCTCACTTCCCTTCAACTTTCCAAACAACTTACACACACACACACACATACACACATCTAACCGCCATCACACATTGATATCCAAATAAATTCTCATTTACAATCTGTTTACATAGAGCCCAATTCAAGATCACAAAACTGTGAATCGGATTGTGATGCGTGAAAACATTTGACTTGAACAACCTGAGACAAGAAATCCACAAAACGATATCATCCTTCCATTAATGCATCGGCTTTCTCTTTCTCTTTTACTCTCTCTGACTCTTTTTCTTTGATTCGGATGTTTTTCCATCTTGTGTGTCAAATGAACACATAAGTGAAACAGCATATTCTATAGTCATAATCTGTAGGAGAAGCAATTTTCCCATCCCATGTCTGCCTCCTCGTCAGTAATGGTGGTAATTTGAAGCATTTTCGAGGCCTCCACTCGCCTTCTCGCCTATCTCTCCTGTGACGTTTGATGTGTCTCTATCCAGAGGGAGGAAAAAAAAAAAAAAACAGCCTCTGGTTTTCCATGGGGAAATATCGAGCTTGCGTTTTTGTGTCCCTGGGCACAGCCCCTTCAGTCTGCTCTGATCGCTGTCACTCACTTTCTCAGGAACACCTCACACCTCAGGGTCTCGTCCCTGGAGGCGGCGTGCTTGGATTAGCGATAAACTTATCATCTCAGCCCCTGAGCGCAGGATATTTTTCGATTACATTCCGGCAGAGGAATACGTTCAGGAAGGTTGCTGCTTCAGAGAATCATGCAGACAGTCCCTGACTACCTCAGGAGGTGTATTCCTCAGATCTTTAGTACATCAGCCTTCTTCACGTCAAGACCACACATTATCATCATCCATAGTCATTTCAGTGCTGAGGATGGTGACTGTGTCCTCTCTAGTACCTGGGAAATTAGCTGCCAGGCTAAAAACTGTTTTTGAACTACAGAGTTTAACTATTTAACCTTCTGCTTAATGTTTTGGTAGAACGTGTTTCAAGATGCTATACCTTATTGAAAAATGTGTCAACCCTGATTAATTCATCTCTACCGCTCGGTTGAGGTGTGCTGTGCTAAAATTACACTAGATGTTGCTGTACCTTGAAATAATACAGTATGCCTTTTCAGTTGCTTTGTAGGATGCTGAGAAATAAAATGGATCTAATGCCCAAAAGCATTGGTGTTCTTGCATGACCACACACAAACTAGTATTTTTTGAGACACTTATCTGTTTCCTTTTTATTTATAATTCATTTTTATACTAAATGTGCAATTTAATTACACACTCATAAGTGCGTTTTAATAAATTTATTTTATTTGTTGAATTTTGGAATTAACTAAAATTTTCACATGGTATCGCGGAATGAAGGTGGGATATCATGTTTATTAGGTTGATTTTAATCACACACTCATAAGCCTATATTAAAAAAATGTACAGCGCCATTTTTTTTTTATTTTGAGATAAACAACAGAAACAGAATTTTAGAGTAGCATATCTTCTTGTGGGCAGATTGCGATGAAACAAACCTTTTATGGTACCTCAAGCTTAGCCAAATACACCCTCAAACTTTGTTCGGTAGTTTGTCAGCACAAACTGAACTAGACAAACGGACAGACAAAAATCCAAAAAAATATGTTGATATGTTCTATTACTCATCTTACTAATTTTTTTGCAAATATCTTCAATGTAAAGACATGCCAACCTTACAGTTTTATTATATCTATAGATTTGTATATGTATTCCTACTTTTATCATGAAGCAACATCTCAACCATTTGGAAGATTGTTATTATTCCCACAAAGAAAACATTTTTCATAGATTTTTTTTTTTTACTGAGGACGATAAAGGGTTAAAAGTGCAGTACTGGTAGACAGATCCATCTTCTATCTAGTGCACGTTCATAATAATAACTCTTTACACAATACCATCGGTGCAATTACATTATGTCACTGAGAAACCCTGATTGGATAAATTTAAGGTCTGTTAAAGTTGTGTGTGTTTGCAGGTTCTTCTGTGGGTCTTTTTACTCCACCTCCATCTTCATCTTCATCTTCATCTGCTTGGAAAGAAAACGTGGCAGAATATGTTACGACTCCAATAGAGGCAAATATTTTTACCTACCAAAAATAAAAATAAATCATAATGACCAGAAAGAGTAATAAACAGTAACAGCACTGTTCCTAAATGAAGTCATTTACTTCTGGTGAAGGATGGAAGTGAAGGGCAGTGACAGCTCAGTGGTTAAGCGATTAAGATGTTGGAATTCTGGTCAGAAGGTCATGAGTTTAACCCCAGCACTTGAGCAAATCCCTTAACCGCTTATTTTTGTAAGTGAGATAAATGTCAGTAGCCCTGGATACGGGCGTCTGCTAAAATGGCATGAATGTAAGTCTGAGTTGAGATGCTTGCAGCGTTAGCGGCTTGGACATGTACGTATGTATAACCTGTGGGCCATGTAATATGTTCAGTTGTTTGTTAATGAAGCAAGTTGTTATTTTTTCTCTAGAGCCAGGTATGTGTTCTCACTAGCTCCCATAGATTCCTGCTGTCTTCAAAAGGTAATCGTTCCAGTGTGAACAAGTAATCAAGGAAGAGCTTTGTCATGGCTAATACCGACTAATACACCTTTAATGTTAATATTCAACTCATGTGACAGGTTATTAAAGGAAAAAACAACCTTCCTGAATAACCGGATCTTTGGCTTCCTGAATAAAAGAGCCAAGGGTTTAGAATAAGGATAAATCCATGTTTGCGACTTTATTCCTCGAGAGCACTGCTGACGTGTGACCGCTAAAAGACAGCCTGAGTTCGGTGTTGCAATAACGCAGAAAGGAGGTGAAGAAACAACAAGCCGTTTCTTAATGTAGACACAACACATAAGACGGTCATTGACTTGATCAGGCCCTGTAGCAATGTCTTTACACCGCACATTAAAGGCAGTCAAGAGCTCCACGTTCCTTGATGTGCACATCATAGCGGACCGTCCTCTCTCGGACGTTCGTGCCACACCAAAGGAAGCTCAGTGTAGCCGATAATTTCTGCGCCGAACAAAAAGAGCAAATCTCCGCCAGCTTCAGCAGCTGTATCGCCTGCTGGGTGAGCGGGGAGTCATAGCACCCTGTGCCGGATTAGGAAAATATTTGCTTATTCACAAAGCCAATCAAAACAATCCGACATAATCTTCACCCAGCTGGACCAGAGGAGGTTCATTGAGCGTTTTCACACTCACCACCCAACAACTACACCTACTTATCATAAATCCTCACTTTTATCGTGATGTTTTGTTTGAACATTCTGATCCTACCTCCAATTTATCATTTCTACAATACTGTATGTCACATAAATGTGTCCAGCTTTTAATTTGATTATACTGTATGAGGGTGAGTCAGAAATTATCCGCACTGTTGTAACAGCGCTTTCTGTTCAGTTTAAGGATCCCATCCCTGCTGTGCAAGTGTGAGCGTACTGTATTTCATCCATAAATTTGTAACTGCGGTGCGAGCGAAAACGAACGCCCTACTTGTGATTTGCACAAAAGAAGAGCAGCGTGTAGTGATTTTTTTTTTTTTTTTTGACTAGGGGTGTACCCGGTGTTGACATGACCCATGGAGTAGCATAAACAGAAGCGTTTGGATATCTGCAAACAAACTTTGGTCCGATATGCTAGGGAAAGTGTAAAAGTTAAGTCCTCTTAACGAGAATCATTACTGGTGATGAGACACGGATTTATCACTACGAGTATGACAGTAAACGTAGAGTATGGAACGGAGAAAATCGCAGATGGAGAAAAGACGTTCAAAAGTCAACCATCAGTTGAAAAGTCAGGCTTACAATTTTTCTGGGATTCTCAAGGGCCAGTATTGAAACATTAACAGGAAAAAGGTTCAACAATCAACAGGGCTCGTTACAGAGAGACGCTTATTATAAAAAATGCCGAGGCCTGGACTTCGGATTAAATGCAGAGGACCGATTCCTAAGGGCATCGTGATCGTCCCTACAGTCCTGATCTCGCTCCATAAGGCTTTCACCTGTTTTTTCCCCTGAAAGAATAAAGATTCACTTCTGATGAAGAAGTTAAGACAGCGGTATATTCGTAGCTTGCAGCTCAGCCTAAAATATTCTTTATTGAAGGAATAAGAAAGTGTGTTTGCCAGATGGAAAAAGTGTAATGAAAAGCAAGGACATTATGTTTTATATTTGTCTTTTCTGAAAGTTTATTCAAATAAATTCTACAGCCAGAGTAATTTGTGATTCACCCTTGTACATTCACCCTCTTGTGTCTGTCTTGTTCATTGTAACTTTTTTAAGCCCTAGTTTCCTTCATGTCTACTCTACCACACAGGAATGTTTTTTCCCCCCTAGGTATTATTTCAACTTATCTATACCCTTTCTATAATGAACATGATTATAATTTGAACAGACAGCTCCTCAGTTTTGCATCAATGCTGAAGCAAAGCCATAATGTTTCATCTCACTGTATATATACGTATACATCAAGGGCAGCGAAATTGAATTTGATTGATTCGATTGCTGCCGGAGAGAAATAGAAAGAGAGAAAGGACAGGACAGAGAAAGAGAGATAGTCACAGGGGGAAAAAAAAAAAACAGAAATGTGTGTGAGAGAAAGAGCAAGGTGGAGGAAGACAATAAGCTAGAGAGCAATGGTAAGAGCAGATGAGTGACATGCTGCATGAGAAATGAGAATGGATCCTGTCTAATAACTTTAGGATGATTTTTGTGCAGTGTATGCACCATGTTTGTGTGTGTGTGTGTGTGTGTGTGTGTGTGTGTCTGCAATCATTAGACCGCTAAGCTTAATCCTCAGTTATGAAATAGGTACTGAGAAGTCATTTATTAAGTCGGTGTGTAATTCTTATCTTACACACACACACACACACACACACACACACAGATTTTTTCCCTCTGTGAGACAAACCTGATTTCTGTTTGCTGCTTTCTTTGACATTTTCTCACGTCTTGCTTGTGCCTCACATTTACACCACTGTAATCAAATAAATGTTACAGCTGTTACAGATGTTTGGAGGCAAAAAAATCCTGCTAAATATCATGTGCTTGTCTAAATCCGAGCACCTTGGTAGAGATTAAACTTCAGTAAATCCTGAAGAAAAAACAAAAACACAGGCCACTTTAACCACTCGCCCCATCTCGTGCGATGGGAATTTTCGATCCGTTTTCGAACCGCAGAAGGTCGGACATCTGTATCATCAGATATTTACTCGGCGCGACCTGCGCAGACTCGTATACACTTGAAACAGAACGGTATATTTGAAGTGTGACAAACTTTTCTTCAGGAGGGATTAGCAATTTCAGCTTCATATAACACCTCTGGCTGCCCTTTTCACGATCCAATCAAAGTTCAATCAGGTGTGTGCTCATAGTTCTGCTGTCACCGCGTATTGGATTACTCTCTTGTTTTATTTTCAGCTGAAGAGCTCTCAGAGAGTGAAGGCTTTAGATTCAGGGTTTGTCTGTGTTTATACTGTACATGTGGAGAGGTAAAACTTCACCAGCACAGATTTCTTCTTTAAAACTGTGCACTTTTGTTCGATGTTCGAATGTTGGACATGAAGTAAAGCTAGCGTCAATCGTAGGTGCTCTGTGAGTCATTGCTGTGGCGTTTACTTTTTACTCCCTAAGGCTTAAACACCTCTGCGTATAACATAATGAATCACTGCTAACATACGAAACTCGAGACTGACTCAGTAAAGTGCAGATAGCATGGAACTTCATCACAGTTTAAGTTCAATTCCATTCGTCTTGTTTGAAATTAAACTCCGAAAGTGTACTTACTGTGTTTTAGTAAGCATATTAGCGTTTCTTTTCTTTTAGACCTCATCCATGGGCGTCGCCAGACCCCTTTTTTACTGTATTTGTTTGCTGTGCTGTGTTTTATCTGGTGTGCATTTTCAACACAATAAAGTGTAGCGCTCCTACAGTGCTAAACCATCTTTCCAACAAGAATTAGGCATTGAGGTATCAAGTTATCACACCCACAGTACATGCTAGAGCCATGCCACTGTATATCCGGCAGCACAGTACGACCTGGAGTGGGATATTGCTTGTATACAACAGTTCCACCAATACCAACAGATTGGTTCATTATCAACAGATTATGATTAGTTTCTCTTTATATTTCCATTTATTCCACTTTTAAATATTCAGCTCTGTTAAATTCTTGTTTTTAGTGTTAAATCTCAAATAGTGTTAAATAGGCCTGCAACTAATGATTATTTTAATTATCGATTAATCTGTTGATTTTTTTTAGATTAATCGATAAATCCGATTTTTTGTTTTAAAGAAAAGCCTTCATTTCTAACTTTTTATTTAAAAACAGAACTTAAATCTTTAGAAAGTGCACAAACTTGTTGGTCTTTCTGCTGGTATAATAATAATAAAATAAAATAAAAATGGTCTAACACAAAAAAACATACACATGTATGCTTTTCATCTGCTAAATATATAGCATAATTCGTTTTGGAAGTGGGCTCGTATTCCAAAACACTCGTAAACCAAACATAATTTCCCTATAAGAAATAATGAAAGAAATTATTCGTTCCACAGCCCCCCCCAAAAAAGCAAAATACTAAGTAAAAATAAAACAAATTAATCTGCGGTTTACCTTTAAAAAAAAAGTACAAATAAATCCCGACAGATAAGTGTTTCCGTTTGTGCACGCAGGCGCTGTGTATGTGTGTGTGAATCTAAAGTAAGCTCCCCTCTCCCCCTTTTCGTCTTACGCAATTACTCTTCCTCCACTCTTTACACACACGCGTGCACACACGCAATGAAAACACTATTTTATCAGACAAATAGACAAGAAATCTCTCTAATGACACTCGATTGAGCGACACACTTAGGAAATCACTGCTGTAAAGTAAAAATAAAACAAATGAACCTGCGCTTTACCTTTAAAAATCACAACAAAGCAGTGTTTAAATTTAGGCATTTTGGCAGACGCTCTTATCCTGAGCGACTTACATTTTTATCTCATTATACATCTGAGCAGTTGAGGGTTAAGGGCCTTGCTAAAGGGCCCAATAGTGGCAACTTGGTGGTTGTGGGGTTTGAACCTGGAATCTTCCAAACCGTAATCCTATGCCTTAACCACTGCGCTACCCCTGGCCTCAGTGTTTCTGTGTAGAGCAGAGAGAAAGAGTGTGTGTGTGTGTGAAGGTGAAAGTAGGAGGAGTCTGTGTGTATGTGTGTCCGGGGCACGGTGTCCTATGACGCGCGCGTACACAGACACGCTCACAGCAGGCAAAGAGCAGGCTGAGCCTTGAGCAGAAAGAGAAGATGAATTTTCAACGTCTTTAATGAGACTTCCTTTTGCTTTACGCGCACGCTGTATACACATGCATACAGACACAAACACACACACACACGTGGTCACAGTGTCAAGTAAACTGTACACGCGACACAATGAATTGATTATGGAATTCGTTGCCAACTGTTTTAGAAATCGTAAAACTTATTCAGTAATAAGTTGCAGCCCTAGTGTTAAATGAAAAGCTAGTGCACCATGTAGGGTGTACAAAACACTGAAAGTACTGCCCTTGATTAGGTGTTGGGATTTTAACTTTGTGTTAGGAACTAGTTAGCTTTGTATCAGTAAATATAGGAATGCTAAAAGTTCAATACAAGAATATTAAGAAGGATTTAGAAGCAATTATTAATGAGTTCAAGTGTGTGTTTTTTATGACAGTGTTTCTGTGACTGGTTTTGAATGGGGGTTTTGGTAGGCAGCTGCTCTCTCCTCAGTAGAGAGGAGCATACACACCTACTCTCACCCATGCTGTGACCCACAATTAGTGTAATTAATGATTGTAACTCATCTGTGATGTGGAGTGGTACAGTACATTTAAGAGTTAAAAGTCCCAGTGCTGTTTTTGTCTATTATCACCACTCATGAAATTCCTCTGGTCCAATCAAATTACTCGGTCGGTAGCAACTCTTGTATAATAATAATGATCATGACAAGGGTCTTATTTTAACTCAAACGTTATTGACTTCAGTAGATAGACACAAGAAAATTTTCCGGATGAGGTAGAGAGACAGAGACAGTAAGCTGGGAGAGATGGTAGTGAGAGAAGTATCACTTGGTTGATCTGTAGTTGGTCATTAACAAACTAGCTAGCTGATCCAACTTACTTGCAGGTCTGACAAATATATAAACCTTATGGATTATATGAACTTGCAGGAGGTCTAGTTAATCGGATTCCATTTCAGTTGAGGAAGAAGACCTGTGTAAGTTTGTGTAAAACTTTGCCAAAATGAAAAGAAGAAATGCTGAGAACAGCTTTGTTTACTTTGGAATTATATATCTATACTCACCAACAACTTTAATAATAGGAACACCTACTGTAAACATTCATGCAGTAAGCACAATGTATAAACTCATACAGATACAGAAAAAGAGCTACAAACAAATGTGATCTCAGTGACTTTACCTGTGGCAGGGTTGTTGGTGTCGGAGGGAAATGGTTTATGTATTTCAGAAACTCAGCACTACGCACAGCACTCTCGAGTCAGTATAAACTTTATTTTAAACTGCTGACTCAATATAGACAAACAATGATTGTTTGTCTGAATATATATATTTTTTGCTCTCTCAAAAATTTTAAATACATTTTTTATTATTGTGGAATGCAGATAAATGCAGCAGTTACTGTATTTAGAGGTTTCAGCAACACCAGAATAATGTGGCAAGACCAGGCCCAGAGTGTTCATCTTTACATAGCATAAGTTCATGACTTGAGCATAAGCATAAGAGAAAATAGATTGATCATGCTTTCTCGAACTATATATATTTTCTTTCTCCTGTCAACTACAGGAACGCTAGCCAATGTTTCATTATAAGAACAAATAATAATAATAATAATAATTATTATTATTATTATTTTATTTATTATTTTTAATAAATTGCATCATAACATTGTCTTCCTAAACAGCACATTCCCAGGTTAACAAGTTTTTTAAACAAGCCTGATTTAATTAATACGGTACTCAACCTGTTAACCGCCATGGACATGATATCACAGCTTGTGGATTGTTTTTTTTTGTTTTTTTTATACAAGCTCGACGATAGCTCGTTTAAAAGATATGCACCATAATCAGAATACTAGGTACACACACATTACACCTACAAGCTTTTTCTTTAAAACCAATGTTTACCAGGACCACTTTTTTTTTTTCACTGCATGTGTAATCTATTCTTAGTTCAAACAGATCATACTTTATTTAGCGACTTTTTCTCTATTCTGATTCACATTACGTCCATGGTACGACGTGGTTCTTGTCTTTTTCAGTCATCTCACATTCTTTGCACCTCCACCTCCGCCATACCAGGATTTCTTTAAAGACTTAGAGTTTAATTTGTAAGTTTCTCCAGACCTACTGTATGTACAGCACAACTACAAAAGATAAATGTGAATCCAAGCACGAATGGTGAAAACCGCCGCTTTACCTCATATGATTTATTGAACCTCAAGTCCTGACAGAAATATCATAATTATAAGGTGAGCGCACTTGAACTCCACTATAGTGTTGGAATTACAACTTGGGAATTTCTAATATGAGCCCTGACTTCTCAGGTTGGGGTGAAAAACATAGCAAATAAAAAAATTAAAAATAAAAACATCTGATTCCAAATGGAGATTGTTTTTTTCTGCTCTCTAGTGCCACCTAGAGCAGCATTTTGTTCTGCTTCTAGTGAGAGGATTCCAAATGGAGAGTGAATGTGGTTCATTTAAAGCTAGTACAGATGCTCGATTTCTACAACACTCAGCAAATCAGGGTGTGTTGCTTTAAAAAAAAAAAAAAGCAGTTTTATTTACATAATGTTTACAAAATGTATTTGTATTTCATGTTTTTTTGTATTAAAAATATTTTATTTGCAGAAAAAAATCAAAAGATTAAATAAAACATTTTAGCAGCACCTTTATCGCTACCAGTCAGACTGTAATTATTTTTTTTTAAAAGGGGAAAAAAGAAAAGATAAAAAAGGGAATGTTTTGGTAAACCAATTCAGGATATCTGTGTTATCTGGTATCTTTATATCAGGGTGACATTACATTAAGCTGCTTAATAATAAAATGATTTATTTGTAGTTCATCCCATGATCCTTGAAGAGTTTGACAGCAAAATGAGAAGTCCATTTTTGCAGTTTTGAGACTTTTTTTTTCTCCAAACGAGGGTGTTAAAAGGGTGTTAAAAAGCACAAATGCTAAAATAGCTGTGAATTGTGTGTGATTTCTGACATAAACTACAGGAGCAGTCTCATGCTTTAATTGTGGTTTTGTAATGAATCAAAGACAAATAAGTGGCAGAAAATTAGATCAAAGAAAACAAATGTTGAAATTTCTTTTTTTTTTCCGTTATTACAAAGATTGTTGAAGATTACAGGAAACATTATATACAATAAAAAATTAGTATAAAAAAAGTATATAGCATCGTCAGCCTCCTCCTCTCCCAATTTCAGTTTCATTCAGTCCATTAAGATTAATCACATCCACTTTATAGCACAGTGAAATTCTTCTTTTATTTTGTGATATCAGAGTAAGGAAGTAGAGCACAGAGTCAGTCAGGATACAGCGTCCCTGGAGCTAGGGCTCATGGTCGTGCTCATAGGCACAACGGTGGCAACTTTTTGGTGCCACGACCTTCCAAACCATAACTGATTGATCCACCACTCCTCCCGAATTTCTTTGGTTTTAAACTGTGTGTGAAACCACCACTGGATTTTAAGTCCAACAACTCGAGAAAAATTCATTTTTAACAACATTACAGTAATATCTGACAGAAGCAGACAACATGGATGCAACAGCATTTCACGTACCATAGGTGCATCCCGTGTCTCTTTTGCATGAATCGCTTGTGCATAGTTTAAGCTTTTTGATGTTATTCCTCCACATCTTCAACATTAAGGACGTTTATCCCAAGCTGGCTTTTATTCTGCTGATGCGCAGCATCTGCGGTTCTTTGGAAATGTGCCATTGTTTGCTCTCAGAAGTGGAAGTGTGATCAGGAATACCTTATCTCAGGACTATTAGCTGTGTTAATATTGTCACAGGTGAATAATTGATGAAGCCTGATGGCATTCCGTTTCTCACGTCTTCTTCAAAGTTTCACTGAGAGAAGAAGCAGCACAAGCGTCATCGCAGCTCGATTTTATTTATTTTTTCTTATTAATTCACTTTAATGCCAGCAAGCTAATGAACCTCTACCACATCTGTACGGATACGATACATGCGAAACAACAACTCCGAATTAAAACTCATGCGCACGCAGATACACATTTGAGACTCGTGGCTCTCTTCGCTCATAAATATTCAGGGAAGGTCAGACTTTGGAGCGTTTCGAGATTTTGGTTTGATTGACAGCCCGGGATGTTGGACAGCATCAGCAGCATGCGTTAAGAGAAACAAAGTAAGTAGACTGTAAATCCGTAGTCTTACACACACACACACTGTGCGAGGGGATAGTTAAGCAAGCCGTTATACATCTGTACTTCTTCACAACCCTCTCAGGTGATGAGGGTTCTGCTTAATCATCACTTTAACTCAATTTCCACAGTGTTCTCGCTGCGTGGAATTTCTTCATTCTAGATCTGGAGCCGCATGAGGTGTGTGAGGCGCCTGATAGAGCTTTACACATTCCTCTTACCACACACTCCGCTGCTGTTTCCTTTACGAGTGTGTGTGTGTGTGTGTGTGTGTGTTATAGAAGCTTATACGATGCATGCCAATCTCGTCCGCTCATGACACGTTCGATAAAAGCATCATCATCTGCACTATTTTTATGTTGTCAGATTGTTAGCAAAATCAAAATATCATGATCGATACGATGGGTTTTGCCGCAAAACACGACAAACACTTTTAATCATTCTGGCAAATTGTTTTCTTGTGACTCACAGAAAACACATAAATACTGTATATCAGTAAGGAATCCTTTTCGCAAACTTTTTTTTTTTTTTTTAAACTGAAAGAATGTATTTATCTCATTTTGTCTCATTGTGTATTTTAGAAACAACATGAAGTATCACAGATTTTTGGTTGTTTGTTGTTATTTCACCTACTCTCAAGATCATCCCAATTCCAGGCATTTCAGAAATCTCCTTATTTGTTTTCTTTTCTTAACACAGTCTAATAATTTGACCCATCTGAAACGCAGTAACATCTTTTCCACAAGCACGGGATACACAGGTCTTCACCGTAGAGTATCCAAACCGTTGTTGGTGAAATGAGGGTTGTAGCTCAAACACACAGTATTCAGTCCTGGAATTATTTAATTCAAAGCTCTCACGTCTTTCCCGCCTCGGGTCTGCGTGTGTGGAGTTTGCATGTTCTCCCCGTGCTTGGTGGGTTTCCTCCCACAGTCCAAAGACATGCACGTTAGGTTAGTGGTTGTTGTACCAGACCCGGTGCGCTATGGCAAATAAATAGAAACGTTTCAGGGAAAAGAAAGGAAATCCTACAGAAGGAGCCGATCCTTCCATAGAGTTAATCAGCATGACTTCTGTGATGGCAGCCTCATTACTTTTGAATACGAGTTGGAATGTGAGCGATTCATTCTGACCACAGTCACATACCTCATTATAAAAAGGTGTAAACAAACCTAATGTGTTTTTTTTTTCTTTTCTGTTCTAGTTATTGGGTGCTTTATCGCATTACAGCCGGAGAAAGATCCGACATGCTTTGTCAGTCGTGTAGTGATGCTCCAAGACTGTAAAGCCACACGCCTTGATGTACTGTACGTGATTAGACGTGTTTCTGATGTTTTAATACAGACTTCGTTTGCCCCTTAGTGTCTGCACTTTATCTAAACTTCTTTTCTTTTGGAATTTCAGGGATGTGTGTATCACATATCTGACATTGCCATTCCTGGTAAATAGATGTTTTTTTTTTTTTTTTTTTCAGCTTCCACTGGGTTTGTCTAGTACAGCTAGAAATATTGAGGGTGTGTGTGTGTGTGTGTTTCTTGCTGATGCCTAATGCAGTGAGACAGGTCTTGTTGTTTCCCTTGTCAGTCATCCCATCTCTCTCTCTCACCAAATCCCTCCTTATCCCACTCGTCCCCAAGGTGCTGAAATAGCCTGGAGATTCTCTCTCTCTCTCTCTCTCTCTCTCTCTCTCTCTCTCTTTTATGCACACACACACACACAAATCTCTCCATCCTCTTGTCATCGTTTTAATCTTTTCTCTCTCTCCCTCTCTCTCACACACACACACACACAGCCACGGAAGTTCAGTGATGTGTCGAGCACAGTGATGAGTGTCTGCCCTCCAGCTCCACCCTGCAGCCTCGTCGCGTCGTGTGAAATAACTCCAGTAGACGTCGAAAGTGTGTTGCGGTGCTCTTACGTCAGCGCGTGCATCCTCGCCTTTGTGCTGCTGCGAGTCTGAAACTCGGTGAGTTTTTCACCGAGTGGAGCTCCGGCACTGCAGGTTTCCTTTAGAGCTCCTTCCTTTCATAGTTCCAGCTTCTCACTCACTGTTGGATACAGAGCGAGAGCCGTGAGAGCCGTGTGCTCCCTCAACTACTGAGTCGGATCACAGCCTGCACTGCATTACAGACCCCCCCACCCACATCACCACCACCAGCATCTCCCCAGCAGGAACACTAACGCTGTATGACATGTTTTGTGTGGTTGGGATTGAGTTGGGATGTCAACACTCTGCTTTGCGGCAATGACCATCGTTAAAAGCATTATATGAATAGAGTTAGATTGAATTGAATCTTTTTGGAAGTAAGAATGACTGAAGGAGATTCTGTTGAACCAACTCCGATTGGCACAATGTTGCACCAGAATATCAATCGTTATTTGCAGCAGTTATTTGCAGGGTCCCCGGTGGACCCAGTGGTTAGCTCTCAGTGCCTTTACTGCTGTGGCCCGGATTCCAGTCACGGAGTTACTTGCAAGAAAAAAAAAACTAGCATCAACAGTAATAAGCATCAGTAAGGCGATTCTAGGATCAGACTTTTAGTTTGGCTCAGCTTCTGTTGAGAATGTAACACGTTAAGTGTTTTGCTATGAATGCCTTGCTGTTAACACCAATATTAGAATTGCTAATAAGTAACATGATTTCTGTGCCACAATTATTTATTTATTTATACATCTATTTATTAGAGGGTACCCGAGGGTCCGCCCACGTGCAGATCTTGACGCCTGCGCGCTAGCATAACCTGCGTATGGAGTGTGCAGTCGACTTGCTGCTGCTCCTCACGCTGTTCCAATGTTTTGTCAGCTTGACGTGCGCGCTGCCTACTGTTACATTCGGTAAGGAACGCCTGTGAAATGCCGTTGATGACGCAGCTACTATCTGACAGCGAGACCTGACTCTGGTTGTTTTCTTTTTTTTTAAAAAAAACGACTGTATGTCCATCTATAGAAAAAGGATTTATAAAGTGAATCTGGGTTTGTTCAGTTGACTGTCCAGAGATCTACTGTAAAAGCAGCATGAATACCAAATTCTATCAGAGTAAGAAACTGATTATTATTAGCATTAATTATGCTAGTTTAGTTAGCTGACACTTTATGTTGTTACCGAGAGCGAGCGCATTGACGAGACATTCTCGTCTTTTGACAGAACCACAACTTGACTAGTCAGTCACTTTACTTTAAATTGTAGACTTAACCATAAGGCTAGATTGGTTTATATAAACCGGAGGTTTTCCTGATGTCTGGGCGAGCGCGTCTTCCAGCTTTGCGCGCGGCACTTAATCACTCCCTCTTCCCGACCCTCACACACAGAGTGAAAGTAAAGTTCTGCTCTTTATTAACTCTCTGTCTGATGCTTTGCTGTAAAACACCTCCACCTCAGGGCTAAGCTAAAAATATTTGGGGCTAAAGCCGCCGAATGATCAGACTAAATGATGCCCCTGGTCGCGTCTGTAAGCAGATTGAACCGTAATAGTAGAGCGGTAAGTAAGGGTCTAAAACATCTTATGATGAGTATTACAAGGTGTCAAGATTTTTAGTGCACAGGAATGGCGTGAGTACAGATGTTTTATATAAAGATGTCTTAATACAATATATAAACAGGATGAATAAAGTGGTCTATCTATCTATGTTAAGAATTTATTATTTCGTATTCATGGCATTTGGCAGATGCTCTTGTCCAGAGTGATCTACCTTTATATCTCATTATACGTCTTTGCAGTCAAGGGTTGAGGACCAACAGTGGCAACTTGGTGGTTCTGGGGTTTAAAATTTGCACCTATAAAATATAAAGTACTGTATATTTACTGCCCATATAACCATCTCAGAATAAATGTATATACTGTACTATACTTTAATGACAATGAAAGATCAAAACAGACCATGATGAAACAGACCGAAACCAGTGCGTAAGGAAGACAAAGACATAAAAGATACCAAACCTAAATTCAAATTTAAATTTTATTTGTCACATACACAGTCATACACAGTACGATATGTAGTGAAATGCTTACACGACCGCCTGTGACCTTAATAAAAAAAAAAACTATTGACAAGAACTAAGAGAAAAATAAAAAAAGCAAGAAATAAATAAATAGTTTAACTATAAGAAGTTAGACCAAAATATAAACATTTTTAAAAATATACAAGAAATATAAAACTTTTCTGTATAAGACAAAATAAATTTAGATTTAGATGCAAAAAAGAAGTTGAATAAATGGAAAATGTCCAGAAGTGTGCAAATGAGCATTGTGAGTGCAGGTGTGCAATATACAATATGTGTGCAAATGTTGCAATGTATGTGCAAATGTGCAGTGTCCATGGTTGTCCAGTCTACAGTGTATTGGGGTGTGTGCACAGATGAGAAATGTCCGTGAGTGACCATTTCCATGCAGTGTTGCAGAAACATTGAAGAAACGCGGAGATGATTAGTCTTATGTGTTAATCTGGTTGAGAGCTGCGGGAAGAAGCTCCTCCTTAGTCTCTCTGTGTTGGCTTTCAGGGAGCGGAAGCGCTTTCCTGATCGCAACAGAGTGAACAGTCCATTGCTGGGGTGGCTGAGGTCCTTCACGATCTTCCTGGCCTTGGTCCAGCACCGCTTGCTGTAGATCGAGTGCAGGTCAGGGAGCTCGGTGCGGATGATGCGCTCGGCTGATCGCACCACCCTCTGTAGAGCTTGTCTGTCCTGCATGGTGCTGTTCCCGAACCAGGTTGTGATGTTTCCCATCAGGATTCTCTCTATGGTGCAGGAGTAAAAGTTCCTGAGCACCTTGGAGGGCAGTCTAAAGTCTCAGGCGCCTGAGGTGGTAGAGACGCTGCCGGGCCTTTTTTACCACGGTGTTGATGTGGCAGGACCATGACAGGTCCTGCGTGATGTGAACACTGAGGTATTTGAAGCTCTCCACTCTCTCCACTGGGCTCTCGTTGATGACGGAGGTCTGGTAGTTTCTCTCCTGCTTTGTGCTGAAGTCCACTACCAACTCCGTTGTCTTGCTGACGTTCAGGAGGAGATTGTTTCTCTGGCACCAGTTCTCCAGACTTCCAATCTCCTCCAGGTAGGCTGTCTCTCGTTGTCAGAGATCAGGCCCACCACGACAGTGTCGTCAGCAAACTTAATGATGGTGGTGGAGCTGGTAGTGGCCACACAGTCATATGTGTACAAAGAGTACAGCAGGGGGCTCCAGTGCTAAGAGTGAGTGAGGCTGAGGCATATCCGCCCATCCTTACTGCCTGTGGTCTGCCAGTTAGGAAATTGGAGATCTACTGACACATAGATGAGCTGAGTCCCAGGTGCTCCAGCTTGGTGGTGAGTGTGGAGGGAATTATGGTATTAAACGCAGAGCTGTAGTCGATGAAGAGCATTTTCACATAATTCCCCCTCCGAGTGTCCAGGTGAGTGAGTGATGTGTGGAGGAGATTGCATCGGCTGTGGAGCGGTTTGGGCGGTATGCAAATTGTAGTGGGTCCAGTGTGTCGGGTAGTGAAGAAATGATGAAGTCCTTGACCAGGCGTTCAAAGCACTTCATCACTACTGAGGTGAGGGCTACAGGGCGATAATTTATATATGCACGTACACTATCTTCAGGTGACTGCAGTCGAGATGACGTAACTGTGGTGTAAACTGAAGTCCAGGAACCAAGTTAAATGTAGAGATCAACAGATACACACATAGTTCAGTGGGTCCCAAGAGTGTCTTTTTCACCCTTTTTCAGGGTGTCTTTTTACTGTTATCCCAGTGTCATTTGGGCAACGTTGGTCAAGCGATTCTCACTTTTAACCAACACCAACATCCATAACGTTCACGTTTGACAAACATATATATCACTGTTTAGTCATTAAGTAGGGAAAAAATCACTTGATGTTACTATCTTTGAAGTTTTTGTCCATTTTACGGACATGAAGAACTTTTGGTGTTTTTTTTTTTTTTTTGGGTGTTAAGTCGTGAGCTGTTTAAAGACTCTTGTGCAGGTTTACAGCCTGAACACCATCTTATATGTTTTTTTCTCCCTGTTGTGTCTCTCCATCACACACATCACACATCTCACGTTACATTGAGCTCATGTCTGGAGTGTCTCCATCACATCTCAGACTGAAAGAGACTGTTGTCTTTGTACTGCCTGTGTGTGTGTGTGTGTGTGTGTGTGTGTGTGTGTGTGTGTGTGTGTGTGTGTGTGTGTGTGTGTGTGTTTGTGTGTGTGTGTGTGAGTGTGTGTTTGAGTTTCTGACTGACATGAACAGTTCATTTCTTCTCCTTTTATATCTTAATTTTGCTTTATTCTTCCAGACGGCTCATTTTTTGATAAATCTTTCTAATTGTTCTTCTGGTTTTCATATTCTTTATAATCTTTCCATTTTGATTATTTCCTCACTATGAGAACAAACCCAGAACATAAAGCAATGCGTTGATTTACATGCACTCGCTCTCGTTCATTCATCTTTAACTAAACCTCTGAGTAAACCTTTCTGTTGGCTAAACCGACACCAAAACGTTTCTGTAACACTGATTATCTTTGTTTTCTGTGATTATCTTTGCAGATTCAGGATATGTTATTAGAGCATAAAACTGCATGATATTATATATCTCATAATATTATTCACTTCATTAAGGGATTGTTAAATATAAATGATCAAGTGATATCTAACAAGATCTTGTTCAATGTAAACAAAAGATTAGCGCTTCTGTTAATGAAAGAAGTGATCATCTTTAGTTTATATTTATGGATTTTTTATTATGGCATGTGTTCTTGGGTAATAATTAAGTTGTACAAACATTATATTAAACCTCTGTAATAAGGTTTATTCGTGATAAATGTATGATTTAACCTTCCCTTTCTTTAATGTGTGAAAATGCTCTTTGCAGAAATCTATTTGTTTTTTTAAATTTGAGCAATGCAGCCCAATGTGTGTCATTTATTATATTATTCTTACAGAAAAGTTTTTTTCTGTTTTCCAGGCAGATTTGCCTCCATGTTTATTTGCTAGTGTCGGACAACTAAAAGTCACATGCGCGAAGAACTTCCAAAATTAGTTCGTAAAGAGACGATAATTACACGCCATCATCAATTCCCTTCAAGCGGATAAACAAACACACGTGCATGAATTAAAACAATAAATTATTTCCTAAATATTGTGCACAGTAAAAACAAAAAAAAAATCTCATTAAATCCTTGATTGTTTGCCGTCTGACAGAAAATACCGTCTTTTGTATCATCAGCACGCAGCGAGCTTTCAGAGCCTTCAGAGCTTTGCAGCTTTGATTCGAAGGAAAACAACACAGGCAATAAAGACCCAGCTTGTGGGACACAAAACGCAAACACACTCCAATATTTACTCAGAGACACGCGTCGAAGAACAACAGGATGGGATTTATTTTTCGATAAAATACAAATCTGTTTTGGCATTACATTATAGAAGCTCAAGATGCTAAGTGTGATGTTTCTGCCATTCATGCTCTTGCTTCGGTAGCCACTAGGGGGAAAAAAGTCGAACCTGTCTTCTTCATAATGAACAGCTGAATTCTTTCATAATAAATATTTTAAAGGGGTCAGATATATTAGCGAACAATCAGTTGGTGAAGTTGACGTGTTGAAAGCAGAAAATAAACGTGCGAGTGTAAGGATCCGCGCGACTTTGAAACGGGACAGATTGTGACTGTTTCAGAACAACTGGTTCAGAACAACTGCAATGCGACAGGTCTTGTGGGATGTTCGAGGCAGGACAAAAGGACAACCAGTGAACTGGTGACAGGGTCATGGGCGACCAAAAATCATCGATGCATACGCGGAGCAAAGGCTGGCCCGTCCGCTCTAATCCAACAGACGAGCTACTGTAGCTTAAATTGTTGAAAAGGTGAATGCTGGGTCCAATAAAAAGGAGTCAGAACACACAAGTGCATTGCAGTTTGTCACATATGGGTTCGCGGTTTAGCAAGTTTAGCAGTTTCACGGAATGTTGCAATGTTAGCATATATAATTATTATAATTATACTATAATATATATATATATATATATATATATATATATATATATACTGTATATATAATGTACATAATTATTGTAATAAAAAAATGAATCGGACATTGCGATTTAATCAATACTTGAGTACCTTTTCACCGAATACTTTTTTTTTTACTCTTTGTTGTTAAGGACGAAGACATTTTAAGGTGTTCACTCGGCCTCCAAATTCTGCAGATCTCAGTCTAATGGAGCAGGTGGGGGACAAAAAAAAGAAATCTGATACATGAAGAGAGGCCAACTCGCAACTTACACTTGAGACTTAAAGGATCTGCTGGTAATGTGTACAGTATGCGCCAGATACACAGCACACCTTCAGAGGACTAGAGGAGTCCATGATCTTAACGGCTCGGGGTTGTGGTTTCGGTGGCACAAGTGTGAAGTACAAGTCTTACACGTCTCACATGAAACGGTTCGGGGCACAAAAGTCTCTTTCTATTACACATGCCGTTTAAATAATATTAAGACGTTTTTTAAGGTGCATTAACAGAGCACCGGTTGCAATCCGCTGTACGTTAGTTATATAAGATAATTAAAATATGTCCTGAAACAAGGACAGAGACCAGACCAGGGTCGTATCAGGGCTGCGGGTGAGTGACGGGGATCTGGACTGGGGCAGGCTGACATAAGGGCAATAGCAGTTTTTATAGCTATCACAGGGGCATAGGCAGGGGCAGGGGTGAGACTGTCACGGGGCAGGAGCAGGGATTGTATTTGAGAAAACGGTGAAAGCATGAGGACACTGACACTCAGGCAACCGTTATGGTCACATATTTTATTTTTCATCCTTTCTTTCCTTTGTTTTTCTATGAAATGGTGGTGAGCAAAAGAGTCACGAAGCAATCTAGGACAGAGTGGAAAAAAAAAAGGTCTCATCCGTATGTAAATGAGAAGAACATCACCAGGCGGTAGTCAGATTGTTTTCATGTGACACAGGTCTCATCAGAAGTCATGCCCACGGTCACAGTCAGGCTCTCTCTCTGATGTCAGACAGTGTGAGAGCAACTGAAACGTGTTCGCAGCAGCACCATGATGAAAGTCGCGTGGAACAGTTAACCTCGTCGATTGTTTTATTCATTATTGAGGGTAAACGGAAACTGTTTTAAATCCACCCCACCTAGTAAATTCTTTCATTAGCGCACTTTTACTGCAAAACAGTTACACTCGGATGTGTTACGTTTAAATTCTGATCATCTCGATCTAGAGCGGCTTACGTCACCGGTATGGTCGGTTGATTAACCGCGTTGTTTGCAGATACGTGTTATTGCTATTAATCGTGGACCTTAGACAGTCTAATACCTCATACCACAGAGCTGTCGAGTTCTCAGATCGGAAAAAAAAGTGTTGATTTATTTTCTCTACCAGCAGCTCTGACAGCAGTTCTGACCCAAACCTTAATCGCAGGTTTATATTAATGCGTTAATTCATATATGTTATCGAATTTATAGCTCGTGCTCTTGGTTCCCCGGCGCTCGCATTGTGGCCCGTCTACATCCCGTAAGCTAGAGCTAAAACTTTAAATCAGGATAGAAAAAGCTAGGTGAGAGTTGTACTGCTTAATTGGGCAAAGTGATAAAGAGTTCAACAGCATGTTAAAGATGTTTCACGGTATTACACGTTTAAAAACGTGTAACGAATGTGTAACGATTAATACATAAAAACGTGTGGAGGAATTTGGTGAAGATGATAATCTAAGTGCATCAGCACCACTGCAGTTTTTGTATTTTATTTATTTATTTATTTATTTATTTTTGGCATGCTTTTATGTTGATGTCTGTCTGGACTCGAGAGGTGGCTGCGTTCCCCCGATGACACTCTTTGAACTTTGTACTTTTTTTCAGCTCAAAAAATGTCATTTTTCACTCAGTCCCTCTCTTTCTCTCCTATTTCTCTCTCTCTCTCTCTCTGTCTCTCTCTCTCTTATTCCTCTGCTTCAGTCTGACATGCAACTCATGAAAATAGCTGCTATTTTGCTCTTATTATCTTTTAGCACTTTAGGTTTAAAAACACACAACAGAACATAAACCTCCTGTTTTCTGTCTCTCCTGGTTTTTTTTTCTTCTTTCTTTCTTTTCGGTACTATTAAACCTAGTCTTGTGAATTTTCCTTCACTGTACAGTAAATGTGCGTCAGCGAGCAATACTGACATTCATGAATCATTATGTAATAAAATCTGTCACCGTGGTGCAGGCGTGTGTGTGTGTGTGTGTGTGTGTGTGTGTGTGTGTGTGTATATACAGTAGACGGCGGAGTAAATGCTTTAACATGGTGATGTGGGGTTTGCCTTAGACCTCACCTGCTTCTGTGCTTTGTAATCAGCTGAATGGAGCAACCAGCTTCAGATCCACCAAGACAGCGGGTCTAATCCAGGGCACTAATCCCATAAAGCCTCATTGACCTCCAAGTCTTTAGTGATACAAGATTGCATTTGATGATCATTATGCTGTAGGTGTGAGAGTACAGAGACACCCACCAAGACAAAGCAGACACTGCCAGTCATCTCTCTCTCTCTCTCTCTCTCTCTCTATCTATATGTATATATATATATATATATCTATATATATATATATATATATATATATAAACAGGCAGAAGTATACAGAACATTTCCAGGCACAGACACCACCAGAGGCAATGCATTTTTCATCACCTTGTTTTGATCTCTGTTTCTGTGGATTTGATCAGGAAAAGGACGTGCATTTTGCCCGGCATTGCTTTGGCCAAAAAGGAGCGGATTTCGTTTTTTTTTCACGTCCTTCTATCGCTCATCGCTCTTTTTAGTCATCATCGTTCAAATAAAACTGATTTATGGGCCGTTATGAGATGATAATCAAAGCCCTCAATCAGATAGTCCATTACTGCTTCTATCTGACTGCTGATTGTTTGAATATGAAGATGCCTTTTCCTCTTTCCCTCTCTCTCTCTCTCTCTCTCTCTCTCTGTTTGTATCTGTGGATTCATTATAATAAGTGGAATAAATACTGTGAGTGCACAATGAATTATAAGGCGATGTTCTTCTTGCAGCTGATGTACAGTACAGTATATGTATGTGCAGTGTGTGACCTTCCTGATCTCTTTCACAGCTTATAAGGATATTTCTCTTCATTCCTGAATTACAGGCAATAAAACATAAATATTCAAAGCTTCTCGAAACGCAATAACAGCACGGAAAGGTCGAGAAATGGGTGAGCAGTGGATTTATGGACAGTACACATCCGTGAATATTAAGTCTGCATCTGTCTCGTGCAAACGACTAACATGGCTTAGCACCAAATCCTTATTCGGTAAAATTAATAGGCTCGGTTGCTGTAAAATTCTCTATAATTCTATAAATAATAGAAGTTTGTATTAAAAAAATAAATAAAATCTAAGGTTGTCGATTATCAGATGTTTTATTACTGGATCCCGGGCCGGGAATATGTTTTACAGTTATGGTAAATGTCATGTCAAATAGTAGATCACGTACCTAATCACGAAAAAGTATAAATTAATTACATTTGTCTTACTGTGTTGTGGAGCTTCTGCAATTTGATCCATTTAGCAATTCAATCAGTTTTCTGTTGGTTGAGTCCGAGTGATTAAATCAATAAATCATTTTTTGTTTCAGAATTGATTCGTTTTTTAATAATTATAATATTATTATTATTATTATTATTATTATTGTTTAGGTAAACTTAATTGCGAAGTTCGTGAAATAAAATTCCAATGATAGACACTAACATTAAATGACAAATTGATGAAAAATATTGCAGTGGTAAAGCACTTGCCCTATCATCCGGAGATTGCGAGATCGGTTCCCAGGTGATGCTGTAACCTGTCGCAGGGGAGGGAGGAGAGGTACTTCGTGCTCCTACATTAATCACGGCTCCACAGCCAATCAGGAGCGTCTGTGAACTCATAGCAGATAGCGCTGTCCTCCGAGTGTGTTGCGCCGCCCCAATGGTGTTTAAGCAAGCAGCTGGCGTTATGTAGTTTGGAGGAAACACGTGATAGTCTTCGGCCCTCCCTACTGGGTGGTAGTAGTAGCCTAAATGTCGAGCGCTCCTAGTGCCGGGGAAGAATTGGACATGACTAAATTAGGGAGAAAATCAGGAAAAAATCCACAAAAAAAGAAAAAGTACAAGAGCTTGTTTACAGAAAATACATCTGCAAAATATTGCCTGAAAACCTTCTTGTTTTGGGAGCATACTGCTTCTCAATTGGTGCAATTCCACCTTCTACTGGACTGGAGTGTGAACCAGGTGATGCACAAAAAGAACATATTTTAGCAAAGTTTTAAAGTCACATTTGAAGTCATACTTTGTGTTCCAGTGTCACATAGTCAACGTTGGTCCAGCATCATTTTATGAAAGTCACAAATTATTATAAAGTACAAAGTATAAATCATTCACAGGAAGGAATGTGTTAATGAAAACCACAAATGTTCTAGAAAGGGATCCCATATACAGTGCAGGAGTGAGGAGAGGTCAAAAACACAAACCTTGATTGATCAGCCTCGAATCATGTACAAAACAATTTATTTATTATAACAAGTCATCGATACAAAGTAAAAGTAAAGGTGTTCCACTGTCCATAATGTTGCCGAATTAATATGTTTCTGTAATGCTTTAGCAACCATAAATACTCTCCGTGTGGGTCGTGAGCAGATGTTTGTGCTGGGTCTGGGACAGAGGCTCATACCAGCACCTGGATCTTGCTAGGCACAGATTTGCTCACCTGTACTGGATGGTGTACTTGTGTGAGCTCAGCAGCAGAGACCACGGGAAGTGGGTTTGCCAGCTGTTGGGATTGGCCCGTTTGTGTGTGTGTGTGTGTGTGTGTGTGTGTGTGTGTGTCTGAAATGTGTGGGATAAACGGCAGAGCTTGGACTCTGATTCTCTTTTTTTCTCGCTTTATGATTAGAGATGCTCAGAATAGGCAGGCTTTTGATTATTAGCGCTCCCCTAAAAATCTGTGTTTCTTGTCCTATAGCAGGGAGCATGTAAATATTTTCTGTTTATAATTAAGTCGTCAGCGCTCAACGAACACTAAGGCCTAATTTGGGTGAATAGGCGCAGTTTGAATCCACCTGAGTGGCATTTGACTCTGATGAGAAAGCATACTGTTTGACTCTATCGCGGCAAATTTCTTTTAATTGTGCGGTTAATTGTCGCAAGGCAACGGGATGCTACATTTGATTAATTGCCGGTATTTACATGCAAAGCCTGGCTTTTTATCGAGTGACGGCAGACTGAAAAGCATTCCCGCCTTTCATGGTTTATTAACAAAACCCCATTAGCCATGCTTAGCATTGAATTCACTTCCTTTTCAACCTAAAAAAAAAAAAAGTCATAACTAGGTTTTAATCAGTAAAGCAAACATTACTTAATTTTAATGGCGCACTCATGAATATTTCATTCAGTGTGGCATGTTTTAGAAGTCAGGGAAATTTTGAAGTGATTTGCATGTTTGTGCTGATAGACTCTCTCAGAGCACCATAAATCTGAGAAATAGATGTTTTTACGAAATTACCTCTTACACAAACACGTAAAAAAAGTCGTTTAATAACGTGCATCAGTCTCGAAACATGGCAAGATTTAATTTTATACCGTATTCAACATGAAAATACGCCAAGATTTAAGAAGTTGTGAAGTTGTTTCTCAAAAATAAAAAAAAAAAGGAGAAAAAAAAAAACTGTTTCATCTCAGCACCGAGAATCCATTTAGGGAAGGTCTGCAAAGCAACCTCTTCAAATCCTCGTCCGGAAAATCGGTTACACGAGGAACAAACTGCAAAGGCTTCATGAATAAGCTATTTTACGGGCACAAGAAGCCACTTTAAAAGAAGTTATTTTCCCAGCATCGTTTCACACTTGAAATTTTTCATGCCTCGCGTTAGGGTTAGGGGCAGGGTTAGTGTCCACGTTTCTTCTTCTTCTTCTTCTTTATGACTTCATTCACATGACAACAAAGTACAAATCTGCAGATCTCTCTCTCTCTCTTTCTTTCTCGAGTGGCACAACAGAAGAACGGTTGGCGTTTCATCAAGAGGAATCCAGATGATGCCTCAGGAACCCAGTAGAACAAAATTCACCAGGATTCCTGGGATTAAGGGGTGGAGCTCAGTGACATGTGAGGACGGTGTTTAATGGCTGATTTTAATCGCGACAGTGACGATTGTACAAACAAATAAAGTTGAATTAAATTGAATTGAACTTGATAACAAGTCTCACATGTCTGATAGTTACAGTCATTTCTGTTGTTTAAGTAATTGCTCAACCAATTAGCTCATAGTTTTAATTAAGACCATTTAAAGTGGGTAGATTCGGTTGTACTAGCAGAGAAAAAGTGCTCAATCAGTTGGTGCATGGAGAATATCCCAGGCTGCAAGGTACACACACACACACACACACACACACACACTATTGCCAGTCAGTCTGCACTGCATGAGAGAGAGAGAAAACCCACCAAGCACAGGGAGAACATTCAAAGTTCATGCACACAGACTGGAGACAAGACTGTTAACCCTTAACCCCAGAGATGCCACCATGCCCCGTGTTTTGTTGTTTGTTCGTTTGTTTTGTTTTTCCATTTGTTTATTAGTTCTGCTCACAGTGTTCTTCAAGCGCACAGTTTGATCCACTGAAACGTGCTACTGGGTTCAGATACGGACCACAAAGGTCCTCCAATCACCCCGGGTAGAGCGGATAAAGAAATCGCACCGCTTCATCTCATTCTCTAGATGGATCTGCAGCACTAGGAGAGCTTCTCAGATGGAAAGTCTAGCTCCGCTGGCCTCAAACAGCAGCTACAGTATCAAACGTCATCTTAGGTCAATTCTTCCTCTCCAGTATGCACTTTCTCTCCTGGTCAGGGTTGATGTTACAGTAACACCCAGGCAGAATGGAACGCCAGTCGAACCAGCTGGATTTCCATCTAAAGAAAAAAAACTAAATAAGAAAAAATATGAAGAAAAAAAACATGGTAAAAAAATATCCTTGAGATAACTAAAGAAAAGGCTTTCTGTTTCCCAGAGAGTAAAACCTGCCGGCGGAAGGATGTAAAGCAAACGAGAGCATAATTACTCTCCTGAGTAAAAGAAAGCGTTCAGCGCCAGAAGTACCAAAATATAAGAATCATGATGCGAGAATCATTTGGATTATCCTGTCAAAGGCTAAAACTAGGACACTAACAGAACGAGAATGTTAAGAGTAGAAGTTTTAGCAGAAGAAAGATCATTAGGAATTCTTACAAGCAGCACCGAGATTCACCCTGCATTTATTTATAAATCACTCGCAGGGAAGGAATGTGTTCATAAAAACCAAGAATGTTCTAGAAAGAGATCCTATATACAGTACAGGAGTGAGGAGAGGTCAAATAAAAATTGCCCATAGTGTGTGAATGAGTGTGTGTGTGCTTGTGCTCTGTGATGTATCGGCACCCTGTCCATGTTGTACCCCAACTCATGCCCGGAATGCCCTGGGATCAGCTCCATGCCTCCGGCGACCCTGTACAGCTATAGAGGATGAACGTGTGAGTGAGTAAAGTTTAAATCAGATATATGAGGGTTTTTTTTTTTATTCACATCCCAATAAGTTTTTATATTGGCACTGAGGATAAATAGGAGCATTTAGGCTGTTAATCATGCATCCAGACGATTAATCTTATTGTTATTTAAGAGCTCATATGGGGATTTAAGATGGATGGAGATGGAAAGAAAGAAATTAAGCAAATAGAAAAGAAGAAGTTTAGGACCGAGGCGGTTATAGGAAGAGAGTGCATTAGAAAAATGAAAAATGTGACTGAGAAGGATGCGAAGAGAGAGATTTGGCAGAAGTAGTATTCATAAATGTTGCAAAATGAGATGTACATACAGATGTTACATATTCATAAAAAGAGCATCCTTTATTCTTTAGTACACAGGGTCTTATATATTTAATTATTTAAGGGTATCGGACTGCTTGACTTGATGCTTTTCTTTAGTTCTGCTGTCCACCCCTGACCCTAATCTTATTTTAATTTTAAAAAAGCAATAAGAAATGTGGAAATATGTTTTTCTTTTTTTTTCTTCAAAATATATATATTTTTTTCCTTTGGACAAATTTATATAGAATGTCAGATTTCTTACAAAATAGCACATAATCCTGGTATGGATTTTCTACAAAAGGTGCCCTTGCTATAGTAGGTTTTTTTTTTTCTTTTCTTTTTTTTGTGGATTGCAGAAGGAAAAGGTGTCAACTCACATCAACAGGATCTTCTGAAATAGAGCACTCGCAATAAAAAAAATGTCTAAGCAGAAATACACAATATTTAATAAGATAAACAACCAGCTTTCTTTTTTTTAAACATGTACTGTGCTGGGGCGACCGCAGTGGTAATTCTATATGCGCTGTGTGTGTGTATGTGTGTATATATATATATATACAGGCAAATAAATAGCCAAGAGATAAGAAAAAACTAACATTTGAAAAAGTTTTTCAGGCTTTTGAAAATAGTAAGCAACCTGTTTTATGCAGTGATGATTCTGGCAAGGGGCAAAGTTTGACCTTTGATATTGATGCGGAAGAAAATCTAAGGTTTATAGTGATGCTTTTTTTCTGTAGCATGCAAAAACATCCTGAACCAGCCTCTCTCGCTACTCATGCTCACTCACTCACTGAGTGGTGTACAAGCAGGCGGTTGGTTCTCGTGCATAGTACTGTATAAAATATAATCCTGCTGGTGCTCCTGATACTGTGCAAAAGTCTTAACACAGTCATTTCTTTACTTTCTTGTAAGTTTTTGTTTCTTATTTTCAGTCCAGTCCCTATACCTGGGCAGTTTCAGAGGAATGTTTTAGGTTTGTTAAACCACACCTTAACCTACAGAATGAATCATTCAAGCGCTAAAAAAACACCCAACGTAAGGCATGACCCAGTGAGAAACGGGTGGAGATGATGAGAGATGATCAGGCAGGTTATTAGTGTACTGCTGATGCTGAATGCTGAGTGGTTGGAACAGACGAGAGGGGAAATGAGGTCGCTGCTGAGGTTGTTACATAAACAAGCACTCTTCAAATTGTATCTTGATGCACTTTGCATTCTGTCGCAGTAAACCATCTGTTCTCATTTCTTTAATTTAAATTTACATCATAAATAAAATTAAGTATGAAGAAATGGAGGGGTCAAAACTTACTTAGTACTGTAGATGTGGCACATAATATTTTTTTCTGCAGTGTAATTGCAGTGATATATGATTAATTAAGTTAATTAAAATGTGTTTCTATTCAGAGTTTAAAAGCGATGTTAAAAGTTCCGCTTACTTCTGCTTACGGATGTGTTTATAGAAATCCAGTATGATGCGAGCATTGTGAGCGAAAGCCAAACTACTGTAATATAGAGCAGAAGCCCCGCGTAACCTTTTCACATTTACTATGACCAAATCAATTCTATTACAATATCTCCGAGGCGTGTTTCCTGCCTGCACACTTGTGGGTGTAAATGCAACCTGACAGCAGTTTACAATATATTATAGCAAATTAGCTGAAGATATTTTTCAGTTTTTTCACCATTGTGGTTAATTTTGCAGTCCATACGATTCCTGTCCTGTGAAACCCAAGACGTTATGACCCGTGTAACATTAACATTCATGTCTAAACAGCGTTAGGCTTCCTGTCCATACACAGCTACAGTGTAGTTTTTCCACACAATAATAAACATAGTCAATTTTTATCTCCAGGGAGGTAAATACTGGATGTTTAGAAAAGTATCTTAAATATATCTAAATTCAAATAATGTTTAGCTTGCGTTTAAGAAACTCAAACAAATATCTATTTATTTAAAGCCTGCAATTGTCTTAATATATTGTCATGTCATTTTGCTTGGTTCCATCATAGATTCCTAGAAAGAGGCGAAATTACTTTCCCAGAGCATTAAAAGCCAGAGCAACTTAAAATGATGTTTTGAAATAAGATTAACTCTTATATTTGTTATTAAATAATTTTATAATGAGAAATGGTATATAACTTAATTCGATCATGTTTACTTGCTAAAAAAAAATAATTAATAATTTATTTATGTTCCGGCAGTGTGGGTTTCGTTTTATTGACTGCTTGGATGAACTTTGTGCTTTTTTTAAACTTAATACAAGTGATATTTTGACAATGTTACACTTATGTAATAAATTTTAAAGTTTGTGGGTTCTTCCTGTTAATTAATCTGTTGAGTAGTGCAAGTTGAAGGAACCTTAAAAAAAATCAATAAATAAAACTGGTGCTCTGCCTGGGCTTCGCTCTCTCTTTCTCTCTCTCTCTCTCTCTCTCTCTCTCTCTATTTCTAAATACTAAAAGTTATGTAAAAGTTAGATTAAAAGTAATCTAACAGTAACTAATTGTGTAATATTTTCTGTGCAAAAAAAAAAGTAAAGTTTCTCTCCTGTTGATGGATTGCATAATTGCCCTCGCGTGCCGTCTTACGACTTCTAAACCACTCTTTCTTGTCAGGGGTGAGTAGTGATAATGGGTAGTTGGCGTTAAAATGCACTACAGACAAGTAAACAAGTCATTTCCTTCCAGCTATACCAGTATTTAATAACAGGGTCTGAGCAGTGTGCCAGCTTGACGAGAACTAGTGCAGTATTTTTTTTTTTTTAAATAAATAATAAATTAAAAAATAATAATAATAAATAAACTGTTGAACGAATACAAGAGGAAAAGCCGATAGGCTGATTAACGACTCCCATCAAAGCTAAATTATTCTTTAATTCTACATATAAGTAGACTTTTTAAATAAATAAATAAGTAGACATTTTAGTTATTTAGTAAATAAACATTTAGCTCGTTTTTTTGGCACTCTAATAATCCAGCAAAGACTGATGGATGTTCATTTGTTTGCCAAGCAGCGCATTAAATGCTAACCCGTGCGCCTGCCAGCTCTGTGTCTTCATAAAGTGATTACGTTTTACAAAACTGTCCCGTTTCCACCGAGCAGCCCCCCTGTCCGTGTCAGCACTCGTATCATTACGCAAGCCGGCGGATTGGAGTACTTAGCGTAAAACTAAATATTTATACCTGCTATTAGGAAAGTGATAAAGGTCATTTCTGACACGCCAGAATTTTGTCTGCATGAGAGAGAAAGAGAGAGAGTGAGAGCCTCGGAGGCAATTACCGCAGTGTCACACCAGTCTCCAAACCACCCAGACAACAGTCTCGCCTCAGCAATTTAAGCTGAATAGACTTTGATAGCGAGAGCCAGCGCCTTATATATATATATATATATATATATATATATATATATATATATATATATATAATATTCCACCCCGCCCACAATCACACTTCGAGCTCGACTGTCTTGAGTGCACCGGAGTAGGAAATACGCCTAAAGGACGGCATTCATTTCAAGCAACGTGAACTGAAAAGAAAATGTCACTGCAATTCAGAAGCCCATAAAGGCGGGTATGTGCCTGGCATCAGCATCAGATTTTCATCTGAGCCGCACACATGCTGGATGAGAGATGGCCTGCAGCCACGGGGAAGCTTTCTCAAACCCGCCAGCACTTTAGGCTTGAAACCGAGGGGTCATCTAGAAATCATCTCAAACTGTTCTTCTCTCTCTCGATCTTGCTCTCGAACACGAATGCAATATAAATAAGAAAAGGGTTCAGCCTAAGCAATAAAGCTACAACTGAAATCTTCTTTAAATACTTAATATCCCTTTTAGCCACACACAGATCCTGGTAGTGTCCTCATTAAACATTTAACCATCCCAATGAGCCACTGACGGTTAACATATTTAGGAATCACGCAGCACAACTTGTCTGGTACAGCCTGAAAGCAGCCGATGCTAAACGGCGGGAGCGCTGAGACTGACGCGCTGCCCACGAGACCTCGGTGGAGCGTGACATTGTCTCAGGTTTTTGTCCCCCACACCATCCGAGGTTCCTCCCCATCCTTTCACCCCATCCATCACCCTCGACGTATTCAATTAGGCACGCTGATTGTTCTTAAACAGACCTTGAAGGGTTTGTTTTCCCCTGACGGATGTCAAGGATAATTGCCGGGAACGTGTGGCGCGCTCTGCATGGAATTGATGAGCGCGTCTCGCACAGGTCCGCACCGGATCCCGCTGTCATTTATTTTTTTTATTTTTTCCCTCAACTGTGTGACAGCGAACATCAGCTGCGACGAGAGACTCGGGCCTGGCCGTTTCTGGAAATCAGTGTCCAGGCTGCGCAGCATATGACCGGCTGTAATTGAATACGGCAGGCAGACAGGGTTCTGACAAAGATACTGTAGGAAACCTGGACTAGAACGCAGGTGGCCTAGTTGTGATGCACACACACACACATACACACATTAGCGTGTAATCAACGCCGTCTGTCCATCACGGCCCAGACAACTATTATGAGCTCATTTCTCCCCCCAGCATGCACCAGGAGCGAATGCAGCGTGCTGTAGGCATCAAAACCACAAAGCAGCTGCAATCACTGCACATTCATTTCCCTCAATACCGCTCTCAACATATCCCGCCGTTTATTTACTTCCACTTCATCTTCTTCTTCTTCATCAGCTCCTGCCCAGATGTAAACAGCGATCACTTATAACTTGTACCGCATGTGTATCTTTAAGCACAGCACAGATTCTCCCACACACCTACGTCCTTGTATTGTATGTGCTTGTTTAATGCATGAGGACCGAATCTCCTCCACACACCAGCCACAACATGCTTTTGTATCCCGCTCTTAAAGGCTTTACACTTGCCTGGGTTCATTTTTAATCATCATGCCATCACGAGAGATTTTTACTGATATCGCACATCTGTTCGGAGTCAAAACCGTCGATTAATTTCCTCTAACATAGACTCGGACATTAGCTCCGGCTGTAATCATGCGCTCTTGATATTATGTTCTTGTTTCTATAGTAACCACTCATTCACAGACACTTGAACTGTGCACAATCTAAGGCTTATAATAAATGCATACAACATCTATGGTGTTGTTTGTCAAAGAAATACATGGAAATAGTAAATCTTTCAGATTAATTTACCATCGATAGATGGATATAGATGGATTATTTATAGTCATTGCGTAGGTTGCACCTAAATTAAGTGGTGAAATAAAATTAGTTAAACACAAATACTGTATAAAGAAGTATCAAATATTAACACAAATGATCAAACACTGATTTTATTTAATTTGATATTTTATTTAACTCGATATCTGTTGCACCAAAGGCTACTCCTCGAGTATCTCACACTCGCTCTAGGTTCTTGTATGAGGTCAAAGGTACTTTCTCGGCCTAAGTGAAAGGAAATGAGGCTGACGTGTACGGCGAAGTCCTCTCCTCCTGTAACTTTCTTGCGAAATTAATTTTTTGTCCGGCAGATGCTGATGAGTCCTGGCACGGGGAGGCTGCGCCGCGGGCAGCTGCCGGTGATTAAGACAAATTCCAGATTTTCAGCCCGGGGTGATTTCTGTGGGGTTCAGTCAGGCATGTCCCGCTAAGGACAGATTTATTGGAGCGGACAGGCTCTGAAGTCCTGAGGGACACGTCAGGCGGCAGCACAAGAATTAGCCCCGTCCTCGCAGGTCCATTCCTGGCCCGTTCTCGTTCTCACCGGTCCACTTCTTCCTCATTAAACCATGAGTGGTTGTTTCATCCCCGCACGGCCTTTCCCTCTTTCTCTCTCTCTTTCTCTCTCTCTCTCTTTCTCTTTTTCTCTCTTTCTCACACACACACACATTCTAAACACATCCACATGCACACTATTGCTCAGAAGACGTATAAAACGTGGCCTTTGTAGCCATTCTGCCAAACAGTCCAGCGGAGACTGTACCAATACAAATACTGCTGATGATAAGACCCAAAAAAAAAAAGAAAACTAGAATCACATTTCTCTTTGTCAGATAAGCAGCTCCTATTGTCGCCTTGCGGTACTTCAGGTCTTCAGGAGGAACCAGATTTCAACAAAATAGAGAGCAGAATGCATTCTCTGAACGCTCGTGTCTGACTCAATCGTGGGCCACTGTAAAGCTTGGTTTAACATTATGTGACATTTGAGGAGGTGTGTGAATGTCAGTGTGTGTGTGACATCTATAGCAGCTCATGGAGCTTAGCAGAATGCGTTAGGCTCGAGAAGCACTGCTTTGTCCTCTTAGGATAGTGATGGATGTAGTTGTACCGTAGCTGAAGCATGATTACAAGGTTGAAGGTGTTTTTACTCCTAGCTGTAGCACAGTGCAGCGTACTACGACAGCGTAATACTACAGCGTACTACTACAGCGTACTCTACCCTAGTGCAAGCTTTTGCTATTGTGCTGCGTTCGTACACTAGCATTTATTCCAGACATTCCCTTTATCCTCCTGCATGTTTTACGTTAGCACATACAGCTTAGTTTTTCTAACTTATAACCAACCAGTTGAATAGATTAAGCTTTGGGTCATGCACATCCCACCTCCATCACAACCGCTTCCCGCGTTGATTAGCGCTCCATCTGTTGTCTGATCCCTCTCACCTGTTCATCTATTAATATTTCTAATGATTAGAGCGCTTTATGTCTTATAACAGTTTCCGTAACTCTTGTTTTAAACTTTTTTTTCTGTTTTTTTTTCCCCTTCAGTTTACGGTAGTGCACATTAATCTATATGAACAATTTACACTTTCTGTTCTCCTTGAAAATTTTTTGGACGGAACTGGTTGGTACAGTTAAGATACAATTTGTTAATCAAAACATACAGGACTGATATCAAGTTCATCAAAGTTTTTGGTTTACAGGAAATATATCCAGTACCAGTCAAAAGTTTGGACACAGCTCCTAACTCCGTGGTCTTACTTGATTTGTCTTTCTTTTTATACCGTAAAACGATGCTGAAGGCCTTCAAAATACACAATAATCTCCTTTGAACAGTCGATATTAAGATGTATCTGCTACTCATAATCTGTAAAGCCTTGTTGCCTCAGTATTGTTCTAAAATGTAGAAAATAAATCACTAAAAAAAAGGACAAAATGAGGTAATGTCATTTTTGCACTTACTGTATGAGACAATTATTTTTTTTTAAATGAAACTAGGTATTAGATTTTTTTCCTGGTTATTGTTAGAGTTCTCAATGATCATGCTAATGAATCTCATTAATTGAGTGTTTTGAGATTAATTTTGCTTGTGCCACCTGTTTTATGTATCAGTTCATTTAACCTGGCCCATACTTACACCCCTATCATACCTCCTTAGTTTAATCTACTGGACCCGTATTAATATACAACAGAACAGAAGCAAGGCTACTCTGTCAAGGCTCTGTTAACATGTCTAAATAACACAAAGGCATGGTTAGCCCTAATTATTATTATTTTTTTAATGATAAAAAGACTGAGGTTTTGGTTTTTGGTCCTGGTGCGTCAAATGTAGGTGTTATTTTCAACCATAGCCCTAAATTTGATAAACAGATAAGTGCTGTGGTTCGGTCCAGTTTTTTTCAATTAAGACAATTGGCAAAACTTAAGCCTGATTTGTCCATTGGGCATTTTAAAATAGCCGTCCACACCTAACATAACAACCATGTTACATTACATCGAAGCAGCATTACAGCCAACATTACATCGACTATAACCAATCCAAAATTCTGCTGCTTGACTCTTAACGTCTACGCGTAAACATATCTCTCCAGTTCTGGCTTCCCTTCATTGGCTCCCGCTACAGTACCGAGTTAATTTAAAAATTCTTTTGGTCATGTTTAAATGTTTACAGGGCCTTGCCCTACCCCGGGCTCTCAGATCATCAGATAAACTTTTCCTGACTGTACCCAAAACCAAATGCAAGCTCAGGGGTGATCGGGAGTTCTCTGTGGCAGCACCCAAATCGTGGAATAACCTACCCTTGACTATTCGTGAGGCCACGTCACTGAGGGTGTTTAAGTCCCTTCTAAAAACTCACGTTTTCTCTGGTGTTTAAACCAGCATGAGATGTTGATTTTATGTATTGTGTTTAATTAGATATGTGTGTCATGTGATTTTAATTATGTCTTTTTATATTATTTTATTATTTATTTGGGCATTTTTGTTGCTATACAAATAAAGTTGAGTTGAGTTGAATATTACAATCTGGTTTAGCTCATACGAACTCACTACGGCTCTTTCTACTACATGTTTTACAGCCTGCTGCTGTTTCTCATTGACCTCAGTAGTGAGGTAGCGTGATGATCATAATTTTGCAGAAATTTGTGCTTAAAGTGACTTATTGTACAAATGAAGGAAACCCAAGCCAAATTTGATGCTATCGCCAAAATTATCATGTTTTCATTTCAGCAATAGTGCCGGACGAAGAAGAGAAAGATTAGTCAGATGGCATTGATTCATTTACACGTTTCAGCTTACACGTTTATATTAATGTTCTTGGTTTAATACACAGTTTCTATAGTAACAGCACACAGGGATGTGTGAGTGTACAACACTTATGAAGTTAAGATCTCTAATATAGGACTATAACAGTTAAAAAAAATATATTAAATATTGTATATATAACAAATAAAGCTTTAACTTAAAGGTGTTCCTGGGAGGCCAGTGTTTTAGACATGAAGCAGACATCCTAAACATGGGTCTGGTAGGAGATTAAATAGAGAAATAAAGATAAATAAAATACAATAAAGTTTTTACTCTCATACCTGTGTTCTGTTATTTCGCAATCAAAAGTTGTACCGTAAAAAAAAAAAAAAAGGTGTCAACTTACGAACGAGTTTCATTCCAGGAGCAAATTCATAAGTCAGATTTGTTCGTAAGTCAGTGAACGACAAAGTTTTTTCAGGACGACATTCTGTCGTTTCCATTTTCTTGGACTGTGATTTTCTAAAATTAGGATTATTCACCATCAGGACAGCTTTACAGGACAGACATTTTCTATCATCGTGCTCCCGGACTGATTCATTGAAACCGGTGAGGCCGACTCATTTCTACCGCACCCCAGACATTTTATACGTTGTTCGTTCGTATCTGCGGAAATTCATAAAATGGTCATAAGTCAGGGACTAACTGTACTGTATTGAATTAATATCCTACAGAGTTTATACAGGTCTAATGAGATTCTACATTCAACATTGTGGATTTTACTTTGTATGTGAGTATGAAGGTCAAGTTGTCTATTTCTACTATTTAATTATAGTGAAAAAGATTAAGTAAAATAACACGTATCCCATTTATTAGTGTGATTTCCATCAGCATTTTATACAAAAATCCATTAAAAATTTTTATAATTTTTTTTTTTTTTTTTTACAAATTTGTAAAAATATATGAAGGAAACCAAAAAGGGATTGTAATTTTCTTTCTCAGCCCTTTTGTTAAATCACTTGACCCCAAATGGGGTCATGACCCTAAGTTCATCATTTTCTATTTTTCTCCCACCCTACTGTAGGCCACTTTTCCTCTTTTGTCCTGGTAAGGTTTATACACCATAAAGTCTTTGTACTAAGTATATTGTGACCGAACCCGAACCGAGGCGACAACGAACATGCATTCGGTTCAAACACACCTATTTAAACAAATCCTCTTTTGTCTTGTTTGCACTGCAGAGGAATGGAAGTAAACGCTCGAGTGTTTAAACACACCGATTTGTTTGGATTCATATGAAGTATTTATATGAGCAGATGATGATGAGTGTAAACTGGGACTCCAGTGTGTTGTTGTTGTTGTTGTTGTTTTTGTTTGTTTGTTTGTTTTTTCTTCTTTTTCTTCTTCCTGCCTAATGAACCTGGCCACCTGCCATAACATTCAGGTTTGCTGAGACCCTGCACTGAAAGAAATGCTGTTGGTATGAATAAATAGTGGAGCATAGGAAAAGGCGTGTGAAGAAGTTTGTGTGGTGAAAGCTCTCTCTTGGAAGGTACGTGAGGACACTGCAATCAGAGCAGGCAGATAGAAATAGAAAAAGACATGTGCTGTGTTGTACGTGTGCCTCACGCCTACACTTTCTGGATTATCTCCAAAGAAGCACATTCAGCCTCGCATGCCTCTCATTAATCAGCATTTTTTTTTTTTTTTTTTTTGCTGCTGGAAATAAAGTGTGGGTCGTACTTTAAGATTTATTTTTTTTCTTCCTCTGGAGGAGTAGTAAAAATATTGAACAATTTTGTCTTTTTTCAGCCACACTCCATTATTATTGGTACATGTGTACATCATTACCAGACATCGTACACTCAGAGCCTGTACAGTATATTCATTTATAATTTTTTTTTTTGTTTGTTTGTTTTCATTTTACCGAAGCTTTTCATGAACCAAAACCAGTCTGTGGGGCACAAAGGAAAGATGTGATGCTCATTCAGTTTGTTAAAACGTATCAGATAATTATCTTGAATCTTAAAAATAGATATAGGAGCAGCTCTCCTCTATATTGCATAGTGTTTTTGTTGTGATGGTAAAAAGAAAAGGGAAGAAGAAAAAAAAACTTTCCTGATCGTTCCTGTTTAAAAGAAATGGCGCTGTGTGTCAGGGAGATCAGACCATGTTTGAAGGGACATTCGTCTGCATACATTATGCAACTTTATGCACAAAAGGAGTCGGGTTACCAGGTGACAGATGAGAGCAGGAAGACGACTCAGAGAACGAGAGAGCATTAGAGTAATATTATACTCCAGAAAGAAAGAAAAAAGGATTCACTACTGATGGAGTTTTGCATATTTATTTGTTCTCTAGTCTGGTGAGAAACTAGACGTCTGATTTATCCTCTTGATGCCATGTTTATCATGACCCAGTATCCAGTTGGTGTGTCTTGAATCATTATACAGCAATGAAGCTGTAAAGCAATGAACATTGTGGCAACTTGTTTACTATGCCGTTGATCCTTTACATGCCCCAACAAAGCTATAAACTCTTAAGTTAAGCTTTTACTGCACAGTGAAAATCGTTCGCCACGTATCCCAGCGTAACTTGGGCCGGAGCGCAGAGTCAGCCATGATACAGTGTCCGCGGAGCAGACAGGGTTAAGTGCCTCACTTAAGGGCCCAACAATGGCACCCTGGTGGATCTGGGGCTCGAGCCGCCAACCTTCCAATCAGTAACTCTGAGCCCCTAATTTAAGGACTCGACTCCCCAGATCACAATCTGATCGAGAGTGTGTAAGATGTGCTGGACAAACAATGCCGTTCTATCGATTATTATCCAAGCCCTCCAAAAGACGTTAGCAGCAGACCCTTCGAGTCCTGTAGGCTATGAAGTGGGGTGTCGATGGAACGGAATCGTTTGTCCAGCACATCCTGCACCGTCTCAATCAGATCGAGATCAAGTCGAGTCCCTAAAATTGCCATGTTCCTCAAACCGTTCCTGAACAATGTTTTGCATTTCCATGACAAGATCTACTTGGAGCTTTAGGAGCGAAGGCTTCCTACCGTAGCCTGAGCATGCCACAGTCCCTCCAGGAGTATTTCCCTCACCTACTGCATCCTGGTATAACCAGGTAAGCAGCATCTTTCACCTCTGATCCAGAGCTCTTTGGGCTCATGATTACAGATCACAAGTATTACAGAGCACACTTTTTCTTTCACATTTGCGAGGTCGAACTCGCTGAATGTACTGTTTGCTTCGCCGAAGTCTCTTCTTCTGCTCTGTGTGTATGTGTGTGTGAAATAAAGATAAAGCACTATGGTACAGTATGCAGTGGTCATGTCGAGCTTATGCAAGGCTCCTCTCTTTGTGTGAAATCTGGCCTCTGCAGAAAGGTCAGGCACCTCAGGTAGTCACCTCACACCTGCCGCCTTTCCTCTGACCTAAAAGCAGCACTTCTCAGCATTCTCCTCTCGCCTCAAGGAGCATTTTCTACATTGTTCAAGCAGACCTCGCTCTCTTTTCACTCCTCTCTCTTTCTCACCATTCAGATGACTTTTATTTGTCCTGTTCCAGCTCCATCTGCTCGATGCTGGCTGAGCCATGAAGCCAGCGGCTAATTAAGCCATTATTTAGGCAGACAGTCCATTATATTCCTTTTTTCTAGCTTTTTTTTTTTTTTTTAACAATGTGCAAAATATTACCTGGCGAGGAGGAGATAAGAGCCTCACGCTGAGCCGGCTTTGGTCTCCTTCTCATTGTTGTGGTTGTTTTATTTTAATATGGACCGTGAAATTTTTGGGGATCCATTCGAGTCTTTTATGTAATCCTTCTTTTACAGGACTCAAGAGCCTAAAATTAATGTTTGCACTCGTTCCTGGCTCGTTTTATCATCGGAGCAGAACAATGGGATTTCTGTTTTCCGCCCGTGCCGAATTCTTATAGCCCTGTTCTTCTGTTTGTTTTGTGCTGTTCATGGCTTTCGCCTCTCACTCTGACATTTATTGCTTGTGCTGTGTCCCATCTATTTTCTGGTGTTGCTGGTAGTGGTGCCCTCTCAGATACTATCTTCCGACAAATGTATGTGGACATCACAGCAGAAAGGCTATTTTAAGTTGTTTGTTCTGTGCTGTTGGGGTTGCAGGAGGCTACGGGGAGAAGAGCAAAGAAAACAGCAGCAGGGTATTGGAATCACTCTGAAAGGCAAAAGTTTGTACACCCTTGGGACACAATATAGAAGAGAAATATACTGTACAGTATGTAGGTTGTTTTAATAGCGCTATGTTAAATTTTTTTGTTTTTTTTTTTTAACATATGCAGGTGCATGTCAGCTTTGTGACAAAATATTTTCTCCACATCTGGTTTGGAGACTGAAAAGACCTTACCAAACACTATTTACTGCTTTAATTAATATTAAAGGAATGTCATGATTAACGAACCATATGTTGTGTTAAGTTAATTGGCAAGTATATAAATATTTGATTCGCCATCGTAATGAGCCATTACTGCAGGAGTTATTGGTTAGCAGAATGTTGTGGATATGTTGACACAAAGTTGTTTTTCAAAGTTAAGTTACAAAAATGACTTGAAAACCCTATTAAACAAAGCCACCAGAGCATCCTCATGGCAATATTTACAAAACAAAATGTTACAGAGAGGTGCCATTACAACATCAAGAGAAGCTGTTGTTGTTGTTCTGTGTGTGGGAAGCTGTTGTGTCTCATATTGGAATCCTGAACTTTCCCTGTTGGAAACTCAGACCTTGTGCGAGTGGATGTTAATCACCATGAATGCTCCGAATAAAGGTTACAGTTTCATTGTTTTGATGTTGCGTTTGAAACTTTGTGTTTGGGTCATTTACTGTATTTAACCTTATATTAACGTCATTTTATCGAAGTCATTTTAATTTTCAAAAACAAAGCCGTTCAGACGCTGGAAACCATCGCAACATTATTGCTGCTACTGTATATTACAACACTCATCCGACGTTCAGGATGCTCATACAGAAAATGTTGATAATGTTCTCCTGATGTACTGATTTTTTAAGATTTTCCATCCTAAAACCACAAGTAGGTTTAAACTTTTGCACCGTCTACAAAAACACATTTATTTCGATTTAATTTGCACATTCCGTTTAGATTTTTTTTAACTTTATGATTAGTTCTATAATATTAGCAACATTTTATTGTTATTGTTATAACAGCCATGTTAAACCGACTACGTGTATCAGGATCCCGCTGTTATTTTCCCCGGCACTCTGTTCGATGTCACTGTGTAGTACATTCTGATAGCGTTCGTCTCATCTCGGTAAAGCCCTCAGTCCAAACGTGAATAAATATCGTCTTGTCGCTCGAGCCGAAGTCGCGTGTTTATGTCGCGAAACACATTCGGCAGCTTTAACCTTCCGGTGTTTACTAAATAAAAACAACATGTATCGCATTAAACCGAGCTACAAATTGCTGTTTGTACAGCCGTCACCCTTTTCACACGAACACATCCTCCTCAAATGAAGAATCCATTTAAAAGCAGCACTTTGTAAAATGGACAGATAATGGGGTGGCACTCAAGCTGTCGGCTGATGCATCTGGGACTTATAACGCTTGAAATAACTTATCATTTCAATAAATTAGCTGGCAAACGCTCACGCCGGTTTATCTATTCTCTTTCCATTGTACGGACCAGTGATTGACTTCGGCTGCGTTCAGTTTGGGCTTTTCTGTTAATAACAGTTGAGAAAAAAGCTTTCAGACTAGATTTAGCTCATGACTGCTTTTCATGCTGCCAGTACATTTGGGCGCTTAATGAAAACCTGTGTGAGTCCTGCGAGTCATCTGTTTGTGCGCGCACATTTTTTTTTCTTTCATTTTTCATTTAAAGCATCTGATCTCTGATCATCTTCTGTAAAATTGAAGATTTGTTGAATAATTTGGTTAATTAGCGCAGGCCTGGTGCGGGGACGTAACCTAATATAGACAGAACTCGAATTAGACAGATAATTAGCTCTCAACAATTAGACACAAAGACAAACAAGGGGGAGTGATGATTGTTTTTCGCTTTCTTTCTTTCTTTCTTTCATTCTTTCTTTCTTTGGTCTTCAAATTTATCAGCCGGTTTGAGCCACAGATCTCTCCTGGCCTTGATCTTCCATAATGATGCGTGTCTGATAGCCATGGACCGACTGCCAGAGCGCGCCTCTCGTCTTCGTCAATATCGGAGAAGTTGGCTTTGCTCTGCGCTACATTAACCCCTTTTCCTTGTGTTGTGTTGTTTCAACGTGACCTTCCTGTGCTCGCTGTATGTGGCATGTTCAGTGTCACGTTTTTCTTTTTATTAAACTCATCTCTTCCCCGCAGAGCTCCCACTCCCACTATTTTAATTCATGAAATAATGAACATCATATAGGCATAGAAAAAAAGAAAAGAACAAACACGCTGCTATGTTTTAGTTCTCGGGACTTAAAAAGCAGACGAGTTTAGGCAATGATAATCTCCTATACATGTAGAATATGGCATTAAAGGAGGGTGTGCTTTCTTTGTTTCAGTTCTGAATGCTCATTGTTGATGTTTTTTTATTGTTCATTGTTAGAAAATGAAATCCTTTTCATCAGGCTCGCACACAATACAACACAATTACAGATTCTCACTCACTCATCGTCTACACCGCTTCATCCTGTATTCAGGGTCTCGGGGGCCTGGAGCCTATACCAGGAGACTTAGGGCATGAGGTGAGGGGTACACCCTGGACGGCAAAAAAAAAAAAAAGAAAGAATAATAATAATGGTGTTCAGCCCTTTCTAACTAAAAAACACCACTTGTGTTGTAAGCTACGTCTGCTTCTACATATAAAACAAAATGCAAACACGGTGCTAAGTTCACCTGGAGTCAATTAATTCATTGAACTGTGTTCTATATGCTAACTTCCTCTAGGTTAAATCGACATATCTGGGTTTTTCAGCATAACGCAAGTGCATCGTCGATCAGTAGCACCGTCTTTATCGAGGTATAATTTAACACACGGTTAGCGTATAAACCGATGACCAAGAGACGTTCTAGCTGGAAAAAAATCAGGAGCGCCACATGCTCGAGTGTTTATTGAAAAGTAAGCAATACAAAACCGTTGCACAGCCGTCTGCATTAGCTGGTTGTTATATAGCAGAGGAAAATGCGCTGTTTTAATAGGACCGCCAAATGAGATGGCTTGTAAAAAGACCAGATTCATGAGCCCACACTCCTCCCGATGATTATACGATGCTTGAAACCTGTATGCAGAGAGAGAGAGAGAGAGAGAGAGAGAGAGCAAGACGTCCGGCCGAGCCGATCAATACAAGACATATTCTAGTTGCACAGGTCAATGCTGCTTTGTTTCTTTTCTTTCTCCCTCAACCAATATTAAGTGAGCAGAATATAAAAGCAGCACACAGGGACGTGATTTCTCCATAAACCTTGAAAAGCTATACATTAAATATCTCTATTTTTTACCGCGTCAACAGAAGACTCTCAGTGCACTCCGCTTCTCTATTATATTTCCCTAATGAGATGGAATAGCTTGTTTTTTTTTTTTCTGCAGCGTGCAGGAGTGTTTTCTCCCCTGTCTCTGTGCACACCAGCTCGTCCGTCATGTGCTGTCTCACATTTCCTCCGAGGTCCCTTGACATTTTATCATCTCTAATCAGTCGCAGACACCGGCTGCTCTTGTCGTTTGCCTCGGCTGCTGTTTACTGCAACTTTTTTGTTGATGTAGCAAGTATAAGAGTGCCAGGGTTACTGTGGGACACGGTGTGAAAGCGTGCAGTCAGTCGGAAGCCGCGACGATGCTAAGCCCAAACTAGCAGGGGCTAGTGCCATAGATTCATGCAGAACATCTTTACTACATATATACGAATAGAAAATTTTAAATACTACGGCTACGGTACTATACCATGCATGAGATAACTTCAGGTGTGTCTTAACACCTATAAGTGATGTCTTTCAAAATTCTCCTCTTTAATTAATGTTGGAGATTTCTGCATTCCCTGTGTTACCTAATAAGGTACTACTCTTTGCTGGAGATCTTGTTGATGGAGGCTTCTTGTGGTCTGCTTAAGATGTGTGTGGTGACGGGGGTGGTTCCACTTGACCATGAAGATGATCTTGGACTCGTCTGATCCAGACAGCTCTTCTGTAAAGGCTTCTACTGCAATCACTCAATAGTTCAGGACTGAAAGTCCTATAAACAGTTTCATACCTGAGCCTTAAACACTTCTCCTGTTATAACAAACTTAAAACCTCCTATCATGGAAAAACATGGCACGGGGGTTGAATGTGACGTGAGTTATGATAATACATTGATGAATTTATCAATTTAAATATTTTTTTAATCTATTTTTGGTCTGATCATAAAGTATAAGGTATGAAATAAAGGTATGACTGTACAGTACATCAATCCCTGCAATCTGATATCACACAAAGGAGTCCGGTTCCTCTCAAGGTTTCTTCTCATTGTGATCTCAGGAGGTTTTTCATTGCCACCCTCGCTTGATGCTCGCTTATCAGGTTCAATCTGAGAATTACACTTTGCCTTATATTTATTTCCTCACACATTTTCTATAATTTTTTATTCTGTTAAACTGCTTTGTTACAAAAGACCATGCAAGGAAAATGCGCGAGTTTCAGTATACTAAAGTAGTACTGTATATTTTAGCGCATACCGTACAATGAATTGTTCAGTTATAAAACACGCTATTGTAATATAGGGACATTTCAGAAGTACAGTAGTTGCCATGTTTGGTGCAGGATAAAGTCATAACTTATCTAAACTTCCTAGTCATGCAGTCGGTACCGAACTCTGAACTTCTGAGTTCTGAATTTACTTTATGATCAGAACAAAAATAGATTTAAAAAAAAAGATTTTAATTGATAAATTCATCAATGTATTTTCATAACTCACGTCACATTCAACCCCCGTGCCATGTTTCTCCGATGGTGACGTCAGCACGAGTGTGCGAGTGTTCTCCACTTTTCTGGATTAAAAAAAAAAAAAAAAAAAAGATTTTGGAGTGACCATGATGCAGCAGTCATGTTCGAGAGTGCTGATATTTTAGGGTTTGATTATACGCCTGGAACTGTTTTGTTTCACAAAGCTTTTACGGCACTTTTTCAGTCGCAGTAGGAATTTTCTTGTCACGTTTTTTTTCTTTTCCTGCGAATTGCCATCTTACGCTTCGTCGTTTCCCTCCCTCTGAAGTGCTTGTTTGTATCCAGCGTGGGGATGTTTTCTGAAAGGGTTGCATGTCAGGACCTGTCACTGTCCTCCTCCTCCTCCCAAGTCTGATCACTTCACTCAACCTCTGTGTTTCCTTTCAATACTACCATCCTCGCCCACTAGCTCTCACTACTCGCTTTTTTTTTTTTTTCCTAGCAGGTAGAAAAAGGCTTTGTAAGCGTCTACATTTAAGAGTCGGATATCCCGGTCTCCTGCAATTCCGAACACAGCGTCGTGCTTTTGTGTGGGGAAAGTTTTCCAAAGCTTTACTGTTGCCACACATCACAGACTCATTTCCTGCCATTTTTCTCTTATTATGCAGAGAGCTTGTCAGTAAAACAAGTCAAAACAGTGGGTTGCCATTGTACCGTGTGGTTGTTTTCAGCTCTCTCTTTTTCTTTTTCTCTCTCTCACACACACACATAGAGAGAGAGAGCAGTCACAGTGGTGTGTTTGGAGATGGATGAGTCTGTCCAGTTTAATGGAACCGCATTGACCGGTCAGCAGACCCTTTAAACGTAGCTCAGCTCATGTGGAGCGAGCCTTCCACGGACACGGGACATGAATGAGTATCCCAGCATGCAACACAACGACGCTGCTTTTAACCCCTGCTGTAAACAAACCTGCTCACCACTGGACTTTGCAATCGAACAGAGAAGAAGACCAGCAGAGGGACATCGCTTCTCCAGTAACTCTTAAATAACAGCCTGGACTGTTTCCCAGTTGCCCTTTGATTGGACTGAAGAAAAGAAAGAAAAAAAAAGCGATGAATGCACCTGCCTTGAGCAGAGCGTATCTATGGATTTCTTTATTGTCGCTATTATTTCTGCAACACAGAAGAACCCGGCAGATCAATATGAGCCAGGTTATGCCTTTGTGCCGCCTCTATAACCATCACCACATGGCCATACAGACATCTAGTGACCAGAAAAATATCAATTCCTCGCCCCTCGCATCAGTCCGATATAACCCGAGAGAATATAAGATGTGTTTCTGTATACAGCGCTGTCTGGATCTTATAAACGCTAACTCTATTCTCTGTGGACACTCTGCTTCCTTTTTTTTTTTTTTTTTTTTTTTAGATAAAGGATGTAAAAACATTGTTGTGTGCAGTTAGACTTTAAATTGATGCCTTTTCACCTCGCACCAGCTGAGCATCAGCGGAGCTGTTGGATAACCTTTTAGGAAGAACATTTGTAAGAAATATTGATGTGAATGAGGTATTTTATTGACATATTACAGGACGCTTACTGTTTGGATCAGCCATGACGTGTAGAAATGGATGTAGGAATGGCATTTAACGTCCTGTAAACTTTGTATTTTTGGAGGAAACCAAGCAAGCTCAGGGAGAACATGCACACGTGATGACCAGAAGCCGGAAGATATACAGTACTGCTCTTCCAACCCTGATTCCTCCTGGTTCTGATCAATAAAACAAATAAATAAAACCCCAGTATCGCACAATTTTCTCACTAACTCCATTTGCGTGATGTGAAACATTTTTTGAATCGTGTTGAATCAACTCGGAAACGGTGCCTGGAATTATTTCCCTCGTTTGGCCGAGTGTTCATGGCAGAACAATGGCAGCTTGGTGGTGCCAGAATTCAAAATCACACCCTCCTGAGATGCAGCCCAAAAAGATCTGAACGGTGACTCTATGGCTAAATCAGTGCCATGCGACAATAAGCATCTTAGCTTAAGTCATTATTATTATTACTGAAGTGCATTAAATGAATAAAGACAATATCCTTGAAAATGTAGAGGCTATAAAAAAACTATACTTTTCTCAGATGCATAACAGACAGGAGGTATTATGCTACCTGGTTCTGCTGGCAGCCTTGTTCATGTTTAAGCGTTGAATTAAACAGCTTATAAAGAGCAACTGCTTGATTATTGTGCTGTGGAATGTTGCATTGTAAAATGCCTTCCTTAAGCAAAACTAATAATAATTGAAGCATTGAGTCTTGAATTAATGCAATTACATTTAATCTAGACAGCCAACCATCTCATATATTTTTTAAAACAGTTACTGATTTAATCCATCATTATAATATGATATTGGGGGATAGGGGTGTGTACAAAGGGCTGGTTTTGATTATTGGGGGGTTACAACACTGCATCCCATTTATGTGAATATTTTCATGGGGAAAGTACTTGTTCAGATTAGTGTTCAGATTATCTGTAGTTCACATCACGCCTCTGGTTGCTAGATTAATTGATCGATTGATTGATTTCCACATTCAACACAGGAACATCCTGAACATCAACAGGTTTTTCAGTAACATCCAGACCAAGCTGCTTACCTTCCATTGCTTATTATTATTATATTATTTATTTATTATTATTATTTATTTTTTATTTTATTTATTTATTTACCTCTGGGGTCAGGGGTTTGAATCCCACCTCCACTCTCTGTTCGCCATTTAAGTACTCAGTTATTTAGTTACATTTTCAAAAATGTAACTTCGATAACCTCCCCCCTCTGTTATTCCTGCTGTTATACCCCTATCTCACCTATGCGGTTTGACTACATGAGGGCTGATGCGCGGTAAGATGGAAACTTATTCGCAGTGCCAAAACTGGTGGTGAATCATGATGATCCGTACTTACAGCCACTGCGCATAACCGCGTAGGTGAGATAGGGGTATTAGTAGTTAACAGATTACGGGCCAAACTTTGCTGAGTGATGGTCTTGACTCAAACAACATGCATGAGTCACGAAAGAGTTTTCATTTTCTGCAATGGAAAAGTACTCGAACTAGTTACTTTTATCAGAAAGTAACGCTTTAATGTAACTGATTACTTTTAAAAGACAGTAATTTTGTAATGTAATTAGCTACTTTAAAAAGTAACCTCCACCAACACTGGTTGGCACCTACCTATTTGGGTTGACACCCCAAGATTTGCCCTGAGGTGCTGTGGGATAGACTGCAGGCCTCCCTCGACTCTACACAGGATAAAAGTTCTCCCACACCACCCCACTTCTCCGCTCTTAATTTGGGTTAATCCCCTAAAAAAGAGATTTTGACTGATGCCACTTAGTTTATAACCTAGCAAACTGTAAGGATTGATCCAATGAGAGAAACTTCAAGGCACTTTTATAAATCACTCTGGATAAGAGCGTCTGCTAAATGTAAATATAAATGCTGTAGAACATGGATGGATGGATGGATGGATGGATCAAAGCCACCAAACTTCCTGTGGAATTTAAAGCATCTTTATTTTTTCTGTATGATTTATTAATTTACTAATTGATTGATCCATATCATCATGTTTCCGTATTTAATATCATCATTAAATGGCTTGTGTAATAACTCCACCCCGAAGAGCACACAGTGTTTTTATCTCCTGTTCCCTTAGCAGTCTAACTCCAATTCATCCTAGAAAAAAGAATCCAATCTATATTTTTATCAAGACAAAGAGATAATTTATATTTTCTCTGGCTTTTAACACACAGAGCGATGTAATGAATGAATAAATCTAGTTACGACTGAGCAGAACTTTAGTTACAGTGGCGATTTTAGAGCTTTTAGAGGGCTGTGAACTCTCCTTGACCGTCGTGAGTCTAATTAAAAGTCATCATTACAAGTGTGAGAGGGCCGTGTCCTGAGTGTGTTCTGGTGAAGAAAAAAAGATTTTTTTTCTGTCTGTGACAAAAACAACCCTATCTGCAGTTTTATTTTTATTTTTTTTATTCCTCTGCTTCAGCCTTGGAGGGTTTTTACGCAAGTGTGATAACAAATGAGGTTGTGAATGTTATCATATTCACGTTGTGTTCAGTAACAATGTTGATTTCCATTGAGGTTTCTGTCTTTTTAATTAGCTGGTGATGTCTTGAGGGTGATACGTGGAGTGTGTGTGTGTGTGTGGCGTTTTTGAAAGTGCAGCATTTGATGTTATCTGTAGTTCTAGTATGATTAAAAGTTAATGATGTCTGCATTTTGTACAATTTCACCGTGCAGATGAGCGGAATCCGATCGTTCGTGTGCCAAATGAAAAAGACATCAGCGTATCTAACCTCGCCTCGTCATTTCCCCCACACTCAAAGTGTAGAACGTTACTGGCACGAGCTCTAAACGCGTTCGCACTTTTTTTTCGAAGGCTGCCATAAGCCCTAGAATTTGTATTTGGCTGCACGCCACGGCCGATACACCCACTACGCGCTGAAGAATCGTCACACTAATAAAACCCAACTGCTCTCTGTGTCGTCAGACATTTCTCTTGTTCTGCTTCCGCGGTCCCTTTGGATTTTCCAGCGCTGGCACGGGAAGCTCATTTTCTTTGCCGCTTTAAAGAAGGAGTGTAATAAATGGGGATGGAGTTTGAGCATTGATCTCACTCCAGAGACGGATTTATGAGTGGTTCAAGGGAGCGTGTGTCTTCTCCAGTGGAAAGGCTGGTTGAGTAAATTGGAGACAGTGCGGAGCGTGAACATGGAGGAGGAGGAGGGAGCAGTCGGGTTTCTTTTTTGGACTCGCCGGCCTCTGTTATAACTCGAAAGTTCACAGCACTTTAAGAGCACTGGTCCAGTGCTATCGTAACCATTCTTGGTCTTTTAATTCACACTCTTAATTCAGAATTCATTCAATAAGTAAAAAAAACAATAGCCCACGTTTAGAAAACGTTTATGAATTCTTTCCGACATGAGTTGGCCCGGTGTTATGCGCAGACGCCGAGAGATTTCCTGAAGCTCCGAAATCGTTGGGGCATTTTTTCTAAATAGATGCTATCTTTAATAACTGATAGAGGTTTAGATCTGTATACACACTCATTCTTGCCTAAACAACTCTTAAAACTACACCTGTGACACAATAGGCAAGGCAAGGCAAGGCAAGTTTATTTGTATAGCACATTTCATACACAATGGTAATTCAAAGTGCTTTACATAGAAGAAGAAAAAAACATTAAATGAAATAAAAGATAATAGCAATAAGACATTTTAACAAAAACTTTTAAATTTCATTTAAAATAAAAATAAATGCAGTTTGCAACAAAACTTTAAACTAATTAAAATTTAATTAAAATAAAAATAAAAGACTAAGTAAAACTAATAAAAACTTAATTTCAAATAAAAATAAAACAGTTTAAGAAATTAGATAAACATAAGATAGTACAGTCAGTTCGGACGTAGCACAGTGCTCATTGAATAAATGCACAGCTGAACAGATGAGTTTTGAGTCTAGATTTAAATGTGACTAATGTTTTAGCACATCTGATCTCTTCTGGAAGCTGGTTCCAACTGCGGGCAGCATAATGGCTAAAGGCGGATTCCCCTTGTTTTGTGTGAACCCTTGGTATTTTTAACTGACTCGAACCTAACGATCTGAGTGGTCTGTTAGGGTTATATTCAGTGAGCATATCTGTAATGTATTTAGGTCCTAGGCCATTAAGTGATTTATAAACAAGTAAAAGTACTTTAAAATCTATCCTAAATGTTACAGGAAGCCAGTGTAAGGACCTGAGGACTGGTGTGATGTGATCAGATTTTCTGGTTCTAGTCAGAATCCTGGCAGCAGCATTCTGGATGAGCTGCAGCTGTCTAATGGTCTTCTTGGGAAGGCCGGTGAGGAGACCATTACAATAATCCACCCTGCTGGTGATAAAGGCATGGACTAGTTTCTCCAAGTCTTGATTTGAGACAAAACATCTAATTCTTGCAATGTTTTTGAGATGATAGTATGCTGATTTAGTTACTGCTTTGACATGACTACTGAAACTAAGGTCTGTCTCCAGAATCACCCCAAGATTCTTGACTTGATTTTTAGTTATCTGACCCCTAGAGTGAAGGTATGCATTCACCTTCAGAGCTTCATCTTTGTTTCCAAATGCAATGACTTCAGTTTTCTCCTTGTTTAATTGAAGGAAATTCTGGCACATCCAACTGTTAATTTCATCAATGCATTTGATGAGGGAGTCTATGGGGCTAAAATCATTTGGAGATAAGGCTAGGTAAAGCTGGGTATCATCAGCATAGCTGTGATAGGCAATTTGGTTCTTTCTCATTATCTGACTTAGAGGGAGCATATACAGGCTAAACAGGAGCGGTGCAAGAATTGAGCCTTGTGGGACTCCACATGTCATGTCACAATAATGAGTAAAAATGTCATAACAGTAATATTTCGAACATTTTGCAGGCTGCCATTTGGAGAAACGAGAGAATAATGGATAAACCAGTTGTTGGGTCAAAATAAACCAACCAGGTGTTCATTCGTAAATGACCCACTACATCTCATATGACCCAACATGAGCAACCCAACAATGTGTTTAAAGTACCTGAAATAACCCAGAACTTAAATAACAATAAACAGATACAGAGATACGCTTTTTAACAGTTTATAAAATTGTCAGCTAGTGAACTTGATCTAAACAACTTTTAACCAATGTTTTTTTTACTCATTATTGTACAGTAAATATCAATAGCGCTGGTTCAGTTTTTTCAAGTACTCATGTGAAAATCACCATCACTATTGTATTTCTTCGATACAACATTTTTATGACTAAATTGTATTTTATAACTGTGATGAGTGAAAATGTCACTTTTTGCGCCACCTGGCGGCAATTTTACGAATGTCTTTGAAATGCAACTGATTTATTTTGGCCGCTGTCGTTTTTACGGTGAGCGCGACGGTAATAACCATTCCATTTGGGTACCTACTGTACATGTAATACAATATTAAAATGCAGATTTTCCCCCCACATCTCTACTGTTTATTGAATTAACCATGCTAAAATCACAGTCGTTCTTTATTTGTTTATGATTTGAAATACCGGTTTTCCCCGACTCATGAACAATTTTCATTCCGGGAGCATGTTTTACCCCTTTTCCCCTGCTCTGGTTCCCGTGCCGGTTCCCAATTTCGGAAGCAGTGCCGCGCTTTTTCACAGAAAAAAATTGGTGCCGGTGCCCTAAAATAAGCACCGAACCGGCCCCTAAACTCTGCTGGTCTAGTTGCGAGAACCTGTGACGTCACGAGCGGTGGGCGGAGTTAAAGGGAGCGTAAAAAAAAATGGTCTAAAAATGGGTAAAAGTCTGTTACGGACGAAACAAAAGCGTTTTTTCGGCATTTTGGACATTCGGCGAGATTCAGCAGAAATTGGAAAGTGCTTTAAGCAAAAAAAAGTGTATAAGGAAATAAGAGAAGAACTAATAGATTCACACGAACAACCGACCAAATAGTGTAGAAGCAAAAAAAAACTGAAGAAAGACTTTCAGCGGTTATAACACATAGAATAAACTGCTTTTGGATACTGAAATACATTTTCATACTAGTTTGGAGAATAACCAGTAAACTGACTTCGGCCATGGTCGTTTCTGTTTGGTGGGCGTGGCCTGTGACATATTATCATGCAGCTCCCGCTGAGCTCCTGTCTAGTGTAAATGCGGGCCGGTTCTCGGTGGTTCCCAGTCCAGCACCGGCCGAGCGCCAGAACTGGCATCTGGCACCAGCACCAGTGTAGTGGAAATTAGGTATTTGTAAGCCAGAGTAGTTCTGACTTGATTTGTTTGTAAGTCCGACAAAGCGAGTCTTATACACAATGTAAAGCATACCAATCCACTTGACTAAATCTGTCCTCTTTTCTCACATTTCCTCACATGAAATGTAAGTGTTGTCTCTGCGCCTTTAAATCGCGAGGGGAATCCCGGACACCATTTCGGCTCAGAGCTGTTTTCCACTGTATTGGACTGTGAACTCTGTTTTATTGAGGATTTTCTGAAATTAGGATTATTTATTATCAGGACAGATTTTATATCATCGTGCTCCCAGACTGATTAACTGAAACTGGTGAGGCACCCCCACACAAACACATACAGTATACTGGACTTTGAAATGTGTGAACATTCACTTACACACTGATATATTCAATATAATATATATATATATATATATATATATATATATATATTGTATAATTGTAAATATTAGTATCTGGTGCAGTGCAGTGTCTGTTTTTTGTACAACACACATGAGCTACTTCCATGATTTGTTCGCATCTCTGAATGTTTGTAGAACCGCAATCCTTTCGAAATTTGTAACTCGAGTGTTCGTAAGTTGGGGACTACCTGAATTGTTTTGTGGGTGTGTGACTCTATGAATGCGGCCCTACATTACAGCAACTCCACAACCCATAAAACTTCCACATACACCTTCTTTTTTTTCTCTTTAACAGTCTCTGCTAAATGTATAAGAGCGTACAAGTGGATGTAGATCTAATAATAGTTAAAAGTGATTGCAGCTTCCTTTTTTTGGCTAATAGAGCGGTACATTTCAGCGCATTCCTCGCTGATTAATCAGTCCACTTAGAACTAAGCATACTCTTAAAACAGCACTGATTAAAACCAAACCTTTTACTTCTGCATATCGACTCTGGCTCATTAAAACCCGATCGCTCACGCTGCGGATAAGTGCGGCTTCTCGGATTCAAATCGTACGAATGAGCTCTAATGAAGCTTTCATTACGCGCGATCTCGGTCCCTCTTAGTCCCAATGTAATATTAATGATATAGAAGTCTAGAAATTTGAAGATGAAATGATCAACCCCACCGGGGAAGGGACGGCTGAAACCAGCCTGCCTCTGAACCATCAAAGCAAAGGAAAGAGAAAAAAAAAAGTAGCACTGCAGCTTTTTATCACGGTCTGTCATAGAGTTGCCTTTGGCATAGAGAACCTTTCGCCCATTTTTTTTTTCTTCTCCCTCCATAACAGTTTATTTGCCACTTCCTTCATCACTGCTAGACCTGCTAAACATCAAAAGGCGTGATTTATGAGTTCATTTGAACAACCACTCAGAGGATGGAGAGAGGGAGTGAGGGAGAAATCAAGAGTGTAATAGACAGAGAGAAATAGAGTGCTGAGGAAGCAGATAGAGGGACGGATATAGAGAGAGAGACAGGGAGAGAGCAGAAGACAATAGACGCATGAGCAGAGTAAGAGGAGAGACAGACTTCTTCACACCCACGGCTTCACAAACACGCACTCTCTTAACAGCTTTCTTAAGACCGCGAGCACATTTTTGTAGCTATAAATACACAAAAAGATTATTCAGGCAAAGAAGACTTTCTTTTCAGCCACAAACACACACACACATCTTAAGGGACAGATACACATTTTTCATTCAAACCCCACCTACGCCGTTTTTATCCGCTTATTCTGGTTCTTAATGAGAGGCTGTAGGACTCGTGGTTGTTTATGCAGGTGGGAACGCAGCAGTCACACTCAGGTCTGATCTGAGCATCTCTGCATTTTGGGCTCGGTCCACCTCTAAGTCAACTCCAGCAAGACAGACAATGTTCATCAAGCCACCGTTCTACGTGACCGGCCCCCAAGCGGACAGCCGAGACGCATACTGTAACCTATTCCACCTGGGGAGTATAAACGCCATGTCTCGGTCTCTACTTGAGATCAGATCTTATACACGCTTTAAGCTGCAAGAAAGCATGAACATTTATCACGCCAATCCTCCACAGCGTATACAGTACTCTCTCGCGGATCTCATCTCATGTACCTGCGTGGACTGTTTAAATCATGTTGTTCGCTAATGAAAGACGACACACGAAGCTATAAAAAGCTGCCGCTTTCATCTCTGATGTTACAGCCTCGCCTTTATCAATTAGCCTGGCAGGAGAGACTCACGGTGATTACATATTTTCCAGCTAAAGCCGTGATGCGGTCGATTAGAAGTTTTTTTCTTTCTCTACATTATAGTACAGTAAGATTTTTTTCACATATGCCGGCTTGTTAAGCTTGAACCCATCCTTACTAATCAATAAGCTAGCGCTTAAATCTGTAGCTTAGTTTTTGTTTGTTTGTTTGTCATTTATTTTTTGTGCGTTTTTCCATATAACGATAATCATGCAGTCATACCCACTTCCCATTTCTTTATATTAAATTAACTGATGTAGATAGAATTAAAGAAACTGCTCATGTACAGGGACTGGACTGAAAATGAAAGGCAAAAAAGTCCTTTAGTAAGCCTGGAGAACTATTTCTACATTAAAAAATGCAGGTTGTTCCCGACTTACAAGCGATTTCTGTTTCAGGAGCATGTTCGTAAGTCTGATTTGTTCTTAAGTCTGACAAAGTGAGTCTTATATACCTTCGGCACGAATATATAATGTAAATCATACTAATACACTTGACTAAATCTCTGTCCCCTTTTCACACACTGCCATCATGTGGCCAAGAACAGTAACCATGTAACTGTAATTGAACAGTGTTGTCTTTGCGCCTTTAAATTGTGAGGGGAATCCTGGACGCCATGTTGTTTTAGAGCTGTTTTCCACTGTACCGAACTGTGAACTCTGTTTTGTTGAGGATTTCCTGAAATTAGGAATATTCACCATCAGGACAGCTTTAAAGGACAGACATTGACTGATTCCCTGAAACCAGAGCTGGAGATGCTGCGATTTGCCATTTGGGAGTGACAATAATGGACAGGATTTGAAATGATGTTAGAGGGACAGTGCAGGACCATCTTTATTGGTAAACACTCAAAGAAAATGATTACAGTGAACAAACTTTTGTAATAAAATTGATTTAAATAGGTTATGGATGTATGCAGTTAATAATATATAAACTTGTTGCTCTTCTCATACTGGTATTGATTACCGAATGAAACTGCCGTCTTGCTTTTACAGGAGTTTAGTCGTACTGAGTTTAATTCTACACACGTATCTCTGTTTATACTGAAAAAAAAAGAAAGACAAAAAGCTTTAAGCTCCATATAGCTCTCCCTAACAACTTTGTAGCACTTACTCGAACACAGCTCCCTTTTTTTTTTGTTGTTTTTGTAACCTGACATCTTTTCCTTGAGCACTGAGCTTGTAGGCTAAGAGTTTGACTGGACCATCTGTTTAAATGACGGAAAGTCCAGGAACTGAGAAAGCAGGTGGGACACTGAAACATACTTTCAGTTTTTGACAAGTAATTCTGTAAAGGTTTAAGATCCTGCGATGATTCTGTTCTACAATACCACACACTCACACATACACACACACATACACACAACTTCCATTTCTCACGGTTCCACCGTTATGTGACAGTGAGCAGAGAAATAACTGCAGCACGCTCTCCTGCTCACTCTGTCGGATGCTCGGATGCTCCACTGGCTCTGTGGACTCCAGAAACAGGGCTGGAATGATTGTCGCTGCCAAGATTTATTATAGTGTCTTTTCTGAAAAAAAAAAATAATAATAATAAAATGTCTGCACAGCATTTTTCTACTTCACCCGCTCTGGGGCTGACACGAACTTTTGTCAAAGTTTAGTCAGTGAAAGTTCAAGTTTGTTGGAGGAGCCTGTGATGTGACGTGTAGTGTGTGTGTGTGTGTGTGTATTTTTTGACCTGGGATTATTAGTACAGCTTTGATGCTACAGGATTTCCCATCAGATCTTTAGACATTGGACTTTTATTACACATCAAAGTGATTATCAATTAAATCCGACGCGTCCCTAATGTTAATAGCACTCTACACCTGAGTGATGTGAAACATTTACACACACACACACACACACACACACACACACGTCCTTCCTGAAATATAAATGCCTAGTTATGTGACAATGTATATTTGCTGAAAATGCCAAGAGACACGTGAGACAGTGAGACAGCGAAGAGAAATGTGTCTGAAAGTTTCCCTAAACAAGGCTTACCGTTTTTTGATGTCGCCTGACGATTTAAATGCCATTGTCTGGAAAACCGTGTCTTACATAAGAGACCTACAAGAGCATGTCTCGCCTCGGCGGTCTAAAAACAAATATATCTTCCTCAAACCTGCCTCATTTTTTATTTATTTATGAATTTTTTTACCCAGGAGGTTCAGAGGTCAAAGTTGAGGCAGGTTCGGAAGATTTATCAGACATCACCTTGTCTCATCACCTCGGCTGGATTCTTACAAGAAGACAGGGTTGTAACTATGTAGTACAGGGTTCTTTACGAAAATAAAATAGTGTAATCAATAAATTAATAGTAAAATCAAAACAATCAAATAAAAACGAGCTGTAGCTATCAGTGTAAAGTTTTCTAAACCTGAATGAGAAACTTTTGGCTTTCAGTGTTTCGAAAGGTGTGATACGGCAGATTGACGTGACGTTTCGTGGCACCGCAGCCGCTAGCCGAGCGGAATATCGCCGTGTGCCCGCTCTGCTCAAACCCTCGGTTTCTCCTCTGTGCTGCTACATGGAGCTCAGCTATGTACTTTACAGCACATCCCCACGGCAGCCTGTTTGCTTTTAAAGCCCTGCAGCACATTTGTGTTATTATGTGTAATCTAGAGACTGCACTGAGTCTAATCACACACACACACACACACAAAGTCACACAGTAAGAGACACACACAGCATGCCTGAGAGGAGGCGATACGAGCATTAATGGTCCACAACTGAATATTGGAAAAACCTACTGTAGTGAAATCCAGGAGAAAGTGGAAGTTATAGATGTCCATCCGGAGGCGAACCCAGGGGTGTTAGCTCAAGGGAGGAAGAGAGAGAGAAATGTAATGTGTCAGAGTTAACATGATAATATCCGAACCAAGAGGAAGAAAGTAGCATGAGAGCATTTTATAAATAAAAAAAACACCAACAGATATTTAAGAATAAGGTTAACAGGACTTGTGTAAGAATCCTAAATGCTCTTCTTCATTATTTAAACTATCCATTTGTATTAAAATAAAAAAGCTTCCTAAATCCCGTCCTGTCCTAGCATCTCTCTCCCTCTCTCTCTCTCTCTCTCTCACACACACACACACACACACACACACACTCCTACAGAGTGCCTCCTGAATGTTCCGATAAGGCAGTGATTTTGGATGTACTGTACTCTATAAGGAGCAGCGAGTTCTGAGAGCACTGAAGTCCAGCTTTGGCTTCAGTCAGAGTTCTCACTAAAGTGAAGTGAAGCTTCTGACTCGCTCGCTCGCTGTACAGTTACAGTTACACAGCACCTAATGTGTGGACTGATGTGGAGGACGTTTCTGTTAAAATAGTGAGGAAGGTATCTCGTAGCCTGTTTGTGTCTGTATGTCTGCTTATCTACAGTAGGTGGTTGTCTGTCTGTCTGTTTAATTAGCAAAATGTATATTGGTCTGTAAAGTTAGATAGGTATCTATCTATCTATCTATTTATCTATCTATCTATCTATCTACTGTATCTGCTGAAACGATATATCTACCTACCTACCTGTATATCCTGTTGTCTGTCTGTCTATCTATGTATAAATATGTCTGTTTAGCTACAGTATATATCAGTCTGTAAAGCTATTTGCTCCTCTCTCTCTTTCTCTTTTTCTATCTATCTATCTATCTATCTATCTATCTATCTATCTATCTATCTATCTATCTATCTATCTATCTGCTGTTTGTCCATATAACTATCTACCTGTGTATCATCCTGTAAAGCTAGTCAGGTCTCTAACCCTATATATATATATAAAAGGCTAAGCAGCTTGCGATGGTGAATTATTACTGTAAGAAAACAACAGCACATACCAAAGAGAATGCGCTTGCATGAATTACTTCACATACAGAGGGGTAACATCTGTATTTTACATTCTAGCACTGTGGGAAACACATCAGTACAGTACTGTAAAGTACAGTATACAGGTTTACCTTTACATTCTTGTATTTTTTAAGAGTGATGTATTAAGCTGAGTTTAAAATGTAATGAAAGTGTTTTGGGAGCAAATTTAGAGTTCAAACTATAAAAACAGGCATTAATAGGCGTTTTTTTTTTTGTTTGTTTGTTTTTTTAAAACCACATCCAAAATTAATGGTTTTTCACAATTCTTGGGTGTCTAGTAACATAACCCCTGTGCATTTCGGGGGTCGACTGTATATAGATATGTAGATAAATAGATAGGAAGATATTCTCCCTTCTCCCTCTCTGTCTCTCTTTCTCTCTATCTGTATGCCTGTCTGTCTATTTAGCTGTCAATCTATCTATCTATCTGTCTATCTATCTATCCATCCATCTATCTATCTGTTTTTCTGTGTCCCTTTATGCATTTGAGAAGTGACCATTTGTTCTGTAAATCAGTGTTTAAGCACAAAACAGCTAGTTTATATATATATATATATAATTTATTTCAATTTGGTTGTGCTCATAAAGACCCTTTTCAAGAGATTTACATTTTACAAACCCTCGCCTTGCAAATCATCTCTAATGTACAAACAGATTCCTGGGCGCTCTGATCCTCAGAACACTTCATAATCGAGTCGCCGCTGCCCTCATGACTGCACTTTTCCTTCCAATTTCCTTTCCTTTGACTGCTTTTTTAATGAATTCTTTCACACCAGCAGCGGAGGATATTTCTCTCCCCTTTCTCCTGCTAGTCACCGAACCGCTCCGCGGAAAACGTGTTGTTGTTTTAATACCGAGCGTCAGCTCCGTTAACTCACAGCAGGCATCGCAATCTTATTAAATTATTTCTAATTGGATTTGCAGGTTGCATTATTCATTCAGCCTATATCGCTACTATAAAGGGAATGCGAAAGCGGAAGAAGGCCACGCCGTAAATAGAGGCCCGGGTGGAGTTTCAGCTACGACTGGTTAATATTCAAGAAACACGGGCCAATTCAACAATTCAATTAAGCGTTAACAGCAGGGGGATCTTAAGGGACGTTAAACATTAATGCTTTTGAACGGGGCTTAGAGAATGCAGAAACAAAACTGAGATTCGATTAACATGTCACTGCTTCAAAACAGCACGCACACACACAAACACACACACACAGGCAGATGAACCTGAACTCACACTTTCCTCGCCTCTGATAGACTAGCGTGTATGAAGTAACATGTGCGGGAACAGGATGCAATTCAGCGCTTTGAGTCTCAATAATTAAACTGCTTCCTAGTTACTGAAATGAATTGTGTCATAATTAACAGCACTCTAACAGCATTCCCTCTTTTTCCCCATCTGTCTCTTTTTTTCTTTTCTTTTTTATATCTCAGAGCACCTGGGTATTCGTCTGGAGGAGTACATGTCCAGATTTCCGAAAGTGCGCATCGTGCGCACTAAGAAGCGCGAGGGTCTGATACGCACCCGCCTCCTGGGAGCGTCCGTAGCCAAAGGGGAAGTCCTCACCTTCTTAGACTCGCACTGCGAAACCAACATCAACTGGCTGCCTCCTCTGCTCGGTATGTCCGCCGATCTATTTCTTTTTTTTTCTTTTTTTTTTTTAAGGGAAAAAGAGAAAGAGGAGGGAGGTCACAGCACGAGATGCACATTTCTAACTCACTTTCTGCCTTTTCAATCACAGGACCGAAAAATCCCACTTATCTCTCTGCTCCGAATCGACCAATTTCACAAATCAAATGCCTTTCTTGGTCACTCCTGCAGTGGGCTGATAAAAAAAGAATCATGAGGTGGCCTATTCCTTTTTCTATTTATTTTTCTCTTTCAAATATTCTCTCTCTTTTTTTCCATCCTGCTCTGAAAACACCATCTCCTGGGCTGTTGAGACGAGTGTGTGGTCCCAGGGTGAGCACATGGCCTTAAATATTATTTATATATAAAAAGACGTAAATATTACAACGATTCAGAAGCATTAGCAGTAGTGCTACGCTATGTGTTTGTGTCACGTTAGCTGTGGTGTGTTGCTTTAATCCCAAGGAGTCATTGGGCCTCGTGCCAAAACGTGCTACACAAACTAATTTTTTTCTTACAGTATTTTTGATTGTAGACATGATTTTTTTTTTTTCTTGTTTTGCTTGGAGACAAAAATTTCTGGAAATCACCAATGCCAAAAAAAACTCCTGTTTTCACAGGCGGCACATTGTTTGTGCACAGCATCACAACATTTAAAATTGAAGGAATGTGTCGAGTTTAAATTATTATATGTTTTTAGAGTAATTATATCTTTGGAATATAGTTGCGAGCAACGATGAGCGGGCCCAAGCACTCTGTGCCATCGCATTCCGGATGAACAGCACAACCTGTGTGTTATTTGAGTGTGTTAAGACCTACAAAAAGCCATCGCTGCCTGGGTGCACCGCACAATTTTCACACAACGTCACACACTATATAGAGCTGATGTCAGTTTGGGCTTTTTTTTTTTGTCTGTGTGTGTGTGTAATGTCACTCAATATAATGCCACACAAAAAAATTATTAACCACCTTTCAGTTTAAGTTTAAGGCACCGTCACGGCTGACCTGTTTGAGATATCAAAAATCCCTCTGCAATTTTGCATCCTCAAAGTCTTTAGATCACATCGGCCCAGTTTGGTGGCGATCGTATAAATTCCCTAGGAGGAGTATATCAAAATCTATCGGGCGCCTTTTGGCAAACGACCCAAAATAACTGACCTCTAGTGCAAAAGTTGTTCAGCTCAATGAGCTCTAAGTGTGAATCGAGTTTCTTGTGCATACGTGCGTGTATGAGCTATGCAGCAAAATCTCATGTGAGGGCCCCTGAGACTCTCAGGCATCCTAATGGCAGCAGACAATTTTGATGAGTTTTTGAGCTTTTGTAAGACCAAAAGGCCAAAAGTGTGAAAAAAAAATAAACCTTAGATAAACAAGAGGGTCCTGCGCACCCTATAGTGCCATATAGCCTATAAGCGATCCTATTGGTCAACTGATCCCAATTCAGACTGTAAATAAAACCCCTTGTGTGTGTGTGTGTGTGTGTGTGTGTGTGTGTGTGTGTGTGTGTGTGTGTGTGTGTGTGTGTGTACAGACTGCCTTTGGATGCATTAGCCATCCAGGGCTTATGCAGAGAGCGCAGTGTTTTTAGAAAGCGCACAGATTTGATGAGACGGATGAATAGACGCTGAGCTGTTTCGGTTTGCCACGAGCGCTTTGAATCACGTCATTAAAAAACTAAACAAAACTTTCCTCAACTTTATAAAACTCTAACATAACTGACGGAGGTTGTGCTCTCACTTCATGTGCCATGACACCACTTATTTTCTTCTCTGTAACCGTGTGTCCCTCTGCTGACACGTCATTCACAGCATCACACATCGGTTGAAGTTCTTCTTCTGCGTAATACTTTTCCTTCGGTTTCATCTCTCTAATTCGTCACAGCATGCACTTGCTAAATGCAAAATCACTGAAATACTTCTGCTTTTACTTTTAACAGCTCTTCTACATTTCTATATTTGTATTTTTTTCCCCTCTTATTTCATACTTTATATTTTTTATTTTTAGGTCATCAGTGGTCAGACAAGTTTTTTTTTGTTTATTATTATTATTTTTACTGTGTATGCGAGAAATAAAATGTGAATTTGATTTAGCTACTGTATATTGCAGCAAGCGAGATGTGTGGCTGGTTATTGTTATTATTCACAAGTATCCATATAGCGAAATTAATTCTGACACTCACATTACTCCATTCATGTGTTTACACTTTCGCAGACACGCCGTCTATTCATCTCTTATCCACTTGTTTAGAGGCTTATTACGTCACACACTTTGAAGCCTGTGCTTGCTTTACAGGGCGCTTTCACCACGCGGCTAAACACCAAGCATGGTGTAGACACACTCATCACTCACAAAGCCCTAATTAGTTAATTGATCTAAAGAAATATCGCTTGGACGAGACACTGGAGATCTATTTTCCATTGCACATTAGTCCTCCCAGACATCGCTCCGTCCATGCTCCAAATAAACTCTCTCTCTCTCTCTCTCTCACACCCACCCACACACACACACACACACACACACACACACACATGGGCAAACAGTCGCTTTATCTCTTCAATCAACCTGATGCCGTCCACCCACACAGTGAGATGAGGCCGTGGAGTCTTTTCTTTTCTTTTCTTTTTTTTCTCACTCTTCATTCTTAATTGGAAATGTTCTCCCTGCTGTCCTTTTAGACCCGCAAAAGAGAAAACATCCTGAGTATTCAAATCAACACCGCTTAAGAGCCATGTCTGAAATAAAGGGATGAAGAAAAAAAATCTGCCCAGAGAAACAAAAGCTTTTTTTTGTTGTTCTTCCTCTTTTTTAAAAAAAAAGCCAGAGCAAGGACCAAAGATGGTCAAAAATCAATAGATGCGTCCATACTGGTACGAGTTGGCAGCCTGCGTGTGTTTAAGCTATTCAGGAAAATCCTTTTTCCCGTCCGTCATAACTGAGTCTCTAAAAACAAGCCTCCTGCTGATATTAAGCTTTAAGTAAACATTTTATTTATAAATCAATTCATACGATCAAGGAGAACTTAAAATCTCACATGATATCTTGTGTGATTCAGACAGTCACTCGATCAGACGCTTGTCCAACTCTCAGATGCGAGACAAACTAGCAGCTAATGGACGTGGAGACATGAAGGCATGAGTGTAAATTGCTTTCCTACTGTAGATTTGCGTTTGGAGAAGCGACGCAGCCGAACAGTTTTGCGCGTGTGTGTGTGTCCGTGCGTCCGAACACGCGTCCGCGCATCTCTCCGTCTCTCACGGATGAGCAGTGGCGTCGAGGGAGGGTTTCGGGGGTGACAGATCTGGGCCAGCTTATCCGTGGCTGACTGGCTGAGGCCGGGGGTCTCCGTGTCCGTGCCTCCACGGACCAAACCCACTTAGAAGCTGTGTAATTGTTTCTAATCGCCAGGCAGCTTCAATTTCTCAGAGCCTCCCCACTGGGGCGAGTCGAGCTAAAGAGGCCAAGCGAGCTAGAAACGGACCGAGACTCCCCAGACGTCCAGGCGATCGTCTCACCAACTCGCTCCCTTATCTTCCTGCAGTGCAGACAACACGCCAGGGACATGCAGCAGATGACACATGCAGGCCCGGCTAGCATCGCTTCACTTCTTCTCTCTCTCTCTCTCTGTTTTTTCTTCTCGCTTTCTCAATCCTTCAGACCAGATCGCACAGAACCCCAAGACCATCGTGTGTCCCATGATTGACGTCATCGACCACAACCACTTCGGATACGAGGCTCAAGCTGGGGATGCTATGCGAGGCGCTTTTGACTGGGAGATGTACTACAAACGCATTCCCATCCCTTCTGAGCTCCAAGGAACTGACCCCAGCGACCCTTACGAGTGAGTACACACACTCTTTTAAAATCTATAAGGAATCTGATTTTTGTAAAATGCTTGTTGGGAGAGTTCTGTCCTTCTTTTTAGGTTAACTTTTAAACAAACGATGAGTATTCACATTTTTATGTCTGTCTCATTATCAGTTCCATTGGAAATATGTCTGTTTTGGATTAATCTGTGGGTTCGGTCGTAAAGTACAGACTTTTTAATGTGCTGCATAGAGTTCATTTATCTAGAACCGAGCAATAATCAAGAGTTTTACCAACGGCAGTACTATATCATTTTTTTTCAGTTGCTTTTCCGAATTCTGTCGTCTGTCGTCATTCGCATGCTGTTACTCCAGCAGCCCTAAAAAAAACACTGCTGACCAGAATGTGGTTCCATGCAGCATATTCACCACATTTGTTCATCTTCAGAGTGATGGTGCGTTAAATGAGTCATGTGTTTATATTTTGGGAAATAGAGCCAATGCGTTTAATAATCAAATATTTAATGCAGGAGCAGGTGGGATTAGTCAGATTGTCCGTGGGAGTGGGCGGGAGTATGATTAAATAAATAAAAGACCTAAAAACACACACACACACATTTTTATTTTTATCATGTGTGGCAAAAGTCTAAAAAAAAAATAGTACGCATGCACCAAACAAAACATAGATACTTAAAATATACTGCCTGGCTAAAAAAAAAAAAAAAAATCCAAACGCACTGGAATATTTTATTTAGCTTTGATTATGGTCCAACTCATGTGTGAAAATGATTCTTAATGAACCACTCTTCCCAAGAACCATCGTACTTCCTCTTGTACACTTTAAAATACGCCTTTTCCACTAAGTTGCTTGTGGAGCTGGTTCTTTGTTTTCAGACAGCCAAAGCACTGAAGAACTGCTTATGAAGCATCACTGCTCACACTTACACCAGACCAGGTATGAACTAACATCTGGTTCGTTTTGGTGGAAAAGGATTGCTCTGGAATATGTCAAGGAAGAAAACTTTTTTTGATATAGATGTGATAACCTGGTCATTCAGTACATTCAGGTCGTCAGCTGACTTCATTTTATTGACTCATAACGTAGCTGAGTCTAGACCTGAGTAACTGATCAACCGCAGATTATAACACTGTCTCCAGAGGCTTGTACAATGGACACTATGCATAATGGGAGCATCGCTTCGTGCACTTCCCTTCTTACACCCTGACACCCCCATTACCCTGGAACAGGCTTAATCTGGATACATCAGATGAGTCACATGACTCTTTTTCCATCCATCCAATCTTCCAATCTTTATGCTTTTTAGGTTTATAATTATTTATCCTTCTGTTAAGTTGACAGCTCAGCACGATCATTTCAGATATTACCAACACATTGGACAATTCTTATCCCAACTGCAGTACTCTTAGTTTCCTGCTTAGCTTTGTGATTTTCTTCACTCGATGCAGGCCCTTCTGAAACAGGTCCCTTTTTGACCAGGCAGTATGGTGTACAGTCTATTTGTAACCAGGCTTACTCATCATGCAGTGGATTGAAATGTCGTTCATCTCAGCCCACACTGAAGTATACAGTAGTACAAGACACATACAAATAAATATCGAAATGTAATAAATCACCAAGATGATAATATAGCCCCAAAATTTGGCTGTGTGTTCTTGTTAAATGTGGGAACCTCTTATTTATAAGGAATATAATATACATGTGTGTGTAAGATGGGGAATGTAATAGAAGTGCCCTGAGGAGTCTAGTGGACCTGGCAGGTATGCTTTTATACCACTTTCCTGATGGCATGTGGTGGGGAGGAGGGCGAGCTAAATCGACTAAGGGAAGGATGAAAGGATGATCACCCACAATCTTAGGGGTTTTGTGACCGCAACGTGTCCTGTAGCGATAGAAGACTGGCACCAATCTCCTTTCCAGCTGCACTTACCCCCCTCTGTAAGGCCTCATGGTCAAAGACATTAGACTTCCCATACCACAAAGTCACACTTTTCTTTGTCAAAGTGCTTTCAATGGCTCCACTATAGAAAGTAACCATGATGGAAGGATGTACACACGCTTTCCTGAGCTTCTGTGAAAAATGGAGACACAGCTTGACCTTTTTTTTTTTCTTTTTTCTTTTTTAAACCAGTGATGTGGTGTTAGTGGTGCAGGAGAGATTGTCCTCCGTATTGACCTTAAAGAAGTGTTGTTTATTTTGGTTTTTTTTTTTTTTTGTGTAGAAAAATAATGAACTATAATCAGAAAAATGTGTTATTGATTATTTTCCTATGACAACTTCTGCTCCCAATAATTTAATCAAGGTATTTGGACAATACTAAGCAACTACTAAGATCTTGTTTTTGCAAGTAATTGGAATAAGAGCTGATTAATGTGTAGAAACAATGGGAAAGCAAAAGCACAGTGTGTTAATGATCTACAGAAACATGATGATTGTAAGATATTGCAAACATAGAGAGAACAGAAATGTGAAATTGACCTTGTTTCACATGAAAGACTAAAGGAAAGAAGGTAATATGTGTATTGGGCTGAGACATGGCAAATACACCCAATATACAGTACTGTGCAAAAGTCTTGGCCACCCCATTGTGCGCCGTAATCATAGCTATCATGTTTATTTTTTATATTAGTTAACAGTGATGGTTAAATAGAAAAAAACTTAAATATACAGTAAATATAAAGCTGAATAAATCATGTGAATGTGCCATGTAGCGTATATGGCCTCTTTTAATCACACGTGTGTAAATAGTACACATTATAGTAATAGTATACACAGTACACGCGTGCACGGATGTTGATTATACCAGTAAGAGACGCGGACTAAGAGCCAGCAGGGGAGAAGATTGTCCACAATTCCGCAGTGCAAGAGAGAGAAAAATCATTGGTTCAGTTGTGATCGGCGTCAAAACAAGAATTGGAAGCGTGATACATGATACTCGGTGCTCGTAAATCAAGACTTGCTCGTTTCTTAAGTCAATTTTTTTTTTTTTTTTTGCTCATTATGCAGAACACTCGCAGACCGTGTTACTCGCAATCCGAGGTTCCACTGTATTGTGCAAAAGTCTTTGCAACCCCATTGTGCAAAATGTGTACAATGATGGTTACATAGTCAAAAGACTTGTATAAAACCTAAATATACTGGAAACATAAAGTTGAATAAATAATATGAATGTGCCATGTAACTTACTGTGTACAGTATTTCCTGCAGCCATGCTTCGGATCTCTACGGTTAATATATAATATGTTATAGAGTATAAGGATTTTTAAATGTGTGTGTTAGCTTTCAATAAAGAATGACTTTTTTTTTTTTAACCGTAAGCGCCGACATGAGCACGTCGTCATTCTAATATTCAGCGGATCTTCCTCTGACACCGTCAGGTATTTTAATACGATGCGTTTGTGACACGCGCGTCAGAAACACCTCCGTCTCCCGTCTCCTTTCATCCGATGGCACTCCTCAAAGGAGAAAATAACTCCCATGTCTGATCATGTCAGGTGTCACATTTGTTTGAATTCTTTGTTGTGCCAGCCACGCCGGCGAGGCATTAGTTTTATTTTTTTCCCCTCCAGACTGAGCTCGGTTTTTAGGGCGCCTGCATCAGGGCAGGCTTTTGATCATGCCGAGAAAAAGGAGCTGCTGTTTCAGCCTCATTAAAAACACACCGAGCGGTGCAAATGGAAGACGCACAAAATGTCAGAGAGGTGTGTGGGCTCTGGTTAAGAGAGTCTGCAGAGCACTGATAGAATTCACAGCAGGATGTGACGAGCCTGTCCCGGCTTTGTGTACTGTTTCATGTCACTGTTGCATCTTATTGGCCTTTATTCGCGCTGACGCACAGAGGAAAAAGGCTGTATGGGCATGCCTTCCTAGACATTTATTTATCTTTAATTCTGTGAATTAATTAGACCCTTTTTTTCTGATCCCTTCTTCTCTATAAATGAAAAATCCTCTTTTATAGCATGTGCTCTGAAACTCTTGTGTCACAGTGCTTCATTTAATAGATGTCTGTGGATGTGCGTACAGTATGTGCATAGGTTTGATAGATAGGACCTGACTAGAGTTCTTTGCAATTTGCGTAGTATGTAGTGCTGTATTGTTTCTCTAAGCTTTAGCATTTTGGGAGAATTCACATGTATTATTACTATTACATTTGCATCTTGCTATTACACACTGTAACATGTTTTTTTTTTTTCACACATCACAGTCCCAAAGCCAATCGACTTCATAGTCTTTATTCTCTATGGAATTTATAACGATTTATTGGAAAATGTCAGTAGAATGCAGTGCACCTGGTGCTGTGAATACAAAGAGGTGAAGTTAATTGTGTCGTGGCATGCAGTGAGAGGCTGGACGAAAGTGTTTCATTGAGATGATTCCAAGAAACCTAATGCAACTTCATAGAGGGGGGTCAAAAAATACACTTAGGAAACATCAAATGTCAGGGGAAAATCAAATCCAGGAATGAGGAGACAGAAACCTAGCATGTAAAGTGACTGATTGTGTGATAAGACCTTAAAGCTAAACACTTATACAAAGTATTCAGATCTAAACACAGAATCTTCAAATGACTCACCTATAATTAATAGTGTTTGACTCAGTTCATGGCATGATAAGACTTTAAAACCAGCAGTGATACCAATTAATCAGAATCAGACACAGAATCTTCACTTGACTCATGATTCAGTTCAAATTTATTCACGTGCTTGTGATTTAATTACAAAATGAATCAACTGAGAATAGTTTTTTAATAGAATCATAACCCTCTGAATCAAGTTGAGCTAAACCATGATTCATGTAAGGATTAGTTTAATTTGATACACAGGGTCATGATTTGATTATAAAAAGATTCTCAGTTGATTCATAGAAAAGATTCAAATTGAACCAGGGGTGTAAATCTTTTCATGAATCATGATTCATCTCAATTCGATTCACGTGCTTATGATTTGATTATAAAATAATTGTTCATTGCTTCATATTATAATCGAAAATTATACATTTCATAACTGAATCATAAACCTGTGGATCAAATTGCACTTTTGTTGCAAATTGCACTCACAATTCAGATCTTATATTCAGAAGCTTATGATTCTTAGAACTTATACCTTTATCCTGCACTTTCTGCTAATTGCACTTCTGGTTAGACCTCCTGTAAACTGCATTAAAGTTGAATCTAATCGAATCTAAAATAATTTTAGAGATTTCATAATCAAATCATTACCATGTGAATCAAATTGACTTGAATCATGAGTCATGTGAAGATTCACAACCCTTATTCCTTATCAAGCTCCTATTTTTCATTACTTGCAACAATCTCTTATCATGCAACAAATCGAATTTTGAGTTATGAATCCTCCTGTCATAGCCCCGTGCTTATTTCTGAATATTTGGTATTAGTGTCTAGCTACAAAGCTGTGATACTATGATCATGTCATTGGAGAAAGAACAGCAGTGGGATATTGTACCTTAACTCCAAGGCATGAAAAACGAAAGTCTTGGATTTCAGCTGATTAAGAGCAGAGAGCCGTTTGTGATAAATGTTCAGGTAAACTTATAGTAATTATCTTTTCAGCCCTATCAGAGTCAGGTGCAAACTATTAATTCAAGTGTCTGTTTACAGTTTCTTTACCCTTTTAAATTTAGCTCTTGAAAGAAATGCCTGATGCGGTGTCTGATATTGGTTGTGTTTAAATGAACGTAGTTAATCTCAGCGTAATAGAAATTGCAAAGCTCTTTTCTTTATGTCCTGCCTCAAGTGCATGCAAATATCCACTTTTACTAAAGTTCTTGCTGCAAATGTTCCTTTCTGCTTTCTGTCTCGATAGATAGATAGATAGATAGATAGATAGATAGATAGATAGATAGATAGAGTCCTGATTTCTTATTCTTTTGCATGTTTGTCACACTTAAATGTTCCTGCTCATCAAAAACCGTTAACTATTAGTCAAAGATAACATAATTGAACACAAAATGCAGTTTTTAAATGAAGGTTTACGTTATTAAGGGAGAAAAAAAAACTATTATCTACATGACTCTGTGTGAAAAAGTGATTGCCCCCCTTGTTAAAAAATAACTTAACTGTGGTTTATCACACCTGAGTTCAATTTCTGTAGTCACCCCCAGGCCTAATTACTGCCACACCTGTTTCAATCAAGAAATCACTTGAATAGGAGCTACCTGACACAGAGAAGTAGACCAAAAGCACCTCAAAAGCTAGACATCATGCCAAGATCCAAAGAAATTTAGGAACAAATGAGAACAAAAGTAATTGAGATCTATCAGTTTGGTAAAGGTTATAAAGCCATTTCTAAAGCTTTGGGACTCCAGCGAACCACAGTGAGAGCCACAAATGGCAAAAAACATGGAACAGTGGTGAACCTTCCCAGGAGTGGCCGGCCGACCAAAATTACCCCATGAGCGCAGAGACAACTCATCCGAGAGGCCACAAAAGACCCCAGGACAACATCTAAAGAACTGCAGGCCTCATTTGCCTCAATTAAGGTCAGTGTTCACGACTCCACCATAAGAAAGAGACTGGGCAAAAACGGCCTGCATGGCAGATTTCCAAGGCGCAAACCCCTTTTAAGCAAAAAGAACATTAAGGCTCGTCTCAATCTTGCTAAAAAACATCTCAATGATTGCCAAGACTTTTGGGAAAATACCTTGTGGACCGACGAGACAAAAGTTGAACTTTTTGGAAGGTGCGTGTCCCGTTACATCTGGCGTAAAAGTAACACAGCATTTCAGAAAAAGAACATCATACCAACAGTAAAATATGGTGGTGGTAGTGTGATGGTCTGGGGTTGTTTTGCTGCTTCAGGACCTGGAAGGCTTGCTGTGATAGATGGAACTATGAATTCTAATGTCTGCCAAAAAAAAAGGATGTCCGGCCATCTGTTCGTCAACTCAAGCTGAAGCGATCTTGGGTGCTGCAGCAGGACAATGACCCAAAACACACCAGCAAATCCACCTCTGAATGGCTGAAGAAAAACAAAATGAAGACTTTGGAGTGGCCTAGTCAAAGTCCTGACCTGAATTCTATTGAGATGTTGTGGCATGACCTTAAAAAGGCGGTTCATGCTAAATAAAGCTGAATTACAACAATTCTGCAAAGATGAGTGGGCCAAAATTCCTCCAGAGCGCTGTAAAAGACTCGTTGCAAGTTATCGCAAACGCTTGATTGCAGTTATTGCTGCTAAGGGTGGCCCAACCAGTTATTAGGTTCAGGGGGCAATTACTTTTTCACACAGGACCATGTAGGTTTGGATTTTTTTTCTTCCTAAATAATAAAAACCATTATTTAAAAACTGCATTTTGTGTTTACTTGTGTTATCCTTGAACAATAGTTAAATGTGTTTGATGATCAGAAACATTTTGTGTGACAAACATGCAAAAGAATAAGAAATCAGGAAGGGGGCAAATAGTTTTTCACACTACTGTAGATATTTTATATATAAAGAGATTACGTAAGAGAAACAGCCTACAATGCATTAGAATCCGAGTGCATTCAGGAGTATGTCGGTGTGTAACAGGTGGTAAGCGTTAGAGCATAAGAGCACGTGAGTGTGTAGGTGGCCATGAATAAGCGCTTGAGAGTGATCAGTGCACTGTGACTCAATATGTGAGTCATTATCAATGCTTTAAAATGCTGCTATGAGACACTCTTGCATGGTAATGGAGCTAAGGTGTTCCCAAATATTTTTGCATTACCTGTTATTTTATAATGCACTAGTGTCGCTCACTACCGTATATGTATTCTCTGTCTACTGTACCATATAGACATACATACATACTGTATATTCTGGTCTTCATGATATCTTCTTGACGGGTCTACATCAACGCAAAATCATTGTTTGTACATACATTTACTATATTTAACCCATATTATAATACCTACTGCACCTCCTGTCCATAGGACATTTATACCCTATACAGTAGATATGACCTTTATAATCTTATTCAGTAAATCAAATCAAATTTTATTTGTCGCATACACAGTCATACACAGTAAGATATGCAGCGAAATGCTTAGTAAGTCCCTAACATCCGAGTTACAAATTTCTGCAGATACGAACAGACCTACAGATCACCCATGGATCTACGATTGTACGAAAAAAAAGACACTGCAGTGCACCAGATACCAATATTTACAATTATATACAATATTTTTAGTGTGCAAGTGAATGTCCAAAATGTTAAAAGTCTGGTATGTTGTATGTGTGTGAGAGGGGGGGGAATTAGTGCAGAAGAAATTAGTCGGCCTCACAGGTGTCAATGGATCGGTCCAGGAGCACAATGATAGAAGAAATCTGTTTGTTTAAACATGTTAACACCATGTAGCATTGACCCTCCCTCCCTGGTTAAATTTAAACAAGGTCAGCTGACCCATTAGGTGCGTTTAAAAAGGCTTACATGCAGTTACCTTTTTTAGCCACTCAGATCATCCAAATGGATTGGTATGCTTTACTTTACTGTTTTTTTTTATGTCAAAGGTGTATAAGACTCTCTTTGTCTGACTTAAGAACAAATCTGACTTACGAACACGCTTCCGGGAACTGAACTCGTTCGTAAGTCAGGGACTTTATCTACATTGTTATTTATTCTAAATACGCTATTCATGGATCCCTCGCTAGATAATGAGTACATTTCATTTGCTGTATGAACTTTGTACATCTCTTCACAATCGGTTGTGAAGCAGAGTAGCATGGAGTAGCTGTGTATTTGTGCATACGAAGCTGTAAACTTAACATCCAGAGTCAGCATTAAAACGCCTGTGAAATGTTTATAGATAGTCTGGTCTTGAGCTGCACGTCAAATCTTAGGCTTTGACCTAACATCCAGTATTATTCAGTATTATTCTAGAATATATTATTCTATATATTTTTTGTGTAATAGTACACAAAAAAAAAAAAGAGCTTGGAAGTGGACATGAGAGGATTTATAGCACAAGCAGTAGGGTCTTTACTTGTTGTGTTTTTTTTTTCCCAAACCCCCTATTTATGGTTTACAGAGAGTAAAACTGCTTTATTTTTCGCAGCACTATTTTATCATCCTCATCGTTGTATTTATTCATGCACTTGTCTGTCCCTGGTTTTTACAAATGTTGCATCATGGTCCCTAAGAATCAGTCGCAATCCGATATACTGTGTGGAGTTTTACAGAGAAGGGAGACCAAACCGCACCTGAAGCGGGCACTAATGCGCTAAGGTGATGCTCTCCAGGACAGCACAGGTGTCTCAGTCTGTTACTCAGGACTCGTCTCTCTTTAACCGAAGTGTCACACATGCGATGGAGGTCATTGATCTTACCATCTCAGGGAGTGTCACACATGCGATGGAGGTCATTGATCTTACCATCTCAGGGAGTTTTTCCTTGCCACTGTCGCCCTCGGCTTGCTCACCAGGGACAAACTGACCATTTTGATTCATACAAATTCACATTTCATACAAACCTAAATAATTCTTTTGACTATGTAAAGCTGCTTTGCGGCAATGAAAATTGCTAAAAGCGCTATACAAATAAAATTGAATTGAATTGATCTTAACGGCAAGTGCTGTTTATCTGGGGTCCGTCTGCTCAGGTCTGGCATGTGTTGGGTTCTACTCTACACCTTTTCATGCAGAGGGAACTTATTATGTCATAGTAAAGGTTTTATCATCTACATTTTACAATTTATTTAGCTTTTTCTTTCATATTTTAAAATTTGTTTATTTATGTATTTATTATGTTTTTCTTTTTCTCTTTATATGGAATGGATTCACTTTTCATTGTAATTGTTCATTTATTCTATATTTAGGCGTGATGTATTTTATGTTTTTATAGTTCCTAATTGTTATATTTATGTTTTTATTTTTTAGTCCATAATATTTTAGGTTTTCGTGCTTTTTTCTGAGAGCACAAATACAGTATTTGTTGTAGTTTTTTTAATTTTATCGGTGTTCATATTTTTTTTTTATTTTGTATCTACTCATAATCGTTTTTCATCTTTGTTTTATTTACTTTTTTTCTCTGTACCTATAATTTTTTTTTCTTTTGCTTATTTTTATTAATTGATTTTCTTTGCCTATGCATTAATTGCTCAATCTCTCCTAACGTATTGAAATTATGTTTTTTTTTCATATTTATTTAACCTTGTATATCATTAACATGCCTTTAATTATGGGGCTAGTGGTGGCGTGTTTGTAAAAATAAATTATATATATATATATATATATATATATATATATATATATATATATATATATATATTTACATTTTAAAAAGCAATAAATCGAAAATTAATTGCGCCCTTTGTGTATGTTTAAGTGCTTAGAGCTGAAGTGTGTGTGTGTGTGTTTGTGCGTGTGTGTGTGTGAGAGAGAAATTGCTCTTTGTCCTCAATCACACACCAACACAATCCCTCCACCTGTCCAGCCCACACCAGGCACTAAGCTATGGATTAATTCTTTAGACGTGTGTATAAAGTGTTTAGGAAAATCAGCTTTCAGCTTCTCTGTGTTTGTGTGTGTTGCACTTGTTTGCCCAAGGTTTTTCCACGCTTTCACCAACACACTCATACACACCCAGTGACTAATCTACTCCGAACGATCGGCGTGAAAAACCATCTGCCACACGCTGAAACGTCAAGAATGCGATTATGAAGAGTTGTTAGGGAAGTTGGTATGAATTCGAGGTTAGGCAAGGAGTCTCCAGTGTCATTGCTTTCTATAGCATTCGGAGATCTCCAGAGAAGGTTACACTCAGCTGCGTCATTCTGCGGAGAGGGAAAGGAGAGAGGGTGATGAGGAAAGTTATTAAGGATGGGCAATAAATTAATAAACAAATGGTGGGATTTCTGTGGTATAAGAGAAATAAAATACTACAGGAATACATGCTGTTGAAACTAATCATCTTTTAAATAAGAAGCTGAAAAACTTGTTTGCGAATCATTTGGTTAAAGAATCAAAATTAATGTACGCAAAACCACTGTGATTTGTGACATTTGAGACATGAGCTTCTCCTTTTAACCTGCAGTGAGGGTCTCTGTGTGTGTGTGTGTGTGTATGTGTGTGTGTGTGTGTGTGTGTGTGTGTGTGTGTGTTCATTGCATTGCACAGCTCATTACCTGCTAGACTATTAAGACAGAGACGGAAACGACTCCACAAACGAACATTCGACAGCTGGTATCGGCTAGCTCTGTCCATTACGTGTTCCTTCTCCTCCCTGGTGCATTATGGGACAGGATAATCAATCCATAATGCATTCCACTTCTTCTGGAATTATGTTGCGCCCTGGGGGGGGGGGCCTTTCCCTCATCAAGTGTTGACACTCTTTTATAAAAAGTAGTTTACCGGAGTTCCTGGGATACAGTGTATTTCTCCCCAGCAGGAACCCTAACGCTGGATAAATACAGTACAGTCGTACAGTAGTTGTGATATTCACCATCAAGAAGAACATTTACATTTAGCAGACGCTCTTATCCAGAGCGACTTACATTTTATCTCATTACACATCTGAGCAGTTGAGGGTTAAGGGCCTTGCTCAAGGGCCCAACAGTGGCAACTTGGTGGTTGTGGGGTTTGAACCTGGGATCTTTTGAACCGTAGTCCAATGCCTTATCCACTGAGCTACCAGAGTACTCCATGGAACAACATGGTATCGTATAAAATGACATTGAAATGACATTTTAATCTTCGTTCAGAGTTAATCTGATGTGGATTAACATGTTTTCGCACATTGTCTGAGCAAATCCACGGTTCCTAACAGGGTTTAGAAGTCTGATTAGAGACACAACAGCTTCCTGCACGCAGCGTGTGTATCTCATGTTACACATCTCTTAGCGTTACCTCTCTGCTCAGTAGCATGCCCCCTAGTGGCAAAACAATAAATTCCATTCAAGTCTTTTTGCATGAATCTCAGTAAAGAACTACTAAACTAAAAGTTTTCTTCGTTTTCGAGAGCTGATATCTGATCACAAGCTACATCCAAGAGCTCGATCAAAGCATGTCAATGAGTGTGTTGAGTAATCGCACTTGGCGCTCATCAGAGTGTCTGTGTTTCCTGTTGCGTTCGTTACACAGTATGATATCTGTTGGGAGAACAGCCAAGGAACAGTTAAATAGTAGATAAAACATTTCCTTGTCGTTGTGCTGAAATATATTTTAAAACTGTGGCAGTTTTCCAGAATTCAGCCCAATTCATGGACACAGATACACGGTATGGCCAAGTCTACCATTTGTCCTTGTGTTGTCTCTCAGCATAAACAATCGGTCCACTTTTGTACACGCATGCAATTCATGCACCCAACACAAGCGTGTTAGCGCCGAGATAAGAGTTTATGCTTCAGGTGAGAAAACATCTCCCATAAAAAGAGATAAATATCACATTTCTGTCCAGGATCGACGATATTTACACTCGGTAAGGCATCATTTTTATTTTTTTTTGCACAGCTCTCCTCTCCAAACCCCTAAAGGAACGAGCAAGTCTGTAAAGGAGATAAAACACTTCCTCTATTCTCTTCCTATTCATCTTCTCAACGCTGAATCACGTCTCCAGCCAGGGGACCACCGTTCTCCGGGAAAGAGTGGTGCTCGCAGCTTCACAAATTGTTGAGCACTCTTTGGGTTCTGTCTCCATCTGTCATTCTTGGCTCATGAAAAGCAGAACTGAGTGTTGTCCAATTAGCTCGATTACAAGGAAACATTGTAAAAGCAAGCTCCCTTTTTTCCTCTTCTGGGAAACGCGGTTGCTTTGAAGCTCAGAATAAAAAAAAAAAGCGTTAATGATCATGAAGCGCACGTGCTCATGTTTGTAATCCGCCTTCTTTAATTATTATAAGCCTGAACTCGTGACGCGCGTCTTGTGCAGGATGATCGATCAAGGGCACTCAGATTCACCTTTACCAGCGGCGAGGGGGTTTCTGCGGTTCACCGGCTTTCAGCCGTCTTCATGCAAAGAGCAAGCGGGAGAAAAATCGACGCTGAGGGAAAACACAAAATCAATATACAGAGCCCTATTGTTCATAGGGACAATAATGGCGACCGAATAGCTGGCGATGTTGTTCATTATGGCCCGGAGGAGAAAAATGGATACGAGCGAGAATCAGCGGGACGTAAAGGAGGAGCTCATGCATGGGAGAGAGAGGGAGAGAGAAATGGATGTCCTCAATGTCTCTCCTTTTTGTCTCGCACCAGGCTGCCTGTATGGCTCAGCATGTAGCAGCAGTTAACACACACACACACACATATCTCAACCAACTCAAACCTCAGCTCCTCGGTCTGTGTCTACTGTATCTCTCCGTCTTTTTTTTTTCACAAAGAATCAGCATCCCACGCAAACCTTTCCCCCTGTGCATTCACACACACACTTTTTTTATTTTATTTATTTTTTTTTTTTTTGTAGTGGATTTCAGAAATAACTCCAGACATTTTCCTGACCTTTTCCTGCACTGTCACAGCCAGACCTGGGCCTTTTTATTCATTTATTCATTTATTTATTTATTTATTTATTTATTTAATCTAAAGCCATGAAACCAGCTCTCATAGCCTACACACCACCACCTGGAGCTAATAATACTGTATACTGTGCATCCAGCGTGTACCGTGTGTATGAGAGTGAAGAAGGAGAGCATTGTAACCCTCCCCCATCTTCAAATCTATGATTTTTCTACATCTGAACAACCGATGCTAAAAAATTCTGAAATCAGAAGAATTTTTAGCGTCTATGTAGATGAGCTACTGCTGAGCCACTTGCCTCAGGAAACAGAAGAGCTGAGGAGCCAGCAGTGGGGGAGGGGCTCTTTCTTATACGATGTCACATTAGGGGGAAATTTAAACGGTTTGTTCAATACAAAAACAGGCAAAGAATTTAAACAGCAGCAAAAAAAATAGTTTTAGTACATTTCTACACGCCCACTGAAGGCCCATCTGAACGCCGAAAAATGAATCAAAAGTGAATTTTGCATAATAGCGCCCCATTAAGCCACTTTTTAAACCCTGACTCAGTGTCGACCTGCCAGTTAAACACAGCAGTGAAATCAGTCAACCCGGTTAGAAACGTGTAAATGCTCACTTAATACATGTGATTTTCTCACAAAAAAAACATCACGTTTTTATCTTGGAGACTACAAGTTCAGATGGTAATCATACACAGTGCTGTAAAAGTCTTAAGCCCCCCTATTTCTTACTATTCTGCTTCCTAGAGTCAGATTTTCTTGTATTCTTAATGAACTGTAGTCTCGACGAATAGCATCTCCAGGCTTTGCTTTTGTCTCTCATTTTTAAGTCCAGTCCCTGTAACTCAGCAGTTTTAAAGGATTGTTTGTTGTTTGTTAAGCCACGCAGTGAGCTATAAATCATTCAAGAATAAAAAAAACATCTAACTTAAGACCTTCAGGCACTTTGTAGCCTGTCGCAGGAAAACATTTGTTTACATTTCTTTGATTCAGTCTACATCTTTGAAAATGTATGAAAATTCAAGTACTATGAAAGAGTACTTACACACTTAAAATGTTCATTTGACCTGAAGCAAATGAATGATGATGATGGTCAAAATACAGACTTGTTATAAATGTACAGTTGTGTGAGAAAGTTTTTGCCTCCTTCCTGGCGAGATTACTTTTTTTACAAAGGACCACTCAGGTTTGGACAGCTTTTTAATGATAATAAATGTTAATAAATGAAATCATCAAATGAAATCATCATTTAAAAACTGCACTTTGTATTTACTCGGGTTATCGTTGTGTAATATCAAAGTTTGTTTGCTGATCATTAAAGTATGACAAATATGCAAAAAAAAAAACACACAGAAAGGGGGCCAATACTTTTTCGTGGCACTGACATTAATTAAAAAAATAAATAAGTCCAGCTGAAATAACAAAGTGCAGTAGTGTGGAGTTTGTATAGAAGTAAGATATTTTTATGAGCGTAGAATAAATTTGGTCTGCGTCTAATTCCACTATAACGTCACCAACCGCAAACCACGTTAAGCAACACTCACTCCATGCAATGAACTGATGCGCATCTCAGGCGTGTTATTCCTCTTATGCCACAGCAATTTTCTAGCAAATACAACCTTTTATAAAGTAACAAATGACACTGTTTATGGTAAGGCTTAATGTTGTAGAACATCCAAGAGACAAAAATTTCTTTTCTAATTAACAGGAACTAATGTGTCCTGATATTGAGTATAACCACCTGATCATGTGTGAGATACTGCTTTTATGCAACAGTTCACAATTTCGGAAAAAGCTCTGAACACATCGGCTCCCATCGATTTGTATGATTCTGTTAAAGCTGCTTCTTCCTTTTTTAATCTTCATTTGACAAACTTTCATAATTTTTTTACCCATCAGAAACCCTAACGCTGGATAAAAGTTGGAAAATAGTGCTAATGAAGTTAGCAGATGATGTTCACCGTAGTGAAAGGCCACTCATGAATGAATCGTGACCGTCTTTTTGATCGAGTCTTTAACGTGTACCAGATAAACAAGTAGTCTCGGAGAGTGATTCGTTCATTTTCTACTGGGCGTGCATGCGCAAAGCATCGCAAAACCTCCATAGGTTATGTACAGGAAACAGAAATGAGTAGTTACTTTTGAGTCTTTTAGTCCGAATTTTTTTATCTTTTGTCACGTGACTCCCATAGATGCTATGGAGTGCAGTACATAGGAAACAGAATTGAGCAGTTCTTCCCATAAGTCTTCTAGTTCGAATAGCGTAAAAAATCAAACGACTTGGACCAGAAGATATGAGAGGTGAGCTGCTCATTCTGTTTATCCTACTCAGTGACTTAAAAAAAGATTTATTCATTTTCATGCACAAGATTTAAAGAACTGTCTGGACAACATTGTTTTTGAAAATTAAAATGATCTGGATAAAATGATGTTGTGATACTGCTAAATGAACAACCCAAACAGTAAGTCCCCTACATACACACTTGAGTTACGGACTTTTAATGTTATTACCTGCATGTTATTTATTTATTAGGCTATTTGACAGGGACATTCTACATTAATTCACATATCTGTAAATGTACCAGAATTAGCCAAACACGATTTTAAAGAATGCTATACTTTAATTCACTGTGCATAGCCGATTGTTTTAGCTTCCTAGTACCCAGACAATGTTTGTTGGACTTACGAACAAATTGGAACTCGTTCGTATGTAGGGGACTTACTGTACAACCTCGAACCAACAAAATGTTACCCTTAATTTGGATGCTTAATGTTTATTTGCACAACATCCGAGCACATGGCTGGTCCCTTAAGTTTCTAACAGGGTTTAGAATTTCAATCAGAGACTTGATCAGACACAACAGCCTCCCGCACACAGCGTGTGTATCTCATATCACGCATCACTGAACGCTATAATGCTTCCGTTACGTTTCATATTGTTTCAAAAATATTAACGTCAGATAAGTTGACCTGATTTAACTGGATTATCTCTTACAAGGTCTGTAAATATGGAAACAATGTTGTATTTGAATGACCTACGCTATTATACAAAAGTAATGCACACCTTCTGACCAATTAAATCCGATTATGTAAATCACTTTACCCTACTCTGGTACAGTATACGTACATATAAACCTTTTGGGGATGAAAGAGTAGTTTGGGAACTGTATACGTATTTACACAGGTGCTTATACAATAGATGAACTTGAAAAGAATTACAAAAAAAAAATAGAAGCTTTGAGATCCAGAAAAAAAGAGTAACAAGCTCTGTGTGCTCCCCTGCTTCATCACGGCTTCATGTGTCTTTGTGGAAGTGTGAGCGCCAGGCCTACTTCGTCACGTGGGAAACGCACTAATACAGATCTTACCGTCTCTTACAAGATGAAAGAGACACTTCTTTCAGGATCAGTGCTCATATGTGCAAAGTGGAAAGAAAAAAGGAAGAAAAGGGGATGAGAAAAGAAGTCAGGTGTAGTGGTATCAATGTCTGCTCCCTAACAAGCTTCTGCTTTAGTCCTGCATCGTATTAACCTCCTCATCAGCTTCCCGCCGCGTTCCCGTCCTTAGCCGGGGTAATATCATCAGCCCCTCATCCTTTACCCCACATCACCCCCCCACTTTCTTCGAACGTGACAAAAGAAATCCCTGTTGCTCAGCATCATAACCAGCTTGACCATTGTGCCGAGGCGGCGCTGAGGACAGGATTACGTCCCGAACCCATTTCGCACTTTCCACCAGCTTTATTGGTCATTTGTTGATTAATAAGGTCGCTCCGACACAGGGCATTTGTGGCTGTGAGGCGGATGAATAATGGATGGTGTTGTGTGTGTTGTGTGTGTGTGTGTGGGCGTGCATGTGCTTTAGTGGTGATTCATGGTCTTGAAGTGCTCTTGTCTGTTTATGTAAACAGAAATCTAGTTACATGCGCATGTATAAAGTTTCTCTTGGCCTGCGTAAAGGGATTATAGGGGGGGAAAAAAGATGACAGCAGGAAGATGGTGACTCATTAGTGTGTCAGAGTGCACATCTTTCTCTTTCTTGTGTGTGTGTGTGTGTGTGTCACTCTTCCCACCTTTCTCCTCCTGTCCTTCCACACATGCTGACCTTGGCTGTATGGATGTGCAATGCAAATGGTTTCCTGCCGCAAACCTCCGCCTAATCCCCCCCTGCTACGGGCGACTTTAACCGTTTAATACAGAACTCTGCAGCGGGACGGAGAAAGCATCGATTATTCCAGTCCTCCCGATCCCTCCCCTCGTTCTCCGGAGATTGGACTCCGCCAAATGGAGCTCTTTCATACTGGGAATGGAAATTTTCCTGCTGAATTTGCCCGAGACTGGAGCAAACAGAGCGGCTCATATTTATGGAAATGTAAGAGAGAGCGAAAGAGAGAGAGAGAGATGTCCCTCGCTCGCGTCTTCTTCATTCTTCAAAGACATTTAAGCCTCATAAATGTTGCATTCGTGGGAAAGTTAATTGGATTTCAGAAGCTTAGTTTCGAATGCAGATTGTGAGTGGCATCTGTGTGGCAGGCTGTGTTATCATGATGGAGAGAGAGGAAGAGACTGATCGGCAGAGAGAGAGAGAGAGAGAGAGCCTAGAACCTTCTGATTGTTTAGCAGACGCTATTGGCCATGTTGTGAATGTGTGTGGACAGCCTAAGGATGGATGGTGACGGATTTTGTGGTTCTCTCCCTCTATCTCTCTCTCTCTCTCTCTCTCTCTCTCTCTCGCGCTCTCTCTCTCCAGTGAGCTTGTGATTAATTGTATTAGTCCACACTAGAAGTAAAGAGACATTTTAATGGAGAGCTGGCTGCACTGGAGTGTAAACACACACACATGCACGTACAGTAAGAACACACTGAGACAAGAAACACACATACCCAGGCTGCCCTGTAACCCGCACCCCGTAACACATTTATCTCTCTCTCTCTCTCTCTCTCTCTCCCCCACTCTATCAGTTTAATGGGCTGTATTGGCTTGATGGTTATACGTGAACTATGTCAAAAACAATTATGAGGTAAAAGCAGCGCCGCCTCGCTGCACCGGAGTTCGATCGTAAGCTCGGGTAATTGTCAGTGTAGGCTTTCACACGTTCCTTATAAGAGTTTCCTCTGGGTTTTCCAGTGTCCTTTAACTTCCCATGATGCCCTGTGATATATCTGGACAAATTTATATGGACAAATTGTTTGTTTGTTTTTTTACCAGTATTAACAGAATATGAGATTATTCAGCCTGTGTGTAGACACTGTTGCACCTCCAGGGTCAGGGTTCGATTCCCGTCTTAGGGTCTGTTTGCCTGGAGTTTGCATGTTCTTCCTGTGCTTGGTGATTTTCCTCCGGATCCTCTGGTTTCCTCCTACAGTCGAAAGACATGCAAAAAATGCTAATTGACGTTCTTAAATTGCCTGCAGTGTGTGTATGAGTGTGTGCCCTGTGATGGATTGGCACTGGTGTACACCTCTTCGTGCTCTAAGTCTCCTGAGATAGGCCCCAGGCCCCCATAAACCTGTACACTGGATAAAGCGCTGTAGATGAGGATTAGGTAAGTGAGTGAAGACACTGGCTTAAAATTTGTAACCAAGTAGATCAAAATTATTTTATTAAGTCCTCCAAGGGTTACAATGAAATCACTTTATTTTAGATACAAGTGAGAACAAAAGTCTAGACTGCATGGGATTTTTTTGTTGTTGTTGTTGTTGTTTTCTAATTTAAAACAATTAAAATAATCAGAATATTTTGAAATTCTGAAATATTTAAAAGAAAGACAGTATAGGTTCAACATCTGAAATATTTAATAATCAAGACTCTGTACTATTTCTAGATACCTATTAAATGTAATGTTAATGTAAATGTCTGGTATTGACCATGTTTCAATAGCTTTGTACGAAAGCTCAGATTTTTCTCTTGTCTAATCCAATCTGTTGAAGTGCATGTTCAGGTGACACTCTGATAGATTTGACTTGAATACATTATAAGGTTTCATGCGAACTTGTGGTGTCCGTGCCACCTCGAGTGCGTGCTGTCATTAAAGCCAAAAGTGGACGTGCTTAATACGAACTTCCTGCAATAATTTCAAACATTCTACTTTTCTACACAAGGTATTGTCACGAATACAACTCATGATTTTTTTTTCCCGATTTTCTCCCTAATTTAGTTGTGGCCAATTCCTCCCCGTCACTAGGGGGCTCCCACATTAAGGCTACTACTACCCTTCAGCCGGGAGGGCCGAAGACTATCACGTGTTTCCTCCGAACCGCGTGACGCTAGCCTCGCTCACGCACCGTTAGGTGCGGAGTAACACACTCAGAGGAAAGCGCTAGCCGCTCCTTCCGCGTGCGTGAGCTCACAGACGCCCCTGATTGGCTATAGAGCCGTGATTAATGTGGGAGGACAAAGTACCTCTCATCCCTCCCCCCTGAGAGAGCTCAGCCAATCAGCTCTCTCTAGACCTCCGGCTGTGAGAGGTAACAGCATCACCCGGGGATAGAACCAGCGATCTCCGGATGATAAGGCGAGCACTTTACCACTGCGCCACTCGGAGGCCCACAACTCATGATTTTTTTTTTTTTTTTTTTTTTTTTCCCGGCCTGTCAGTATCACAGATAACACATAGCAGAGAGTATGTGTAGCTGTTCTATCATCATTCACAGCCATTTTTTTTTTTTTTTTTAAATATTTATTTATTTATTTATTTATTTAGTTTGTTTCCCATATTATAACAGACAAGACCGGGGACCAAAAAAAGAGAAGAGAGAGTTAAAAAAAAAAAAAAAAAAAAAAGGGGGGGGGAAGGAGAGAAAAAAAAAAAAAAAAAAGAAAGGGGGGGGGAAGGAGAGAAAAAAAAAAAAAAAAAAAGAAAGGGGGGGGGGGGTGAGAGGGGGGAGAGAATATAGTCAAAACTCGCTTCCGCACCTGCCGAAGAAAAAGAGAAAAAACAACAGCAGAAAAACCGCAGCCACAACCAACACCTGCACGACTCGCGGCAAACCACAAGTCCCTAAATCTGTTGAGCCGCGCACATAAAATATTTTGAAATAAACATTTTGTTTTGAAGCAACAGCAAAGACAGTGTGTGTGTGAGCACCTGTTTGTACACCAGTGTGAACGTTTGTGTGCACACCTGTGTGTGTGAGCGCGCTTGTTTTCATAGGGTTCCTCCATGTAAATGTTTAATAGTGTGTGTGGGGGACCACAGTCCCATCCCGCGAGGCATGGAGCAGATACGGCGGAGACACGGGTCCCAGACATCCAGAGGCCCCCCAGAGCACAGGAGTCTCAGGAGAACCACCGCAGGGACAGCCCCCCCCACCCCGAAAGGGGCAGCGGAGAGCCCAGAGGGGGGTCATCTAGCAGCCCCAGTGCAGACGCCCCAGGGTGCCGTGGTGACAGGACCGCAGGCTCCGCCGGTGGTCATCCACTCCGAGGCAGTCCGGTTCCTGGGTTCAGAGCTCCCAGGGCCCCCCCCATCCACAAGCTGGTGCCTCGCCAAGCCAGGAGAGCCAGATCCCGCCCAGCGACCGCCGCGAGTGAGCCAGCGCTCACCCGGGCGCCCCGCCCCGAAGCGAGAAACCAACAACCCACCAGCGGCCGGGGGCACCCCACAGCTGTGTGTGGTGGCAGAGCAGGGGGGGCCTGGGATGTTGAGAGAGGTGGAGTCTAGGACCTGACCTGACACCTAAACGTAGACAGCCAGACACACACATACACAAACATATATTCCCACCCTCATACATACAAACAAATATTCACACACTCACACATGTAGACACACAAAAATAGACAATATACACACTCACACTCCCCATATACCCACTTCCCTCCGCCGTGGGGACAGAAAGACCCCCCCGGTCCCCGCAGCAGCGGAAAGGACCACCAGCCCAGACCCCGACCGAACGGCCAGCTCCTCCTCTCAGCCCCCGGCCCTGGACCGCGGATAGAGAACGGGGGTGTAGAAAAAAGGAAGACCCCTGCTTCGCTCCTCCCGCTCTAATGTAGTGTTGGTGTGTGTTGTTCTAAAGTGCTTTAAAACAAGGGAGGGGCAAGACACTAACCATCCTCCGGCAGCTCGTGTCAGCTCTGCCCCTCACAAGAACCCTAAATGTCTACGTGCCACTTAAAATTGGGAAGTGGGCACTGGCACCAGAGGTAAGGCTGATTAAACAGCCCGCCCTCTGGACGCCATTCAGTGTGCCCACCCCCAAGGCCCTATATGTATGTGTAACATGACAGTAAGTAATGAGAGTGTCTAAAATGTGATATAAAATTGAGATGCAGGTGGTCACAAGGAGACAGGAAAGGAAAACCTCCCCTGCATCCCAGCAACACCCCCGCACCCCAAAGCCCTACCTGTATGGTGTTATGATGGAGCGGGAAGAGGGAAGCATCGGGGATGGGGAGAAAATAATCAGAGGAGGCAAGTACCCCCCCCTTGGGACCAGCTCCCCTACTGACCCCCATAGGCACCCTCGTTGCCCCAAAAAAAAAAAAAAAAAAAAAAAAAAAAAAACCGCCCAGGGGCGGGGGCCCAGGCCCATCCAAACCAGGGCCCATGGCAGCGGCCCCACCGGCCACCGCAGAGCCCGGGGGAGCCCACCAGGCCCCACAACAGAGGGGAAGAAGAAGGAAACAAAAAAAAAAAAAAATTAATTAATAAATAAAAAAAATAAATAAAAAAAATTAAAAAAAAATTACTCCCACCCCCACATTCAGTCGACTCCCAGACTACATAGAACAATAGACACCCAAGTTAGGCCCGTCCTCCTCCTGTAATGGACCCCCCCTGCAAAGAGGACACTTGCAGATGGTAAAAACACACCCACCAGCTGAAGAGGCCCCCCAGCTCCACCGATGCGTCGAAGGTTCCCGCCCAGGGCCGGGCACCAGGGCAAGCACCAACCCACACCACGGCAGCACACCAGCCAGGACCCAGGCCCCCCAGGCCCAGCCGGAACCCCAGCCCAGAGGAAGAGCGCACCCAGGACCCCAAACCCCCCCCGGACCTATCTCGGAGCAGTATGGCCGCCAGGCCGGCAACCTACGTCCGCCGACACGGCCCTCCCCAGCAGCGCCGCGTGCAGACGGTAGGGGGGGGAAGACAAAAAAGAAATAAAAATAAAATTATCGTAAATAAATAAATAAATTTAAAAAAAAAAAAAAAAAAAAAAAAACACCGCCCAGGAGCCACCCGCGCCCCCTCCAGGCCAGGACCGCAGCCCCAGCGCCGGACCCCCCAAGAAACCCACCCCGCAAGAACGCCTAGACGCCCCAGGCCAGCATGCCCCCCGCCGCACCAGCAACCAGGACCAAACCGGACAGAACTGCGGCCCCCAGCCACACTAGGTAATGGAGCCGATCAAAGGAGCCCAGAGAGATTGACCTAATGTGGCAGCAGACGCCGTGTCAAGACTAATATAGTCTAACAAACGATCTCTATATTGGTTGATATTAAGATTATTTCTATTTTTCCAGTTCATGAGGACAGTCTTCTTAGCAATGCATAAGGCGGTGAAAGCCATGTGGATTGTGTTGACCTCTGTAGTGACACCCTCTAGGTCACCCAACAAGCAAACTGAAGGAGAGGCTAGAATGGAACATTTAAGACACTTTGATAAGTCTTCACAAATCTCATACCAGAATTTCTGAACAGGTGGACAGAACCATAGAGCATGTATGTAATTGTCAGGTGTGTTGTTTTGGCAGTATGAGCAGTTGTTAGAAGCTGTAAGACCCATCCGGAACATCCGATGACCTGTGTAGTGCACTCTATGCAGAATTTTGTATTGTATTAATTGTAAACTGGGATTTCTAATCAGTTCAAAAGGTTTTAAACATATCTGAGACCAGAAATTGTGGTCCCAGCTGACTGATAAATCTGCCTCCCATTTTGCAATAGGAATCGATACTGATTCATCTATTTTGGATAGTGTCCTGTATATTTTAGATAATAATTTGGGGGTCCTGAGGTCAAGGAATTCTGCCACTCTTGGTGGCATTTGTAATTTGATATGATCGGAATTAAATTTCTTTCTTATTATAGATTTAACTTGTTGATATTCTAAAAATCTATTCTTGTTAATCCCATATTGATTGACCAATATATCAAAAGGAATAAAATCTGACCCTTCGAATATATGTTCCAAATATTTAATACCTTTACCACCCCAGTCCCTGAAGTTTATCATATTATTGTTTTGTACTATGTCAGGGTTGTTCCATATGGGAGTGCGTTTGCATGGGATTAGTGAAGACTCAGTCATTTTAAGAAACTCCCACCATGCTGTCAGAGAGGAGCTGATACTGATACTTTTGAAGCAAACATGTCGTTTAATGTTTGAGCTAATGAATGGTAGATCTGAAATCTCTATATTATTGCATAGTGCCTGTTCTACATCTAGCCAAGACTCATCTAAAAGGGTGTGTTTTAACCACCCTGATATGTGTTGAAGCCTGTTGGCTAAGAAATAGTGGTGAAAGTTCGGCAGATCTAGACCTCCTTTGTCCTTGGTCTTTTGTAGTGTTTTTAAGCTAATACGCGGGGGTTTACCTTTCCAAAGGAATTTAGAGATGGAGGAGTCTAGAGATCTAAACCAGTCAGTTGACGGTTTGCTTGGGATCATTGCAAATAGGTAATTAATTCTTGGCAAAACCATCATTTTTATTGAAGCTACCCTTCCCATGAGTGATATGGGTAGAGACTTCCATCTGGTTAGATCATCTTCTATCGTCTTTAACAGTGGGATGTGGTTTAATTTTGTTAAATCTGCGAGCCTAGGTGAGACATTAATACCTAAATACTTAATATTTCCAGATTGTAGTGGAGTGGAGGAGGAGGACTGAAAGGAGCAGTTAATCGGAAGAACAGTAGATTTTAACCAGTTTATTGAATAATCTGAGATTCTTGAGAAAGAGTTTATTAATGTAATTACCTCAGAGAGAGTGGTTTGTGAATGCTGGAGAAAAAGTAACACATCATCTGCGTAAAGACTAACTTTATGTTCTATATTCTTGCATTTAATGCCTTTAATCGCTATAGTCTGTCTAATAGCTGCTGCTAATGGTTCAATAAAAATTGCAAAAAGTGAAGGGGAGAGAGGGCATCCCTGCCTGGTGCCCCTCTTAAGATGGAAGCTGGAGGATGTTTGGTCATTTGTCCTGACACATGCTGTTGGAGAATTATATAATATTTTTAACCAGTTTATGAAGGAGTTTCCAAAACCAAATTTGTGTAAGGTTGCAAATAAAAAATTCCAATTAACCCTATCAAAAGCCTTTTCTGCATCTAGAGACAATATTGTAATTTGAAGGTTTTTATTACATGAATAGTCTATCAGGTTAAGTAATCTGCGCGTATTTGTTGAGGAGTGCCTTCCTTTTATGAAACCAGTTTGGTCTGGATGGATTATGAGAGGGGTTACCTTCTCTATTCTTTTTGAGAGCGCTTTGCAGATTATTTTAATGTCAACATTAATAAGTGATATTGGACGGTAGCTGTTAGGCAGTACCGGATCTTTACCTGGTTTTAGTAAGAGACTAATGTTAGCAGAATTCATATTTGGCGGGAGTCTACCATTTTCCTTAGATTCCTGCAACATTCTGTTGAATGTTGGTGCCAGAATTGTCCAGAATTCTTTATAGAATTCCGCTGGGAAGCCGTCTGGACCTGGAGCCTTTTTATTGGGCATACTGTTCAAGGCTTCCTGGAGTTCATCTGATGTCAGTGGAGAATCCAATGCCATCGCTTGGTTGTCTGATAATTTCGGAAGAGTTATATGATCAAGAAACTGGTCAACTTCTTCTTTAGACGGGTTCATCTGTGGTGAATAAAGAGATTCATAAAAGTCCCTGAAAGTATTGTTTATTCTTTCAGGGTCATATACTGTGTCCCCAGTTGAGTTTTTAACAGCATATATAGTTGTTTTTTCTTTATTTATTTTTAACTGGTTAGCTAGGAATTTACCAGATTTGTTACCATATTCAAAGTTTTGCCAGCGGAGTCTTTGTGCTAAGAACTGAGTATTTTTATCAATAATTTCATTTAATTCTAGTTTTGCTTTACATATTTTCTTCAATATTTCCTTCTCTTGAGAGGATACATAAGCTTCTTCTAGAGATTTGATTGTTTCTTCTAATTCCTGAATATATTTATTCTCCCTTTTCTTTTTATGTGATGAGAATGAGATTATTCTACCTCTCATCACAGCTTTGCCTGCTTCCCAGAGAACAGATGCTGAAGTTCCAGGCTGGTCGTTATAGTCTAGATATAAAGCCCATTCTTTCTTAAAATAATTAATAAAATCTTCATCTTTAAGCAATGATGTATTAAATCTCCAGTTTTTACTTGGTGGAGTGTCCTTCTTGTTTTTTAAAGTTAAAGATACAGGAGCATGGTCGCTGACAGCTATGGTGTGTATTTCTGTGTCTGAAATGTCACTCAGCAGTGAGCTGCTGACTAAAAAATAATCCAGACGAGAGTGACTGTGATGGACTTTTGAAAAAAAAGTATATTCTCTACAGTTGGGGTGAAGAGATCGCCATGCATCGCAAAGTCCGTAGTCGCTCATGTACTGTTTAACTATATTAGTGGATTCCCAATTACGCTGAGTTCCAGCTGTGCTGAGCCTGTCCCTTTCTTTATTTAGTCCAAAGTTGAAGTCTCCACCAAGAATCAGTGTACAGTCTAGATGTTCAGAAAGTGCAGTAAAAAAAGTGTGGAAAAAGGAGGGGTCATCAACATTTGGACCATATATACTGGCAATACAAAACTTTTTATTAAATATAGATAATTTAGTGATTAGATATCTACCCTCCGGGTCTATAACTGTGTTGAGTACTGTAAATGTAACATTTTTATGTAATAAAATTGCTACCCCCCTTTGCCTAGAGTTATAGCAGGCTGCGAACACATTAGGGAACTCAGCTGTTTTAAGTTCATCTATAGCTGTGGCAGGTCTATGAGTCTCTTGTAATAAAACAACGTCTGCTTGTAGTCTTTTAAGTTGGTAGAGTATTTTTAATCTCTTCTCTCTGGAGCCAGCTCCATTCACATTCCATGTGACAAGCCTTAGTGCACCCATGGATGTGTGTGTGTAGCTAGTATTGCCTGCTGTGTGTGAAGCTTAGATGAATGAAATATGAGCGAGCGTGTGTGTGTGTGTGTGTGTGTGTGTGTGTGAATACAGTATGTCCTGTATGTCTGTGTGCGCTAAGAGTACGGTGTGGTAGTATTGACGCTGAGTGAATGTATATTTGGTCGTGCCGCGCTGATGTGTAAAGATATAAAGTGCTGTGTGTGCGTGTGTGTGTAAATAAGGCGGGTGATCAGTACAGTGAGAGAGGTTAGTATTAAGAAAGACAGCAGAAGAGGGAAAGAAGAAAACAGGAGGGGATGCATGAAAAATACTAAAAAAAAAAAAAAACAAACAAAAAAAATAAATAAATAAAAAGAATAAGAAACTTGACAGAAAGAAAAACATTTATATAACCACATTTAAACGCTGTAGAGACTGACGGTATCGTGGTAACATATCAAATTCGATTACTAGAAGAAAAACGAAGAAATATAAGAAATAAAGCGGATTCTTATCTGGAATGGTGTTAGTAAAGCCAGGGAGTTGTACTGGAGTCGCGGTAGAGCTGGCCGTTCACGTAGAGACGATCCACGGCGATGACCGCTCGGGAGCCCTTCTGGATTAGAGAGCGTCGAATTGGAAACAGAATTTTGCGCCGTTCCAGGATCTCTTTGGGAAACTGGTCGTTTACGCTAAAGTCCGTTCCTTTTAGCTCCCTGCCGCGACTTTTCACCTGCTCTTTCTGTTTGAAGAATTCAAATTTGGCCACGATAGGACGCGGCCTCGGAGCTCCAGGTCTCTTCGCACCCAGCCGATGGACTCTTTCGAGGGTGATGTTTTCCACGGTGTCTTCCGGAAGCTTCAGATACGTTTTCATGAAGGTTTTAATCGTAGCCTCTGCGTTTTCTTCGGCAGATTCCGGGATACCGGAAAACACCAAGTTTTCTCTCATGCTGCGAGATTGAAGATTTATGACGGTCTCTTTTATTTTTTTATTTTCCTCGTTCAGATGGGTTACATTATCAGTTAGAGACTTGACCGAGTCCCGCAGCAGTGCGTTTTCAGCAGCGAGTGTAGAAACCTGCTGCTGGCTGAATTCCAGTGATTCTTTCAGGGCCTGGAATTCACGGTGCAGGATCTCGACCAGGGACAACCTCGCGTCGAAGCTGGACAACCGCTTGTCGATTGAATCCAAGATGTCAGTAAAACTTTTCCCTGTCGGCGATGCCGTTTCAGGAGAGTCTGCCGGCCGAATTCTTTTGGAAGACGGCGTCTCGCTTTTAGCTGGGGAACCTACTAACTGTGCTTTCTTCATGACTATGCTATCGTAGCACAGGTCGATGTAACCCAGGAGAGTTTCTAAATCTTCCTCGTTGTCCTCGCTGTTCATTCAGTTTTTCCGCCAAGTCTCCGGCGTCTGACGTCACCTACAGCATTTCCGGTTCACTAGATGGCGAAGGACAACTCATGATTTTTAAAAATATATTATTGTAATTAGAAAAAAATACAAAATAAAAACATTTTTACTATTGCCTTTGCTACCTTGGTGCCGCTGCTCTGCTGGAGACACAGGCTCATGTTGCATGCCTTTATTTCTTTTAATTAATTGGACTTCTTGTGCCTTTAAGGTTCATAATTTTTGTTTTTATTCCTACTATTATTATTTCCTTTAATGTAATAAAGTTAGTTGTTTTTTAATTTGCCAGCTCACAGTGTTTAAACGCTCACCTGAATGACAGCCCTGTTTGTTTTTCCCTACTTGTCATTGTGTACCCAGTGAAACAGAGTGAACTATATCATGGAACTCCAAGCAGAGGGGCCCCGAGCCAGTGTTAAACTAGAGATACCCTCTTATCACTACGTTCTTATGGATCCAATACACCGGTAGACCTAACAGCAGATCTGCCGGAGGCAATGAGATTATAGCCGGCTGCAAACAGACTGCGGCGGAGGACAGGAGCAACAGGGGGGCGTTTGACGGCGATTTTGGACACCGTACGACATGCTTCCTTTGCCGGCTGTGTTAGTGAGCAATATTAGGTTGTTGTTCAATAAAACTGGATCTGGACCTGTGCCAAAGTTTGTTTTGCAGGCGTTTTGGTGCTGACAGAAACGTGGCTTCATACGGGCATCAAAGCTCTCAAATGGGGGTAGAGGGCTTCACTCTTTCTCTTTCAGGCAGATGGAAGCACAGCATCGGGAAAAACCCGAGGTGGGGGGCATCTGTGTGTTTGTGAACGAACACTGGTGGAGAAAGTTCATGGTGAGAGATACCTCTGATATTGAAAGGTTGTGCTTACGTTTATGACCTTTATGTTTGCCTAGGGAGTTTGGGAATATTTATGTTCGCCTGTGTAGTTCTACCCGGCAGTAATGCAGTCAGAGCTTCTACTGTAGTTATACATCCGAACTGTATACAACAACAACAACATACACTGGAGCATAGTCCCGGAGATCCTGTTTTTATTTTGGGTGAGTTTACTATTATTACTCACTCTCATTCATCGTCTATAACACTTTATCCTCTATTCAGGGTCGCAGGGGGGTCTGGAGCCTATCCCAGGAGACTCGGGGCACGAAGCGGGGTACACCCTGGGTGCGGTGCCAATCCATTGCAGGGCACACAGACATACTCTACACACACTCACACACTACGGGCAAACTGAGAACACCAATTAGCCTAATCTGCAAGTCCACCAAGCACGAGGAAAACATGCAAACTCCATACACACAGGAATCGAACCTGGCTGCAAATCAAACATGGACCCTGGAGAAGGCTTCACTTATTTTGGGTGATTTTATTCATTGCAAGCTGGAGCCAGTGTTACCTGGATATGAAGAATATTTTAAATGCCCCAAATGTGATGATAATAAAAGACTGGATAAATGTTAAAGGTGCCTACACCGGTAAGTCTTCTTCATTTAATTCATTTAATGTAAGTGTGTCTTAAACCCAACCAAAGACCCAAGCGGTAGCTGTGGGGTCAGAGGTCAGTGTAGAGTTTTCTTTGTACCGGCTGCAAGATTTTCCATAATGAGGCTATAAATGAAGCTGCTGAGACAATAACTGACTACATAAATTTCAGCACCGACAGTGTAGTTCCTGAAAATGAGGTTATTATTTAGTCAAACCACAAATCCTAACATAACAAAGGGAATTAAAGAATGTGTTAACAGAAAGAAAAGGGCTTTTAAAACAAGGAACCGTGAGGCACTAAACTGTGCACAAAGCAAACGGAAGCGATTACCGAGAGCAGCCAGGAAACGACAGAAGAACTTTTTAGAAGAAACTTTTAATAAGTTAAATCCCAAAAGGATGTGAAACTCTATTAAATCCATCTCTAACATGACACCAGCAAAAAAGCATTTAACCACTGCAGGTGATTTACAGATTGCTAATGAACTGAGTAACTCTTACTCAAGATTTGAGACCTTGCGTGTGAGAAGGAGCTGCAATCAACTCTATCCATTTTAAATTCCAGGGATAAACTATTAATTGACCCAGATCACATTCGGTCTCTCTTTAAAACAGTCTGCTTGAGGAAATATATGAGACCTGACCGAAGCTCCACACAGCTTTTTAAAGACTTTTATAGAGGAAATAACTACAGCCTGGTGTCCTATTTTTCAGCAGTCTCTGGACGCACATACCCTTCCCTCTCTCTGGAAAGCTGCTACTACAGTATTATTCCTGTCGCCAAGATACCTCATCCAACTGTAACCAGTTGCACTCATGTCAGTTGTGATTAAGTTATTGTTTCGGAAAAAAATTATGCGTATTGGCGTATATACAAGGGCGTGGTATAGAGGACGCCATTACCAGTATCACACACCTGGTTTTGAAACATTTAAAGGGCCCTACAGTCTATACTCCACTGCTTTTTACTCTCCTCTTATTACTATTAAGTCCTTACTTTTAATTCAGAAACTAAAAAGTGTAAATCCATATAATGAGCAGTGTTGGCTAAAACGGTTAAGGCTCAGGGTTGCTCATCAGAAGTTCGTGCCCCAGCACCGCCACTGTTGAGCTCTTGCGCAAGGTCTCTGTATCCTGGCAGACCTTGAGCTCTTACCCCAGATTCCTTCCTGGGATATGTGGAAAAAAAATAATTTCACTGTGCTGTAAGGTACATGTGACAAATAATCGAATCTGGGTGGGTTATAACTCTGGGGTTTGCCATCCCGCAGACGGTATAACTTGCTTTTTTTGTTGTTGATAACAGCGAATTTAACTTCAAATGCCTGATTATTTTTGATCCTACACAGCAAATGAATTTGTATACTGTAGGTGTCAACCTTTGTTTGCCTATAATCACAATATCAAAAATAACATCGTGCTTTTGTAAAAATGAAGAAAATAAACATAGTGCGCTTTTATATATATATATTCTTCATGTATATATATATATATATATATATATATACTGTATAGGCTTGAAGCGTTATGCTTTATTTAAAGCTTTTGAATAAAATAAATGTTCAGTTTGTTGAATCCGTATAAAACCGAGGAGAGCCAGTTAAATGTGGCTACTGTAGTACCAAATAACACCACAAGGTGGCACTTTCTTTTTGTTGTGACATACCAAATGTGTGTTCAGTAGGTGTTTTGCTACTATATGATGCCGCTCTGATTAGCTACCTCGCTGAACTCATTCTCCGCAGTAACGATTGTCAGTGTTGGAATAGTGGAATAGTTAATGTTCCCTCGCAGTCGTTTAGTGTTACCTTACAATGAGATGTTTTTTATGTTACTTTGCAATGGTTTAGAATTGCCTTGCAGTCGCCATAGTTTAGTGTTATTTCGCGAATATTTATGAGGTTTTCTTTACGGAAGCTTTAGCGCAATAGTTCAATAGCGTTACCATAGGAATGAGATGTATGTTCTATTGCTATTGCTAAGAGGCCTCTTTTATTTGGTGTTGGCACCAGATCCAGGCACTTACAGAAGATGAATAAAGAAATATTTTTTGCCATAACAAACTTAATTATTTTTTTTTTAAATGAATGATCCCAGAATGTTTTATTAAACTGGTTATTTTATTGATAAAGATTTGACAGACCTGGAAGAATAGAAGCTTAAAAATGATTTATTCTTCATCTGGCGTAAAGACTCGTATTGATTAATACGGGCTCTGGTTTAAGGAAGGAAAGTTCTTATTTTACTTTTATCTAAAAGATTCGAGGCAGGAAGTATTGATGATCGTCAGGGCTGGTGAAAGAGGTGAGGAGGTGAAGGTGTAGAGCTACAAATACTGCGCACAAGGGAGGTGTAGGAAACACAGCCAGTCTTTCTCGCGCTGTCTCTCTCTCTCTCTCTCTCTCATAAACACAGGAGGAAATTTCCTGAACTTTTCAACACTTTTGAGCTCATTAGAGATACTTTTTTTTTTCCTGTTAACTTTTTTCTCTGGAACTTCTGCGGAAATGAACCAGATCTCTGATAACAGCCCTGGTGTGTTTGTCTAACTAGCTGAGGAGCTGCTTTATATTAACGCGGCACATCCGCGCACACAACAAGGCAGCAGTGCTTTTCATTAGCCCAGCTCGGCGTTTGCCTAAATGCCAAGTCTTGTCTAAGCTCCAGCATCTTTCAAGTCAATGGAAATGTCATCCCTGCGAATAATTTGAATTAATATCTGGTGAAAGTGCTGTTATCTCGCGCTCTGGATTGATCGTTTAGGGGGAAATAAATGCTGCTGATATTTTTCAGTTGCAAAGATCCATTACAAATGTGCACACACTTCTGTACAGTAATTACTGTTAGAGTCTGACTCTCTCTCTCTCTCTGTCTGTTTGCGTGTCCGTTCCTCTAAACACACACAGCGATAAGATGTGTCTTGGTCACTCCTGCTTGGGAGCTGAATTAATCAGTTAGCTCGTGTGGAGGAGGTAAAAGAGCCAAGAAAGTGTGTGTGTGTGTGTGATTTATTGCCTGTTGTATGTTGTGGGGTTTCTAACAGAAATAGTTCACCTTGTCATGTTCACGTCAGGGCGCTGAGGGATTTCGACCCGAGTTCATGCTCCGATGATGCAGAACACCCGCAATCAGAGGCTGCAGCGCTTCATTCAGCAGCCTGTCCTCATCCCTTCCTCTCTCTCTCTCTCTCTTTCGCACACATGCACGTACACACACCTCCCATTGAGCTACACGTTCCCTGCAGATCTCTGTCTAATTAGCCAATCAATACGAGCACCGCCACTTTTTTTTTCCACACGCCGCCTTATTAAAGCACACGTTCTCCTCCCACTCGGACACAAAGGAGATTGACAGACGCAGATACGGCGCACACAAATACACAAAACACGCTGGTCCTCAGCGTAACGCAGGCGCACACGAGGAGGCATTGGAGAGCTCTCGAATTCCCTCAAGGACTCGAGCGAACTCGACGCCTCATCAGATCTCCCTGGAAACAAAGCACATGCCGATCTGCTACTCCAATCACGCAGCTTGGGGTTCACAGCCCCGCCCACTCCTCTGATTGCATCATTAACCGTTCTCCAGTTCGGGTAATTAAGATTTTTTCCCCTGGAGGATCCGGGTTTTTGTAGAAGTTTTTCTAAGTGGTAGTTTTTTTTTCCCTTCTTCTTCTTCTTCTTCCTCCAGCACCACTTATGATCATGCGTTCAGATTTGCTCGTCTCATCCTCCAAGGTCTGGAAGGTCCAGTGGAGTTTTAATTTTGCAGCAGAAATCTACGCTTTAATTTGATGCCTCCGCAGGAAATATTATGCTGGAATCTCTGGGGGAATTTTACTACCGATAATGAAAATCGGTGCGAAACCATCCTCATTTACCCAAATGTTTGAGATAACAATATCTGATAGATAGTGATGTTGTTGCTTTACAGAACAGGAAATAATCTGCCTAATTCGCGATTCAGTCCAAGCGAAGCCGACTACAAGGCGTGCTCGAGAAAGCATCGATAAGAACCACATCATCTTCCGACAATAGAAGAAGGAACCTGAAAAAACACTTGAAACATGAAACGTTATAAAGCATAAAGTTTGTCGTGAGCCACAAAGCAGTTGACAGTTTGATGCATTTATTAATTTACTACAAATGTGAAATGTAAAAGTTAAGCAACAAAACCCTACTCAATGCTTGCTAACCAATAGAGTTAATGCACTTAATTGAAAATCAACTTGCTATAGGCTAAATTTTTAAACGCACACTTTTTACTTGTTTAAACCAGGAAAGCGTGATGTCTTCTATATCCTCGATTGATCAATACTAATCTGATGACGCATTTCTGTATCAAAAACACTACAGCAATACTGATCTATCCCTGGTAAGTCCTGGTACTTGTCCATGTTTCCACCCCCCATGTCGCCTTTGCATGTTACTGTCCTGAATCTCCTCTCACGCATGACAATGTGTTGTCCAGAAGCTCAGTTGATCAAACACGCTCCCAGAGCCCCAAAAAACTGGCACCGAGCTTCCCTCCCTCCACGTCTCGCTTTACAAAGCTCCCACAAATCCGCTTCCGCTTCTGCGTCTCCTCTTATTGGCACGAGTGCTGGAAGTGGGGAGGGGAACGCTCGGATCGTTTCGCCAGTGAAGTGTTTGCTCCTTCATTAGCAAGCTTAATTGAGTCGACTGCTATATTTCAGCGCCTTATTAAATCGGAGGGAAGCGGAGCGGCGGGTATTACACGAGAGCAAATTGATTTTGGCGCCGTCCTGTCCATCCTGTTTGGCTGTCATTTTCACACTTTCTTGTTTATTCGCTCTTTCTCTCTCTCTCTCTCTTGCTCTTTCCTTCTGTGTGTATTTGTTGCGCTTTCTCCTTACAGTTAATTTCTTTAAGCCACATCACACAAGGGTACTAAGTTTGATTGATTATAGAGTGAACATGCGAGAGAGAGACAGAGTGACACACAGAGGGACTGCATGCTATAGTTGCACCCGTTAAAGCACTTTAGTACTACAGTATGTTTTACTTTCTGTTTACGCTGATTACTTATTACATGCACTTCACTTGTCCACCTTTTTGTTTCGAATAAAGATTTATTTTCATACAAAAATATCAAGATTCACAGATTACATTGTTTAACACTAAAGATGCAGTTGGATATTAATCTTTTATATAATATCCTGGACCCATGAACCTTTTTTTTTTTTTTTAATTGCCGTAGCATTTTTAAGACTCTGTCTCTTAGGAGCCTTTGGAATCGTCCATACTTTCCCCCTTCCTTACAGCACCCCTACTGGGGAGTGATTAATCCCCATGTAACTGACTACATGCCGATCGTGCGTTTGCTCGATAATCCTGAAGATCGTGAGTTTGAATCCTGGCTGAATCCTCTACAACCAGAATTATAGGGAGCAGATTGGCCTTGCTGTCGGGGAAGAGAGGTGGCATATTTGCACTCTCACAGCAAGCGACACTAATCAGCCGTTCATGCTTTTCCTTCCACATGGGCGGTTCGAAAAGGCGCAGACATCGCGTGTCTCAGAGGAAACTCATGATAGCCCTCGCGCTCTCTCTATCTCTCTCTCTCTCTCTCTGTCCCCTTGAAGTAAATGTAAAAGTTATTTATTGGTGCATGTTTTATTATCACGACCATGCAGCTGATTTTGTCAGTAAGGAAAAGTTACAAATATGTTTGGGTATGTTGTGTTTTTTTTAGGAAGAAAGAAAATCAGAGAGAATCAGAGTTGGCATGCTGCACAATATCGGGCGTAATGTTTTTTTTTTTTTTTTGGCAACAATGTTATACAGGTAGCTGATTGATGCTTATGGCACATATCTCAAATTTATGTATAGGGTTTCCTCCCACAGTCCAAAGACATGCAGATCAGGCTAATTGACGTTCCCAAATTGCCCAGTATGTGAATGAGTGTTTGTACTGTATGTGTGTGTGCCCTGTGATAAATTGGCACCCTATCCAGGGTGTACCCCACCTCATGCCCTATGTTTCCTCCAGGCCCCCTGCGAACCCTGTCTACAGAATTAAGCGGTATAGACGATGAGTGAGTGAGTATGTCTGTATATTATATTTCCATATAGGTATGAAAAGCCTATAACACATGTTTATGAACTAAAGTTGTGCTAGGCTCATTCGTAGTGCATAATCTTTCTGCATTAGTTATCTTTAATAGGGTAGAAAGTTGTGCTTGACTAGCCATTAAAATATAAGACATCCAAAAAAAAGTGTAACTAATGCCAGTCTGTTTATTAGTAGGATAACCTCTGCTAAGTTTAAACCACATAATATCACATAGTGTGTCATGTCAGCATCAAAGCATCTTGCTCAGAATTAAACTGATAGCTGATACTGTGATCGCTCGGTCCTGATGCACGCTTAGTGAACACATGGCGCTACATTTTACAAGCAGATCCAATCAGGAAAGCAGTGGACATGCAGTATCTTTGGTCATTTCTGTCTAGGTTCTGTATTTCCTCTGCAAAGATCCACATAGTAAAAAAAAAAAAAAAAAAAGGACAAAAAGGAAGATCATTAACGCAGCACATCATCAGCGGAAAGATTGGTCCGCTACCCGGCTAATTTGCTCAGCAGCACTCCTGCACTCGTGCCTTTCCACTGATGGATGGGACGGAGGTGAGCAGACACACTAAACCTGATGTAGTGTTATTTCCTCCTGTTTGATGTGCAATTAGGCTGTGTTTTCTGCTAAAATTTGTTCATTGTGCGTTTTCTGCACAAGCCTTCTATGAGGCACGCTTTTATTTATTCATTTGATTTATTTATTAATTTTTACCAGCATGTGTGTTGTTCTTGTGTAGGCAGTCCGTATGAATTTCTCCCAGCATCAAGGCTATTTATAAACTACAAGTATTTATATATATTTTTTTTAAAGTTACATACTCTTTTCATTTGCGGTATTAACGCTGCTTGTTCATAAACACAGATCTGGCAACCCTGCTCATACAGCTAAATCTACAGTATTTACGAAATAAAAAATTTTTAGAAAAGAAATCATCTCTTTTTCTTCACTACTCAATTTCTAAAGCAATGGAAGCTAGAGTTACAGGAGAAAAATGAAATCCGATTTAATTACAGCGTATTCTGTTCACAGTCATCTTTTCATGAAAACACGCCAGTCCTGAGCTGCTACATCAGTCGTATTAATTACATGCTCTGACACGAGAGTATTTAATGGATGAGAACTTTATTTATTAACTTCTTTATCCTGCGTTTCTCTTATTCATCCTGAGATTTTAAACAGCTTACTGGCTCAACATTTCCACCGGCATTTTTTTTTTTCTATCCTATTTTCACTCTCGCAAATTATTAACGCCGAGCGCGGTTGTTGGATGGTCTACCAGGTTGCATGAGGTCCTTTGGTAAATGAAGGTTAATGTTAGATGCATTTCGGCGAGCTGTGTTTCGTGCTCCTCACATATGCTCATCCTGGCGCATCGTTCAGAGCATCGTGTGGGCCACGGTGAGTAATTGTACATAAACAAAGTGACCCATATGTCAGACGAACCCGCTCATGCTCACGCCCCTGAGACCGCCTCTGCCTCTCCACAACCTGAAACACAGGGGGTAAAAAAAGTTAAAAAAGGCATACAAATATCTGCAGTTTCAGTATGATATGTGATTTTCAGGAATTTGTGCTATAGTAGCTCTTCTATTTAATGGGACTACACATGCCAGCCTTCACTGCCCTACGTGCATCAGTGAGCCTTGGCCGTCCATGCGTCTTTTACTGGTTTTTCTTCTGTGGATCACTTTTGGTATGTCCTGATCACTGCAGTCTGGGAACATCCCATAAGAGCTACAGTTTTGGAGTTGATTTGACTCAGTCCTCTAGAAATCAAAATTCGGCTCTTGTCAAAGTCACTCAAACCCCTTATATGTTCTCATTTTTCTGTTTCACACACATCAACATCATCCAGTACAAGGCTTCACTGCTATGAGATATGGTAACTGTAGCTACTGTGAGAAAGCGGCACGGTGGTGAAGTGGTTAGCACTGTCGCCTTGCACCTCCAGGATCCGGGTTTGATTCCCGTCTCTGTGTGCATGGAGTTTGCATGTTCTCCCTTTGCTTGGTGGGCTTCCTCCGGGTACTCCGGTTTTCTCCCACAGTCCAAAGACATGCCGATTAGGCTAATTGGCGTTCCTAGATTGCCTGTGATGTGTGAGTGAGTAAGTGAGTGTGAGTGAGTGAGTGTGTGTGCGTGCCCTGCGATGGATTGGCACCCTGTCCATAGACGATGTACTGGCAGAGCAACTCCAAAACTGCAGATCTTGTGGGCTGTTCCGGGTCTGCAGTGGTCAGGACATACTACAAGTGATCCAAGGAAGAAAAACCACTGGCGACAGGATCACAGGTGGCCAAGGCTTATTAATGCAAATGAGGAGCTCAAATTGCTGAAAAGGTTAACCCTGGTTGCAATAAAAAGGTGTCAGAACACTCGGCGCATCATGTTTTAGTGGAAAAAGGGGACCTACTCAATATTAGATGGGTGGTTATGTTGTTATGGCTGATCGATGTATATCAGAATATAAATATGAACTCGTTTCCATAAGCCAACCTAGTTGCAGTTTTTAGATCAATATTAGATTCGACATACTGTACTGCATCAGTGTTACCATTCTGCATTACACACTGACACACACAATTCAGTCCAGCTGTTAAAAATTTAAATCAAAGTTTTTTAAAGCCTGGGGTAAAGAGAATAATGTTCACACATTACATTTAATTTAATTCTTATAAATGAATTCTGATCCAAAACTAGATAGGGTAGATTAGGGGCACTCTAGAACCAGATAGGGTAGATAGGGGGCGCTCCAGAACCAGATAGGGTAGATAAGGGGCACTCCAGAACAAGATAGGGTAGATAGGGGGGCGCTCCAGAACCAGATAGGGTGGATAGGGGGCGCTCCAGAACTAGATAGGGTAGATAAGGGGGCGCTTCAGAACTAGATAGGGTAGATAGGGGGCGCTCCAAAAGTAGATAGGGGGCGCTCCAGAACCAGATAGGGTAGATAGGGGGCGCTCCAGAACTAGATAGGGTAGATAAGGGGGCGCTTCAGAACTAGATAGGGTAGATAGGGGGCGCTCCAGAACTAGATAGGGTAGATAGGGGGCGCTCCAGAACTAGATAGGGTAGATAGGGGGCGCTCCAGAACTAGATAGGGTAGATAAGGGGGCGCTTCAGAACTAGATAGGGTAGATAGGGGGCCCTCCAGAACCAAGCTACGTTAGAGAGAGAGTTGTGAACGTAAATGTTTAAGCATATAGAAGGCTTTTACAAGTCTGCTGCTTTCCTGGAATGTAATAAGCCTAGAAATGGGTTCAAAGTATGTTCATCTTATATTGACAGAGGGAGAGAGAGAGAGAGAGAGAGAGAACATTTTATTCCAGTACTTCTTTTTCTGAATCGTCCTCCATCTATTATAAACTCTGATTCTGAAGAACTGAACTCCTCACAAACTTTAAAGCGCTGATTTTTTTTTTCCTTCTGGCATACAGTGACTCTATCCCTCTTTATGACCTTCAGGGAATTTCTCTGTCGAGCTGAACTGCCCTTGAGCTTCAGCAGAATCTATACCTTATAAATGTATTATGAGGTGTGTGGGTGAGAGAGAGCGAGAGGAAAAGAGAGAGAGAGAAAGAGTAGTGAACAAGTTGGTCCTCTCTTCATCTCTGTAGGTCTCCAGTGATGGCCGGAGGTCTGTTTGCTGTGAACCGTCAGTGGTTCTGGGAGCTGGGAGGCTACGATACGGGCCTGGAGATCTGGGGAGGAGAGCAGTACGAGATTTCTTTCAAGGTGAGAGATTCTGAAGGGCCGATCGACACACACATACACCTACACACGCTCGCGCACACACATATACACACATTTTTGAGGCCATGGTTTCTGTGGCGGTACAGATTTCTCTCATCAGTAGCATGCTTTCCATTTTCGCCTTGTTTGGGTGATGTAATGGTTATTGGTCCCATCAAGTATTAACTCCGATATCATGTGCCCTGTCTTGGGACGATCTATCGGATTCAATCTCACTTCATGTAGCTGAATTCTCCATCACAGGGGCCCGAACGCATGGCTGTTGAACACTCAGGGAGATTTTGGAGACTTGGGGCAGGAGACTTAGGGCAAGGTGCGAGGTACTTCAAGGGTTAGGGTTAGGGTGGCAATCCATTGCAGGGCACACGTTCAGGGCACATTGCAGGGCACACGTTCATACACGTACACTTACATGTTCATTCCCACTTTACAGAGAATTTGGGAATGCCAATAAGCCTAATCAAGCTTGGTTAAAAAAATGAAAGGGTTGTGTCGAAAAAGGGCATCCGGAGTAAAACCTGTGCCAAGTTGTGTGCGGATTGGATGGTCCACTGTGGCAACCCCTCAACGGGAGCAGCCGAAAGGGGGTTTAATTAGCCTAATCTGCATGTCTTTGGACACACAGACCCAAGGCAGGAATCGATCCCTCAGACAGGAATCGAACCTGGAGGTGCGAGGCGACAGTGCTAACCACTACACCACCGTCCCACCGTGTATGTAAATGTAAAAATCTAAAATATATGACACTTTCTATCTTATCTAGCTGGTGCAGTATAAGAAGAATAAAACACTTAAATGGGCTGTCGTTAAAGGGCAAACAACTTTATTTAAGATGTTCTATCGTAGATTTCTATTTTCATTATAACACTGTGTGTTATCCAGTGCTTCAGTGATAATGATTTAGGTTCGTAAGCACTTTTATTTTCCACTCTGTTGCACGATGGTGATGGAATGAACACTTTTCTTGTGCGTGCCTGGGTAAAAAAAAAAAACGCACATATGCAGTTATGACCAACATTTACATGAGATTTAAAGGTGTGGTTAGTGTTTTTCAGCAGCATTTTAAACCAAAATGAAAAACATACCCGTATGCTGGTTCAAAAGCAAAGCTGGTGCTCTACTTCAGTCCACGTGACTCACTTTCTGCTGCTGTAGATGTTCCCATGTGCATCCAGTGGAGATATAAGTGTCCCAAAAAAAATGGTGGGGTCCAAGTCTTAGCCTTGTTTTAGCATTGAACCTCTGGAGAATAGTAGATTTGTACCTGTGTATCTGCTCAGACTGAACACCACACTCAATAAATATAAAACTTGAGTTTCATGATAATTGATGAAGATTCTTTTTTCCCTTATATATAAATCACTATAAATGATTATTAAATTGAGTTATATTTCCCTGAGTAGATATTCTGTTAAAGTGCAATCTATTAAATTGGAAATGGACACGGTGTCCTCAGAGTGATTTTTACGCCGCGTTAGTTAGTTGTTCTCGAAACAGAAGAAAGTGGTGAACACTGTTGAAGTGGGCTGAAGTGAGCTGAAGTGAGCTTCAGGCTTGTGTGCATACAGATGTTTGAGGCGCCGCATCGGAAGCACTTGACCCGTTGAGCTGCCTCAAGTGGGTCAAGAATAGTCTTGACACTGTAGGATTGATTACAGGGGCAGAAAATACGGGGCAGCACTCCATCAGGGTACACCGGATAAAAATGGAACAATTCCAAAGTCTTTCATCAACACACTCCTGTCTCCTGTCTGTCGATGGACTTCTTGAGTTTTCTGCTGCTTTTCCACCCCCCCCCCTTCATTTCTGCCCCCACAGCGAAGCAGAAAGTCTCTAAAAAGCAATACTGCGCGTGATGAGGTCCGACTGCTTCCGTCCCGCCACACGAGCATTTCTCATTCCCTGACAGCTCCCCGAAGCCGCGGTTAGTCCTCACACTGGAGTTTTGTCATTTTCCTTCCTGTGTGTCACAGCCAAAGGGACACGGAGAGTCCGGAATAAAAAAAAGGCAGGCTACTGCAGAGGTGCGTTTCCAGGCAGCGCTGAAACTAATTGGTCCCTGTGACCCTGTGATCTCCTGTCCGTCTGAGGTGATTCGGTTTTGATTAGTGAGGCCAGCACACCAGAGACGTGTGCGTGAGGGATTTTTCATTTTTATTAGAGATAAAATACCTGCCACGGCTGCTTTTTCATGAGGCGCGCCTCTCCTGTGCATCAGTTGAACTTTGGGATTGGAGTGCAGGCTGTCTGGAAACCATGGCAACTGCAAAAAATATTTCAGGAACTAAATTAGGACTTTTTTATTTTTCATTATTATTATTATTATTATTATTTTATAAAAATTGGCAGATTTTGTTACGGATTTATTTCTTATCATTGTTACTGTCACTGCTCATATTCCAGCATGACTCGCGTCAAAAAATAAATGTATAGCTAGGTTGCAGATCTTGTTTACGAACCCAATGAATAGTGAGAAATGTGTTATCGCTGTGATTCAGCTTTAGCGTGAGTGCAGCGCGAGGACCAACTTGGAGCGCTCCAGCTTGACGCCGGCCAATATATCGGTCAGCTGTCTTTATCCAACCGGCGTCCTTCTGTCGGACGTGGGCGGATTTCAACATGCCGCACGATCCCTCCCAATAATATTCCGTTACATCCCGAGCCCTGACTTCATCCCTCTACGCGCTACGCGAGTGACCGTGTGAGAACTATTCACCTTTGCCTTGTTTACTCTCAAGGGAGCGGGGTTTGATTTCGTGGCGATGCCAATGTCCAGGCCAGTTCCATCACGGAGCGTGTGAAGTGTGCCTGACCGCTAAGCAGCTGCCCCAGCGGGAGAGGAAGAGAGAGCAGCGTGGCGTTTGATATCGGCATGCTGCTCTCTCACACAGCGGGAGATACGATGAATTGAAGAGCCTTCAGACCCCGTCTGTCAAATGCCCACAACACTTCCACGATACAGATGCAGAATCTAACTTCAGTTGTTTTTATATAGGAAACACATCAGAAAGCTCTCTTGCTTGAGGGAAAATCTCTTTCTCTTCATCACAATGTGCAGTTCAGATGAGAGAGAGAGAGAGAGAGAGAGGCAGATGAGTAGAGACTAAGCAGGAGGAAAAAGGCAGAATTTCCCCCTCCTCTCCTGCACTGTCACCTAGTAGGAGTGTAATTGGAGCCTGAGAGGATGGCGCTTGTTTATGACATATAACATGGTGGAACAGTGTTATGGATGATTGCAGAACAAACTTACTCACTGGTATTTGGAGTAGAACCCAAAAGTGAGCTCACAGAGATATCAGGTCTTACTCATCTCTTTCTCTCTCTCAGTGCTTAAAAAGAAATATTACTGGCTATATACTCTGTGTGTGTGTGTGTGTGTGTGTGTGTGTGTGTGTGTGTTTTTCCCCTTAGGTATGGATGTGTGGAGGCAGTATGTATGACGTGCCCTGCTCCAGAGTGGGCCACATCTACAGGAAGTACGTGCCTTACAAAGTGCCCTCAGGAACGAGCCTGGCCCGGGTGAGTACAACACCATAAAAAAGTAAACACACCCTATCTGATTTCGTTCAGTTCCTTACACTCCCTTAATTGCGTTAATGAATTATTGGCAGCCTTGATTAAAACGGTTATACATTACATTACAGTACATGGAAAAATAGCTTATGAACTTTGGTAACCCTCAAATTGAGACAGGAGACGTCTATCGTAAAGGCGCAGTAGACGATATTTTTTTGTTTCCTGCTAGTACACATGTGGAAAACCAAAGTGAAAGAAAATAGTGTGTAATGCTTGCTCCCTCCCTGTCTGTCAATTTATAGACACGTCTAAACCGAGCCAATCCAGCGCTACAGAAATGACACACACACACTCTGGGTGCATACACAACATGTTTTAAATTAGAGACCAATATAAATATTTTGTTATATTTTTGTTCCTATCTGATTTTAATGATGTAAATGGCCTCTGCGATCGCTGAACTTCTGACCAATGAATGAAGCCGTTTCCAACCCTGAGTGTTCCTCAGCCAACTTTTTTTTTTTTTTTTGGGTTAATTATATTCCAAACCAAACATCACACAAATTAAAGACTTATGATTCAGATTAAAAGGTGTGAAAGCACTTTCTGAGATCTGACCTCATCAAGGCCTTTAAGAACAATCAGCACACAGAAAACCTACCCCCTACTGTGCCATGCAATTATTCTTCAGTACGTCGCTTTTTGCATGCACAATTTGTCCCATTACACACAAATTAGCATCTCATTATTTGGGATCTTAGGGAATCTGACACTTTCTTTCTAAAGGCAACCAAAAATGAGTCACATGTATCATTTTTTTTCCCAGTAATGCAGTTATGCTTTAATAAGAGCACAAATGTGGTAGAGTAGGGAAGAATGCCACTAGGGTTTCGCCTGTGATTCGCTTAATGATCCAAACAGTCCCGAAGTTATCAATGGTATGGAGGTCTGGTGATCCAAACCTTCAGGCCTTTACACATTTAAACCGTGCACAGATTTGGCACTGGGAACTCATCACCCTGAAACATGGCATGGTGTTAAGGCCAGGTTGTGCTCGAAGCACAAAAAAACTAAAACACACAAAAATCCAACCAAGAAACTCACCATCTGTTTTCTTGATGCATTTTGTAAATTCAGCCAGATGCAAAAAACAGGTAGTACTGTACTGTAAAACACTGCCTTTAGTGGATGCAGGTTTTTTTTAAAAAAAACAAGGAGCGTATTTTAAACACATAAACTTACCTAAGATCGGATGTAATTGCACTGATGTGCTGTATATTACACTAATAATATATTTTAAATGACTTAGGGAACATATATATCGAATTTTAAAATGTACATAATATTTTTATGATACGATTACAATAAAAGAAATGTATAATTGTTAAACCAACTCCTAGATATTTATAGGCATTCGGTTTAAATTGTATTGTTGAATTTTTCGGAAAGCCTTTTTTGAAGCATACCTCAACCAAATGGTAGAGATGACTCGAACAGCTTAATCCATTTTTCATTAAGACTCATGAATGACTCAAAAAGTGTTCTGCCAAAAAGTTAAAGATCTTGAAGATCTTTAAAGATGAAGCTTAAAGGAAAAAGGGATGATTTGAAAATAATGAAAAAGATGCTAAAAGGGAATTCTATAAAAAACTGTAAGTACAATAAGATAATTTAACCCTTTAACATCATAACTAAGAAAAACATTTCATTTCTTCTTGCATCGCATACCTTAACCAAACTTTTTGAGTCACAATCGTACTGAATAATGTGTCATGCTGATTGAGTCATCTCAATCAGCATGACACATTATTCAGTAGGATTGTGACTCAAAAAGTGTTCTACCAATAGAAACACTTAAAGGGTTAAGAATAAAATAGAATAGAATAGAATAGAATAATGAGCGATATTAGCAACATTTTGCCATATTCATGATATTTTCACATGTTTTTATATTAGATTATTATTTTACAGTGCTAATAATGATGACATATTCATATTCACACTTATCTCTGTTGTTACTTACTTCAGTGTAACGGTATGGGCATTATTCAGTCACAGCAATGTACAGTAAACCACACGTTTTTGCTACCAGCTCTACTTTTTTACCGATTTATTTGATTTTTAAATGATTTTACCCTTGTTTCATTTAAAAATTCCTACCTCTGAATGCTAATAAAATCTGTCTCATTCAGAGAATATCCCAGAGCATCAAAGTGCCTACATCCGTTTGTATGAGGTCACAGTGATTTAGCACCACCACTGTTACCCAACACGATCATATAATATACATGAAGCCAATATGCTGTAAAGAAATACCAGAATTCATACTTGCCAGTGTAGACCAATATACTGTACATCAATACTGTTATTGCGTATTCTAAATCTGCGTGACAGTATGGAAGAAAAAAAAAGTATGAACATGGAGAGAAAAAAGCAGATGTGTATACACACACAGAGGGAGATGTGTGTGTAGTGTGTGCGGTGTGGCTGTGCAGACAGGAAGCAGGGTGACTAATGAGGTGAATATCGCCGAATATAATAACAGCAATAGGAATATACTAGCATCTTGTTTACAACATATTGTTAACACTATTTGTTATTTATAAACATATTCAGAAGCTTAAGATGTTTTTAACATTCCCTCTGCCTCTAGGAGATGTATGAATTGAGATTAGCTTGTCTGCGCAAAGAGAAAATAAATGTCTGTTATAGGATGAAATTTCGAACATTACAATGTAAAGTAATTCATGTTGATAACTAAAATGCCTAATCTTTTAAAACCATCAAGGTCTTCAGTAGGGTATGGCATTAAAGAATTATCTTTTACTCACATTGATCATACTTATTTACATTTATTTATCATTTTTGATCATTCACACACTGTGTGTATGTGTGTGTGTAGAGAGAGAGAGAGAGAGAAAAACAAACTCTTTTTTCATTTTGTCTGTAAATGTGCTTGAACACTTTGTTCAGATTTCACACCTGATATGAAATTATTCCAGGCAAGAAAAAAAATTGCTTAGCTTCACCTCTGGCTCAACTCCTGGACCCTGTTTTCAGTGAAGTCACATTTCCTGCATTCTGTGGCTGAGTGGCTAAAAAATGCACTTCTGCAAAGAGACATGGGGAATGGGGGTGTTGCTCATTTGTACTTTATAGACTACAAAACAGTGTATTTGAAAAAAAAAGTGTAAAATACTTTTCCCAGGGAGCTCATGTAAACTTGTTATAAAGGAGTTTAAAAAAAAAAAAAAAAAAAAGGAGGTAAACCTTGCTCAAGGACGCAACAGCGGAAACTTCGTGGTCATGGGGTTTGAACCTGAAACCTTGCGAATTGTAGTTTAATGCCTTCGCCACGGAGCTACCCCTAAAATATGCCACCTTTAATTTGGGATGTTGAGTAGATACAATACATCCTAGTACAGAGCAGAACAGAAATAATGTTGTGTTAAATTGCAGTAACAGTGTCTAGTGATATAGAGGTGACATATACATTTCTTCTTTTTTGTTTTTTAAAGCAACCTTAAATCCACTCTCCTTATATGTGGATGCAACACATGCACAGGAAATGCAGTGCCAAAACTTTTCCTATTAGTATTAAGACAGCTCATTTGTATGAAGACAATGTTAAAGGGGTCATCCAGACCTATTTTTCATTAAATGTTAATATGATTCTTTAGGGTCCTAAAGTTCTGTGGGGCGTGTCTTTACAACACACATGGGGTATAGCCACGGGAGTGTAGTCCAGTGCAGGCAATGCTTTGGAACCCAACCGGAAGTTTGTAATATCGCCTGAAAACGCAGAAATTAAAAGAATGGACATGCATCGACTCGATTAGTCTTTCTCATCACTGCACGGGCATGAATTAACGGGCTGTTACGCTGCCGCGAGCAACAACAACAAAAGCGGAGAAGCTTACTGAGAGCGATACAAATGCGATGTGTTTACTGATGTGTTTACATGACTTCTTAATCTTCGACAGACATCGTTATAAACCATCTAACGTTACAAAGGTAAGCATAATATAGTTTTCCGACTACATACACAGTTTGCAACTAGACAATCACCTTAATGCATTGTTTATTATAAACGGGCGATTAGGGATTATATAGAGACGGATGTACATAGAGAAGAAGCCATAACCATGTTCTATGAAAGTATAAGTTAATTTACACTCCGCATCCATCGTGATTATTAGAAAAGGCGATCTGCAAAGATTCATAGAAAAAGAAATTACACTCACCGAGCTTGATGAAGATGAAGCAGGAACACGAAGCGTTAGTACAGATCCATTTTTCAGGAGCAGCTTCTTAGAAAAACCTGCTTTATATTGACCCGCGTTTATAAAGCAGTCTGGTGAAAAATGATTAGCGCAAACATGAACGCATTTAGGTAGATCGGCGGGGACGTTAGCTTCAAAAACTAAATTCAGCCACTGCGTCCTCAGCGGCTCAGATGTCGGTAGTGAATGACGACTGCTGTGTTCGCTATTACACCCAACAACTGTACAACACACTCGCTTAGGTGACATTTCACTCCAGCGGTGATAAACAATGGCCGACAGCTTCTTCTCACTCGGGGCGGGTCTTTGCTAAAACACCAGTGTCAATCAACTAGTGTAGGAGCGGCCTCTTTTGGTGTGGCGTCACAGTGATAGGCATTTGCAATTGGCCTGATTTCAGAAGGGGCATGTAATAGTAATAAATGAAAAGAAAACCACTGGGCGGCTCTTTATCATGGTAGAGTGGTTGTGTACGCACTCTCCTAACACACATTTTAGTCCAAACAGCTTAAAAAAGTGCATGTAGGCCCGTATGACCCCTTTAACGTTTAGACTTGGTGTACTAGCATGTACAGGAGGCTTTTTTAATGTTTAAAGTCTGTCAGTTAAAAAAAAAAAAAAAGCAAATAAAAGCAAAACTATTATTTAAAGAAAAATATCAGACCAATCTATGTTGGTGTCACCTTGGTGTAATAACCTGACGTAGCTACACCTAAATGACTGCATGCGTCTACAGTCTAGACTAGAAAGAAATCACTCCCGGCCTCGACTCTCGCTTCTTCCTACCATTATCTGTGTTTTACTCACATCCATTCCACTCAGTTTTTACAAACTACAGCACTCAGCGAGCAAACAGTGTCTTAAATTATCACAAAGCATCTTATGTAGACATCAGAAAAAGAAACCTTATATTAATGCTGTTGGCAAATTTCATATCTTGTTAGCATGTCCCGTGCTGCAGCTGTAGGTTTCATACACACCACCATTGAACATGAGAAGCCCTAATTGAGTAAAAGGGCCCGGAGCTACACAAGGGCTCGGAAATGTTCATCTTAAACCCCGGGGTTTTATTTTGCTACACACTCAAACATGATTTGTGGTATACCACCGCTTCTTCTTGCTAATTAGCCTGGGCATAAAGCCATTTTATTCCTGTTCTTGCCTGGCTGGAAACGATAACACCTCTGAGGACACGGGTGGAGCGTCTCCAAGACTGCACTTCATCACTTACCATCATTCCAGACCCTCTCTTACATGAGATACAATGCCAAAAAAGAAAAACATTTTCTTTAACTTTTTATTCTTGCAAAGTCTTGGAAATCCTGTGATTTATTTTTTTTAAACTTGGTTGAATTTTGATATGAATTAAAAGAACTACAAACAAAATATAACAGACTGATTTATTTCATACCTAATCGCTGAGGATTTCTGGATTCTGATTGGTGAAATGGTGTTAATTATAACGACATTTTCTATAACAGGAGCTCTGATATTAATACAGCTGCTAATCATAAGTGTAGATTCATGTGCAATTCCTGTGCTAATTCTCATTTCTATAGTAACAGGCGCTTTCATTGCAAAATTCGTATATAATCTAAGGCTAGTAATAAACTATTTTATTAGAAACTTTGTTTTTTAATCATTAATATGGTGAACACATTGGTAAGGAGGTAATTGTTTAATATTTATTGAAGGAGTCTCCAGTGTCAGGTCAAGGCTTAAGGATCAGGAACGTGCAGTTCCTTAGTTTCAGTTACTGATTTATTGAGTGTGTGTAGCTGCTGTAAGTGACCACAGGACAAATGTGTCACTCTTTAATAAATAAAACTGCACCACAGGTATGAGAAATAACGTAATTGATTATTTAACATTAACAGCACGCTCCAGATGTTCATTTATTTTAGTAACAAATAAGACCAATCCAATGAGATGTAATTGCTAAATTAGGGAACTAAATGGGAATCAATTCAGACACTCTTTAATTAAATAGGATCAATGAAACATTTAAACAAAATAAATACCAAACCTACTTCATTTATAGCCATGATAAAAATGAAGAATTAAACAATTCTATTGCACAACTGAGCGTAACCTTTAATGCACATAAGATGTACGATATGGCAAGCTCATGGTTAATTTATCACTCAAACATGAATGAAATAAGCTGTGCTTAAAATACTTGAGCTGCTGACACACATATAGCTTTTAAAAGAGCATCAAAACATCAATATCTGATTCAATATCTGAATCTTCTTTTACAGTTAGCACAGGCAGGAAGTATTTACAGGTTAATGTTTATTAGAAAACATAGTTAAAATGTTACTCGAACTGAGGTTGTAAGGCCTCGTAACACGGTGGCGAAAAGGTCAGCGGAAACAGGGCCAAAATAAAAAATATATTAATTAATCTAGTTTACACTACACTCCAAGTCAGGAATCGATTTCATCAAGATAACTTTGTGTTCTGGAAACCTTGATTACGATATTACATAATCTTGAAGAAAACTTCACAGCTATTTGGAGCAGAGCGGATGTATTAATGAATGTGCAGCCTCGATAGTTATTTATTTATACGTTTAAGTTCAATTTATTTTTAAAGTAATGTCTGTCTTTCTCCATGTTTATGTCCTAGTTCAATTTAGTCCAACATTAATCTGATGACACATGTCAGAAACCAAGCAGTTAATATAAACATACATTAAAAATAAATGTGTTTAATAGTCCTTCTTTCGCTCTCTCTCTCTTTCTTATGGTTTTTCTCTTGTGCTTTCCTCACTCACTATTCAGTTTTTATTAATTTCAAAGTGTCCATTACATTGGAATAAAGAAGTTATTAACTTTCTAACATAAATACGACACTTTCTTTCTTTCTCTCTCTCTCTCTCTCTCTCTCTCTCTCTCTCTCTCTTTCTCTCTCTCTCCCACTCTGCCTGTCAGAATCTGAAGCGAGTGGCAGAGACATGGATGGATGAGTACACCGAGTACATCTACCAGCGGCGGCCAGAGTACCGCCACCTCTCCACAGGAGACCTGACTGCTCAGAAGGAACTGCGCAAGCACCTCAAGTGTAAAGACTTCAAATGGTACATGAACACGGTGGCGTGGGACCTGCCCAAATACTACCCTCCTGTAGAGCCCTTACCCGCTGCCTGGGGAGAGGTGGGTGGCACGAAGCTCACAACAGCTGCACACATACTGTTCACCCACACATCTGCATCTGGCGCATAATAAACTGTCAAAAGATCATTCAAGCAAGGACTATTAGACGTTATCGGCTGAAGCAGTATTTTATAATGATGTAAGCATGACAAACAGTGCGTGAAATAGAGATAAATCCTAAAATATATCAATATCAGGTGTTTTAGGTAATGACAAGCACAAACAATCAAACAGATCAAAATTTACTAACAGTATTCATCAATTACAGAGATAACAAGCTACAGTATGCGAGGTGTAGATTCAGGTATTGATGAGTCTACTGTCACTGATATGTCGATCAGGTTCATTCCGCTTTCTATGCTTGACAGGTGCGTTTTTGACATAATAGTTTGCCATTTGCTTTTTTTAAACCCTTGTGACTTACAAAAAGCATGCAAAAATAGTCTGGATCAGCTTTCAATAGTTCAAAACTGAAAAATGGCCCACTCTTCATATGGAGAAGTGTGGAAAATACACACATTATGTCTTTGCGTGAAGCTGTGCGTTCGGACGGGACTCAAAATGGTGTTTTAAAAGCCTGTAGTCCACCGAGTGTAAATTTTTACTCCCATTAAAACACAATGTACTTCAATCTACTGCCACAGCCGTTTGTCAATCACATGAATCAAGTGTGACACAGACATATTTGTGCTAAATGAACCATAAGTATTAGTATGAGCTAATACAGACTAGCTTGTGTTAAATGAACAGCTCCAATGTTAGGGTTAGGTGGTTCTTTGGGTGTATTTAGGGACGCACATATACAGAGGCTGTACAACTATATAAAACTCATTCTTTACCAGACCAAATCGAAACATGTTTACCATCTACATGCCAAGTAAATTTAAATGGATGCACATAGGATTGGCATGTGATTATACATCATACACCTCGTTGTAAATAGCATGGTTGACTACAAGTGCAAATAGCCCCATCCACTCCGAGTGCAAATAGCATTGTTGCCTAGTGACACCTGGGTTCGAACAGCATCTCTCTTTTTCTGATAGAGGCCACTCACTGCTGATGCAGTCTGGTCTGCCCGAAGATACACATTAGATACCTGGGGATGGTGTCACTTAGAGACCATGGGGATGTTTTTGGACAGCATTGATACAAACAGTTTTACTGTGGGCTCTTGTGACTGCAGTCACTCTTGTGGTTTTGGGAGTGATATTCCCAAGAACATGCGCCCAAGTCTTTATGAGTGAACAGTTGGTAACCTCTATAAAGTATCCCTTATATTAACTAAAACACATTTCACTGTCTGTTATAGAAGGGATTTATTTATGGTCATAGTATCTAGTATCACCTAAATAGGAATGTTTTTTTTCTTTTAAATATGAATGTTTTGAATCTGAATGATGTCTAATGGAGTTTTTCCTTGCCCATGTCGTCTCTGGCATGTTCTTTAAGGGTAACCTTGTTATCAATTTATTTATTAGCATTTTTTTTCCTTTACTAAGTGATTTCTGTAAATAGGCTTGATGACAATGTCCGTTAGTAAAAAGGTGTATACAAATAAAATGTAATTTTGGTAAGGAATCTAATATATTAACGCAGTATTTTAGCCTTTCTTATGGATTCATTTCGCTGCATTTTAATGTCACTTTATAACATTCTAGTTTCCTGTGCAGTTTAATATTCTTTCCAAATTTACACACCATCTGTCTGCAAGTGCCTGATTTTAAATCCCTGGTGAGTAAAATAGCAGTGCAAGCAACTATGCAGCTATACACTCTTTGGACTGACAGGTTAATTGATTTGTTTGCAGTTATTTATTTATTAATTTTTTCTCCTGTATGAAGAATAAAAGTCTAAAGATGGTGTTTTTGGTCCGTCAAAGACTATACATTAAAGTACAGAGCTACAAAAACTAAACAGCAAATGGCTTCCACTCCTTTCACATTATAGAGATAGGGACTGACAGATCTGACATGGGCTGGAGCATGTTTCTCTGGTAGGATTATCTTGTTAGTGATGTTTCATCTTCAAATGGAACTAATCTAAATAATGACGCTTACAGATTTTGAGATGTACAAGTACTCTCTCTGAAGCTTTCATCATTATTGCTTTCACTCTTAAATCCCGCGTAAGAAATGCTGTACATTCACATTTCTCCCCCCCCCCCTCCTTATTGCAGTCGCACATCTAATCCTGAGCTGCGCGTGCTATATGAGACAGGCACAGTCACAGGTATATATACTCGTCTGTGTCCCTGGTAATGAGGGATCGAGAAAGACGTAATATGAGCAGATGCTCTCTGATTTATGAGATACACAGCATGCTGAGGTGTAATACATTTTTCAGAGCGGTACAGACACATGGCCGAGAGCTGGCTTAGAGACGTGCTCTTTAATGCTCACTGACATCCGAAATATGCCAACTCTTTTTCCATCACCGATGCCTAGCCTGTAAATACACAGCTGCTGGGTGACTCTTTTTGTGCTGCCGCTCCTAATCCAGGCTGACAGGCTATTCGGCTAATTCATTACCCGCTCTAATGTTACCTGCATAAAGCCGTGGCAGATTGGCGGACCACGGCTCGGCTGGTTCATTCTCCTCTCCGGCTGTAGTGCTTGTTATGCATTCTCGCGTTTCCTTTTTTTTTTTTTGGCGTTTCTGATTGCTGTTTTTTAATCACCTCTCATAGAATAGCCCCTCAACAGGCATCACGTCACAATTAATTTCTTCGGAAGACGACAGCTTCCCTCGCTTGCTTAAATGTGGCGACGATGGTGAATAATAACTTTTAATCGTAATTAATTTCACATCTGATTTAATTGGTCTTGGCACTCGTCATTCATTTTAGTGTTGCTGCTTTTAACCTCAGACGGTCACCGAAGCGCTGGCTCAGAAAGCCATTAAGGACCTCCGGCTCTTCCCAAGCCATTCAGTGACCGCATCACTGCAGGAAACATACAGGGAAAAAAAATTATAAATAATGGCGATCTGACAGGAAATTTATGCACGGTAAATATCTTTCTTCCTGTGGCGGAATGATGGTAATTTGACTTTAAGGCTTCATACGCTGGCTCGGCCCGGACCGGCCATCTGTCACGCTGCCTGATTCATTACACAATAATGCAGCTCGACTGGGCATTTGGAGGGAGAAAAAAAGAAAGAGGATCAATGTGTCAGTGTGTCTCCGTATCTCCTGCAGAGGACAGGAGGTCGTCTCCTCATGCTCTCTCGCATGCTGAGTGGAGCTATTGGTAGACAGGTCAGATATGTGGCTCACTTCCTGTCTCACTCGCACACAGATTATCTCCAGTCAATCCTTCTCCGAAACACTCCAACCACTTAAAAACTGTGCACTCTGCAACATCTCGCCGTCGGACGATTTGACTCTTATCCAGTGAAACATTGTAATGACAGCGACATTATTCCCGTTTTATTGTGATCAAGTGTTCAATTTGTAACACTGACTTTTTCTAATGCTACTGCTGATTTCTTCATTCTGACCGGTCTTGATTAATTTTCCGTAGCAGCGCTCTGAATTAAGTGTATGTTTATTCAATATTAATGGCCTGGTACAGCAGAAACTGCATGCTTTAAAATAAGCGTAATCCTAAATATGGTGAAGAACATGTTTAGAAGGAGTCTCCAGTCTCAGGGCTTGGCAACAGTTGTGTTTTCTGCTATGGGAAAGGTGAAAGTGTTTAAGACAGAGAAGTTTATGCTTTGTGGTTTCTCTGTGACATAAGAAGGTGTATTTTTTTTTTAAAATATTTTATCTAAATACATACAGTCGTGGCCAAAAGTTTTGAGAATTACATAAATATTGGAAATTAGAAAAGTTGCTGCTTAAGTTTTTATAATAGCAATTTGCATATACTCCAGAATGTTATAAAGAGTGATCAGATGAATTGCACAGTCCTTCTTTGCCATGAAAATTAACTTAATCTCAAAAAAACCTTTCCACTGCATTTCATTGCTGTCATTAAAGGACCTGCTGAGATCATTTCAGTAATCGTCTTGAGTGAGAATGTTGACGAGCACAAGGCTGGAGATCATTATGTCAGGCTGATTGGGTTAGAATGGCAGACTTGACATCGCACAGTGAAGACTCAAAGACTTTTGGAAGATGGCCTGGTGTCAAGAAGGGCAGCAAAGAAGCCACTTCTCTCCAAAAAAATACATGAGGGATAGATTGATAATCTGCAGAAAGTATGGTGAATGGACTGCTGAGGACTGGGGCAAAGTCATATTATCCGATGAAGCCTCTTTCCGATTGTTTAGGGCATCTGGAAAAAGGCTTGTCCTGAGAAGAATAGTTGAGCGCTACCATCAGTCTTGTGTCATGCCAACAGTAAAGCGACCTGAGACCATTCATGTGTGGGGTTGCTTCTCATCCAAGGGAGTGGGCTTACTCACAATTTTGCCCAAAAACACAGCCATGAATAAAGAATGGTAACAAAACACCCTCCAATAGCAACTTCTTCCAACAATCCAACAACAGTTTGGTAAAGAACAATGCATTTTCCAGCACGATGGAGCACCATGCCATAGGGCAAAAGTGATAACTAAGTGGCTCGGGGACCAAAACGTTGAAATTTTGGGTTCATGGCCTGGAAACTCCCCAGATCTTAATCCCATTGAGAACTTGTGGTTAATCCTCAAGAGGCGGGTGGACAAACAAAAACCCACTAATTCTGACAAACTCCAAGAAGTGATGATGAAAGAATGGGTTGCTATCAATCAGGATTTGGCCCAGAAGTTGATTGAGAGCCCAGTCGAATTGCAGAGGTCCTGAAAAAGAAGGGGCAACACTGCAAATACTGACTCTTTGCAGAAATGTCATGTAATTGTCGATAAAAGCCTTTGAAACCTATGAAGTGCTTGTAATTGTAATTCGACCATGACTGTAAACTTCAATATGGAGTCGATCCCCCTTTTTCAGCTATAAAAGCTACTCTTCTTGGAAGGCTGTGCACAAGATGTTTCAAGTAGGAATTCCATTCATTCTGTAGAGCATTCATGAAGTCAGACACTGATGTTGGACGAAAAGGCCTGGCTCACAGTCTTTATTCCACTTCATCCCAAAGGTGATCAATAGGGTTGAGGTCACAGGGCTCTGTGCAGGCCAGTCAAGTTCTTCAACACCAACTCATCAAACCATTGTCCTTTATTGTCCTTGCCTTGTGCACTGGGAAACAGTCATTATTGAGTAGAAAAGTGCCGTCCCCGAACTGTGTCCCCAAAGTTGGAAGCAAAGCATTGTCCAAGATGTCTTGGTATAACGCTGAAGCGTTATGATTGTCATTCACTGGGGATCTGATAGAAACACATAAATTAAATCATTAACAGGTTTGGCCAAATACTTTCATACATATAGTGCAGCATACATGAAAACTAGCTCATTTTAGGGACATTCCACTTCTCTATGGTCATTCAAGACATGCCGCTCAAAGTTGCTTTAACTATTTTTAAAAGTACAAGACATGCTCCGGCTGTTAACTTCTGATTTTATTTTGCTTCACCTAAATGTAGAAAAAAGTCAAAAGTCAGTGTGGTGTTTTTTAGAGAAAGTGAGCTATGCAGGAAGAAAAAAATGCAATTAAATCATGTATGTTCTATTCAAGGATTGTTTTAAGAAGTGAGGGAAACCAGGGAACCCAATGGAAACCCCCATAGGCACACTGAAAATCCAAAACTCTGGATCGAACCAGAACACCCGGGGCTATGAGGCTGCATTGTACTATTTTTATTGGATGTGAACATTTACATTCTCTGTTTCTGTGGAATCCTCCAGAATCCCTTCTCTGTGTGTCCGTATTAAAGGATTAGGTTCAGTGATGGGTGTTTTAGGATCACTCACAGAGTATTAATTCAAAGACATCCTGTCCAAAGTTTTTATATTGTGCCTCTAAAAATCTCAAAGAGCCTCTTTTCTGCCTTTTCCACCATAATGAGCTCTAAAGAAGACACTCACCTCAACCCCGACTGTGCAAACAATATCATCTCACTCAAGGCTCCTCGAAGAAGCGATTTCTAAAGAACAAGAAAAGTAAAAGCGTACATTTGACAATAGAAAGAATGACTGATATTAATTACTTCTATCCCACTATCACTTCAAGCAAAAGATTCAGGATGTACAAACGGGTCCAGAAATATTTCGACAGAGACACAGTTTTGTTATTTTTCCCCTTGTACACAATCACAATTCATTTTAAATTTAAATATTGTTGCTTGCGGGCCCAAGTACCCTGTGCCATCGCCACCCAGGTGCAACAGTGGACACATGCATTTAAAAGGCAGATACCAATATCATTATGACATAAGACCCCTTTCGGCTGCTCCCGGCAAGGGGGTCGTCACAGGGGAGTATCCAGTCTGCACAACATCTTGGCACAGGTTTTACGCCGGATGCCCTCCCTGATGCAACCCTTCCATTTTATCCGGGCTTGGGACAGGCACTGCATCCAGGGGCTGGGGGGTTTGGGCACTGGCTGGAAATGGAACCCAGGCCTTCCGCATCTACCACTGAGCCACCAGTGCCCCAAATATTTAGACCTTCAAAAAGCCCCAGATGCTAGAAATAAGCATCACACTATGATGCCATTTAATATAATGTCACAGAAAGTTATTAACCACTTTAAAAAGCATCACCCTATGATGTCACTCAATATGTCACTCAGTATGATGTCACTTAATATGTCACTCAGTATGATGTCACTCAATATATTGATGTGATGTCACTCAATAAATTGTCACAGAGAAAGGTATTAACCACTTTTTGGCATAAGTTTAAGGCATCGTCACTCCTGACCCGTTTCACATTTCAAAAATCTTTCAGCAATTTTGCAACCTCAATGTATTGCGATCACATAGGCCTGACCATAACCCTGACTTCCTGTTGAGTAAAGACCGTGACATGCAATACGGAAGATGTTCAGCTCTAAATGTGTACCAGGTTTCATGTGCATATGTGCATGTGTATGAGTTACGCAGCAAAATCTCATGTAAAACCCTCAGGAATCCTAATGGCAGCAGATTCCAACTTGTCTGCTGATTTTCATGACTTTTTGACCCCCCCAAAACCCAGAATGCTAGAAAAAAATTAAAATCCTTAGAAAAACAAGAGGGCCTTACACACTATGGAGTTGATGTCATAGTGCATAGGGCCTGTAATTAAAGACTTTAAGATTTTAATTAAAGGGTTTTAACAAAAAATATTGCATTAACATTTTACATATTTTTTTATGAAGTCTTTACATTTTTATAGGCTCAAAGTTAATTGTAAAAACAAAGATAATTGGACAAATAAACAATATTGGAATTACTTTTAAAACTTGGATGCAGGTTGCAAAGTCCCATTGGAAGGACTTCTCCAAATGCTGAGGTTCCTCCCTCCTGATTCTTGGCCAGACTTTTACTCCAACTGCTTTCAGCCGCTGCTTATTCATCTATATGGATGGAGAATGAAATGATTCTGCCCTTTATGGACATTTAATTTCTTTGCCTGGGGTTATTGTCGTGGTACATTTTGGTTTGTTATCCATCTGTACTTTACAGCATTATTTTATTTTATCTTATCAGTTTTGCAGCATTTGGCTGAATCTAAGCAGAAAGTGGAGCTCTATACACTTCCGAATCCATCATTATCGATAAACGCCAGGTCTATTGGCCACCATACACACCATACACGAGCTGTAACACTGCCTCCACCATGTTTGATGATAATGTTGAATGCTCTGGACCACATATTTATATTCTAATGAAATAGCTAAGACATGGGCTACAATTTGCTAGGAAACTGCTTATCAGTCAATTGTCTCATTACTTTTGTAGAGGGACTTTGTTAAATATATTGTAGCTATATCATCTTATATATTACACATTATGTAAGAAATCACACATACACACACAATCTATAAGTGTGTTAAATCAATGACACTATGACATTAAAATCATGTGTGTGTGTGTGTGTGTGTGTGTTTATGTCTGCCCTTATGGCAGTAGGTGTTTCGGTTAGCGCAATGCGAGCACTTATTTGTACCCTTGACATCTGAATTTTTTGGTGAGCATTCAAAAGAAAACACTGAGCGATAAAAAGGTTTACAGATGCTGTTTGTTGTGTGTTTTCACAGCAGCCATACGGTTCAAGGTTTAACATACCAGGAGCTTTAAAAGAGGCAATCGCTGAAAGTTGAATAAAAAAAGAATAAATGAAATACAATATATTTTCGAGCAAGCTTACTAGCTGTGCCAATCTCACCCCCAACGGGGTCTTATAGCAAACTGCCTGCATCCAGCAGTAAATTGACCCCTTGTAATAGACGCTTTTGTCGGTACGACAGCGAGGTCAAGGCACGCGTCCAGAATGTGTCACTCATCAGAGGAGGCCACGTAGCAGAGCAGAGCACAGATGGGGACTGATAATGGACAGGAAAATAAATTCAAGCCCTAAATACCAGCTTTTAGGAAGATCGCAGCGAGGCAGAGGGACACGCCGTCCTGGCCTTTGCTTTTGTTTCACTCGGTTTGTTTGGCTCGGAGTTTCCATTACAGGTGTTCATTTCGAAATGTGACACAGCACAAATAGGGAGCAGTGGCATGTGTTGGCAGATAAACTGAGGCACTAATGCTTCCATTTAGCTGCTTCGTGCGAGGGAGTCCGCAATTCCGAGGTAATCAACGCCGTAATAAAAGCTCATTGTCATGGAGATTCAGCATGTCATCACAGTCGCGCAGTAAACCTTCTCGTAAATAGACAAGCAAGATCAGAACATCTTCTGCCTTTCTTTCTTTAAAACGTACATTTTTCACACCCCTGATACACAAATACAATCTGACATGATTGGTGTCTGAACATTTAGTTGTTGTGTACTGGAGCTACAGTATGAGGCCAATGGTACCAATCTACCAAGGGGGGCTACTTACCATCAACACAGAGAATAACAAATAAATTGATTTAAAAATTGATTTGGTCAGCACTCACACCAAGAATAAAATATTCACAGGAAAGATTACGGCAGCAAAAGTCTGATCTAATTCAAAAACGCTCATGCCATAACACCAGTATTTTCCTTCTCTTTCACCGTGACAAGTGAGCGAAGATGGTGTAGCACACACACCTCACACACACCTCACACACAAGCTCATGGCTACTAAAGAAGAAAAAGTGGAAAAGCAGCCCTGGAAATTTAAAAATGCTGCTTGTAGTGTTAAACAATTGAGTAAATACCAAAGAAGTTAACAATCAGGGCGCAGTGAGTCACAGGTAGTCAGGCTTAAAACCCTCCAGTGAAACATTACACGCAAAGTGTAAGTTTATCAAAATCCATTTTCACCCACAAGTGGCAAAATAAAACAGAGAACAAAGCCAGGACTAATTATTTTAGCAGCTGGTGTGCTTTTTCCCCTCACACTGCAAGGGTTTTCTATTTAGTTTTATAATTCGTAGCAGGACACCAATCAACCACCCACAAGAGCAATTAAGCAGCTATTCAATATAGTGTATGAGTATAATAAATATAAGTTGTTTCTTACAAAACTAGAAAACAAAAAAATGTAAATCTCATCTGATTCTTAAACCAGAAAGTTCATCAGAATATGGAATGAACAGAACAGCAGGCGCAAGATGTGATCACCATCAGACGTGGGCAGAAAGGAAAAGGAAGCGTAATTAAAACCTTACAGAGATACCATTGCAAAAATAATTGTTATTATTATAAATTTTTATTTTTTATTATTATTATTATTATTATTATTATTATTATGCTTTACAAAAAAAAATTGCAAACTTTGCCCTATGCACTGATTACAACATCATCTAGTCTCTGCACAAAAATTATTTTTTTTTTGTTAATTAAACAAAAAAAAGTTATGAAAAGAAAAACACAGCAGTTTTTTTTTTTGTCCTTTTTACGGTGGCCAAGAAGTGCAAAACAAAAAAACAAAAACAAAAACAAAATAACAAATTCAAAAAATTTTAGATCAGAATTTATTTAGTTTTTGGTTTTATTATTTTGTTTTTACTTTTCTTATTTAGTTTTTGTATTTATTTAGTTTTTGGTTTTGGTTTTTATTTTTAATTTTTTAATTTGTTATTTTGCTTTCAGCTTTGTTATTAGTGGTACTTGAAAAGCATCATTATTATTATCAGGGACAAACTGACCATTTTGATTCATACAAATTCACATTTCATACAAACTTAAATAATTCTTTTGACTATGTAAAGCTGCTTTGCGGCAATGAAAATTGCTAAAAGCGCTATACAAATAAAATTGAATTGAATTGAATTGAATTATCTCACAGGCTTATTTTTGTATTGCACTTTTCGGCCACGGTACAGTTCTGGGCCCGGTTTCCCGATCACGCTTAGGGCGCTAAGAAGATTTTTAAGATATATCCTGCGTAAGTTTATTACTTTTCTATGTGTGTTCCCTGAACTGTCCCTTAGGAGTCTTCTTAAGTCGCTGCCTCTTACGTCTGACGTTACAAGGCGCTGTCTACAGTGAAGGTCCTGAATTAGCTGACATCGGTTGCTCCGGAATCGATCTTTCACTCCTTTTGCATGACAGCGTTAAGAAAGACGGCACTTTTAATGCAAATTAAACATAGCACAAAATTCTTCCAATAACGCCATAAATGCCATAATAGACAAATATATAAATTAAATTACCAAACTGTCACTAATATTTTTATGTAGCCTGTAGTGGCGGTGAAACAAACCAGGTATACAATCATAGTTGATTGACAGTCCGCTGCGGTTACTTATGTGAAACGCACTCTTGATTGCCATTGGTTGAAACTTTCAATAAAAGCAAGCACACACAGCCATGGCTATTGCCACCGTAACTGCGTAAGACCTGTGAGGCTTCATGTGCAATCCTCCTACGGACTTGTGCAGACACCAAAAGCGTTGCTTTCAGAGTCTAATTGCACGCTGCGAATTTGTGTGACATTGAAGGCTCTCTCAGCCTGAGTCTGTGGGTTAGATACTGATGTGAAGAGGTACGTTCTGAGGGGGTATCCACTGTCCCCAAGGAACATGCTCTGACCAAATTCAGCTCTTTCTGCTTGCTCATCCACGGCAGAGTCGTCCCAGACAAAACTGTCATGGGTGGACAATGCAAGCGCAGGTCTGATCAGGTCCAGAAGCTCCATAATCTGTTGCCTTGGAAGGCGAAACTGTTTTAAAATAGCCACCTCAGGCAAAATATGAAAAATGCTGAAGGTTTGCCTAATGAAAAAAATTTACATGAACCACACGGCTCCGCGGACGGCGACGTCTTCGGTTTAGTACAACAACACACTGTATCGCTGCCATACCTGTTGCTTTCTGGACGCCACCATAATTACCTATTTTTACGATCTTAGCCACTTAGAGCCAAATTGTTCACCACCTGTTCAATATTAAAAGTGATTGCCAATTTTAATGCATTAGTCACATTAGAAAATAGGCTAATTGAAGTCACTCTTGATATCAAATAAAATACAATTCTTAAACAGGCCAACAGTATATTCCATTATTAATAATACGACTTTGATAACGTGCCATAATGTGCTTGCATACACCGCTGATTTATAAAGACTGCTGCTCGGTAGCAGCGACTAGCTTCTTGAGCTAAATCTACGCTAAGAATGAGTTAAGCTTGGTCCAGACCAAGCTTACGAACGTGTGACTTATCTAAGAGATACTTAGAGTACGAACGTTTCGGGAATCGCACCATAACGTTAAGAGAGAGGTTAAGGTACAACTTAAGAACTACTTAGTGATAAGAAGCTTTCGGAAACCGGGCTCTAATTTTTAAACGTTCGTACATTAATATCTCAGCAAAAATTATTTCATCTTACTGAAAAATATCTGTAGGCCAGAAAAGAGATCAGCATATTATGTAAAAGAAAAGACCACATTTTAGACAAAAAAATAAAAAAATTTAAAATTAAAGAAAGAAAGAACGTTTCTGGGTTTTGCTGAATTAAAATAAAATCCTCAGAGGGACTGAGGCTGGTTCTACAGGATGTTCAGTAAAACTAAGCAGCTCGTTTCCTTATTTTAACTTGTGATTTATATGCTTCATTTATATGCTTCTTATATATCTTTTAACTATTTTGTAGTTCTTATTCAGTTCTTACATCACCTCTAAATGTCAGTATATGTACAGTATATATGTACAGTAGATGATCTGTCTTTATGCAACAGTTCTACCTGAGACTATAGTTTAAGCAAAGAGTCATCCCACCAATTATTAATGTTGTTTCATTTATTACTGTTTCCTTCTTGTTATAGTATTTTTTTAAGACATGCTTGCTCTATAGCAGTTATTTGCACAGTACTGTATGTACATATCATTTTACACTAAATGTTTTTGCTTAAGCATTAATTGCACTGTTCATTAACTTGCAGGTGATTCTTGTGGATTTGTCAGATATATTTATTTTATTTTTTATTATTTGGGATTTTTTTCCCCGATATTCTTCCTAATTTAGTCGTGGCCAATTCCTCCCTGTCACTAGGGGGCTCCCACATTAAGGCTCCCACTACCATTCAGCCGGGAGGGCCGAAGACTATCACGTGTTTCCTCCAAACCGCGTGACGCCAGCCAACCGCATCTTTTCGAACTGCTTGCTCACCTACCATTAGGTGCGGAGTAAAACACTCGGAGGAAAGCGCTAGCCGCTCCTTGCGTGTGCGCGAGCTCACAGACGCCCCTGATTGGCTTTAGAGCCGTGATTAATGTGGGAGCACAAAGTACCTCTCAACCCTCCCCTGTGAGAGAGCTCAGCCAATCAGCTCCTTCTAGACCTCCGGCTGTGAGAGGTAACAGCATCACCCGGGGATCGAACCAGCGATCTCCGGATAATAGGGCGAGCACTTTACCACTGCGCCATTTGGAGGCCCGATTTGACAGATTTTACCATTCGCAACTTGCCACAGTTATCAAGAAAGGTTTAGCGTAAAAATCTTAAAGTTTACTTTACCAGCGATAGCATCCTGGTACTGAAAACTCCTCCCTGTCAGGGGGCACTGAGCCACTACGGCTGGCATGCTTACAGAAACATATGGCGGAGGTAGCTCTGGAACTGGAAATATTTTGTGTATATTTTTCTTACACACACACACACACAAACACAGGTAAGCAAAGATTAAAATGTGCGACTGCCCGCTGGTCATCATGATTTATACTGTACATTTGTAGCTAACTGCAAACAAAATTGTGAAAGTGGGAACTGAGCTTAAGACATAGATTTTTAGCAAAATCATTGAATTGTTACAGGACTGTGTGAATGGCTCAAAGTAAAAACATTACAGTTAGTGTGCAGGTATTGTCTCAGGGTTGGATTGTGAGTGACTTTTCTTTGAGCTCTGCTTCTCCCATGGCTGTCTGCCCAGTGTGTGTGTATGTGTGTGTGTGTGTTTGTGTGTGTGTGTGTGTGAGTGTGTGTAGCAGCTCTAGTGTTCATTCATTATTGCGCTCCTCGTCTACTCTGGCCAGCACACCGGAATGTCTTAACAAGAATTAGGCAAATGAGATAGCCAATCAAAAAGGCATGAAAATAGGAAAAGGAAATGATGGGGAAAGTGCACACTCAGCCTCAAGGTAATGACTGGAGGTTTCTGCAGTCTGATTCACCGTGAGTCATTATTTAAATGACTCAGAGTTCTGAGTGTTTGGAGTGTATTGAATGCCGGGGTCATAGAAGTCAAACTCACAGCCTGTATACTGAACCGACTGCGCATACTGTATATGCTGTTGGTATTTTTATCCATGTTTTAAATAAAGATGTTTTAAATGAGAATTTCTTGGTTTGTGGAGCAGTACTGTATATCACACACTGTGGAGTGATGATTAAACTTCACGGGGTGTTCATAGCACTGAAAACTTTTCATCCATAACCTAAAATTACACACAAGAAGTGGAATTCCTATTCATACCGTCTAAGGCGCCAGACTCAAGGTTCAGACCTTCCCCTGAGACGAGGATTCTGGAGGCCTGGGTTTGAATCCCACTTCTTCTGGAATCTTATTCAGACACAGGCATACCACAGCAACAGACAAACCAGCTTAATTTAGCCGAGCCCATGTCTACCGCTATGCTATTCAATAGGTAATAAATAACCTACTCTTCGAACACTTTTAAACATATAGAAAATGTTGTTGTTGTTCTTTCAAGTGCTCCTGGCAAGATCAAAGCCACATCAAACCATCTGATCCACACACAAGCTCGGCACAGAATTTACGCTGAATGCCCTTCCTGACACAACCCTCCTATTTTATCCAGGCATGGCCCTGCGCTGTGTCCAATAGCTGGGGTTTGAGCACTGTCTGGGAATCAAACCCAGGCCTTCCGCATGGTGGGTGAGAAACCTACCACTGATCCACCAATGCCCTAAATTATACATGTTTGTCTGGGAAATCCCATCATCCTAACGTCCGCGTTACACTGGGATGAAGACCATGAAGTTCCCACTGTGTGCTAAAAAAATACAGGGTGAAAATGCCACTTAAAAAAATATATATTATTAAGTTCATACTACTTCCTGGCCATGTCCCATCAGGGTCTCAATGCGTCTATCATGCTGTCATGATTTTCCTCTCACACACGTGTTCATGCACTCACAGGTCCAGTGAGATCGTGCCGAGTTATTAGCTCACTTCATTCGCTTACTATATTGTCATTTCGTCCGGTGAGATGGTTTAATCACGACCCATGCAGTGCTTTTCATCATTTCATCAAAAAATGTTTTGGCCAAAATCAGTTTCTCTGATGATAACATCCTTTTTTTTAACACATCAATTTTACGAAATGATGTATTTCACTAAAATGATATGGTTTATTTCACTTTGAAACCCTGCCTCGTCTTTCCTTTTTTACATATCATGTTGTCGGCGAAACAAACACAGAGGTCCAGTCTACTTAGAGACGTAAGCCCTCGTAATCAAATCGCAGCTGGTAAAATATCTACTAATGGGAAACATTTCGATTGCCATTAATGTACTTCTGAATGGGAGTTGGATAAAGAGAAAGCTATTTCTGTGCAGAAACATTTTCAGAAGAGTCTAGTAGAAAATGAGATGATGTGAAGGCTTTTCCCAGGCCACCACACAAACGCATTGATTAGCATGCTTAATAATTGGCTTGAATGAATTAGCCCAATTTAGACTTATTTTTTCGCACAGAGCACTGGGCTCTAGAGCTCATACGCTCATTACAGCGAGTGCTCATCAGCAGCGTGGGCAGCACTTCAGTCTGCATTAAAGATCCGCGTTCCGTATGGGTAATCATGTGCGAGGGGGAAATTAAAGTAGCTCACCTGCAAGCAGAGGTATTGATCATACACGTACAACACACACTGATCTAGGGTTTTATCTAGACACATCTGTCACATCTGTCTTCATATATGATGCCTGAAATGTGTGATGGAAGATAGATAGATAGATAGATAGATGAATAGATAGATAGATGGATGGATGGATGGATGGATGGATGGATGGATGGATGGATTAAAGAATGGATGGATTAAAGAATGGATGGATTAAATAACAGGTAGATGATGGCTTAGATAGGCAGGAAATATATATGTAGATACTTTAAATTGCTAATAAAATGTTGATGGATGGATGGATGGATGGAAGGATGGATTAAATTTGTAGACAGACATATAAATAGGAAGACAAACGAAGAGATCATCTATAAACAAACTTGTAAGCCAGATAGCTAGATACATACAAATAAATTGCTTATAATTGTAGATGGATGGATCTTTAGTTTGTCGGGAAACCTTCTGTCTTCCCAATCACTACGTTTTTGTTTGTTTGTTTGTTTGTTTTTGTTTTTTCCCTCTTCTCCCTGCTTTCCCATGCAGGTTTTGCTGAAAGTGGGAGCCATGATGCACTTACTCTTTTATTTTTGAGTGAAATTAAGCAAAGAGAATCTAAAAACATGCGAGGGCTGATATTCAGTCACGTGATGCAGAAACACAGGTTATACAGTGCACATCTGGAATATAATAAGGCGTTGTGATTGCCTACCGAAGTGAAACTGGTACAGGAGAAGGCTGACAGTGCTGTAAACCGAATTTTGTAATGTTTTCAATATTTTGTTCATTGTTCCAGTTTTCTGCCACTGCTTTTACTCATGACAACATCACAATCAAATGTAGTTTGCAATATTTTATTAAATCTCAAACAACATGTTATTGATACAAAATTGATACATATTTAAGTACGATACATATTTAAATAACCAGAATTACAATTGCGGATTTAATTGTATTTATCCGTTGGATTTCACCCTGATGTAACCAAAAACGCACTTAATATTCTGTGCATTAAAAAAAACTTCAAGCTTTATTCAAAAAAATGTATACGTTTTTCCTCAAAAGAAAAAAAGATGAAATAATTATGTTTTGTTATCAAAGCAATGAATTATTCTGATGCGTGTAAAAAGTCTCCCATCTTTTTGTACGTGTGTTTGTGTGTGTCTGTGTGTCCAGATCCGCAGCGCAGCGTCAGGGTTGTGTATTGACACCAAACACGGCTCGACGGGAGCAGAGCTCCGTTTAGACAGCTGCCTGAAGGAGGGAGCCGAGAGAACCTGGGCGCACGAACAGGTGACGCAGCACTTCTCATTCAGACAGTCCATCTATCAGCAAACACCTTGTTAACACAGTGTTACTGCTGAATCATGAATCCCCAGGTCTCTAGCCTAAACACTCTGTTACTGCTGAATCCTGACTTTTCAGCCCTGTAGCCCAAACACTGCGTTCCTACTGAAACTGTGCAGCTCAAACACAGCAGCAGCTTAAACAAGCCCGCTGTTATAGTAGCTCATTATACCTTATCCTTACACAGAAAGCTTAAAAGCTGCCATTAAGAGCAGAACTCGGAAACAAGGACCTAATCTCCAGTATAGCAGCCACTTAATTCTGCAGCTCTGAAGCCCTGGCTGTGATATAAGGACCCTCATTAAGTGGAAGAGCTGTGTTAGATTAGGATTAGATCTAAACGCTGTAGGTTGGTGGCTGTCCAGGAGCAAAACTCATTTGCACCTGATTAGAATAAGAATGAGAATTGTTTTCTTGTATGATTTCAGAACGGTTATGCTTTGGAAATGAGTGCAAGACGTACAGGAGAATATCAGAGTGAGGTACAAGAGAATGCAAGTTAAATAACAGTGTTATTAAATAAAAAGAGAAAAAAAAATCGTATTTATACAGCAGTTAGTTCCGACCAAGTAATCTGTTTGGACGAGATGCTTTCTGTGATAATAGACCGTAAAAGCACTGGGACGTTTAACTATAAGCATCATGCCGCATCACAGGTTTTCTAATGATGGTTAATTACACTAACTGGCGGTCACAGCAGGGGTGAAGGTAGGTCTATACAATCTGCAGTACTAAAGAGAGCAGCTGCCTGCCAAAATCCACATTCAAATCCAGTTTCAGCAAGAACACACCTCTAATAATGTTATGTCAATCTAAACAACAGTCTGAACAGTTCTGAATTGCCTCCATGTTGTTTTATTTATTCCTAAGGCGAGCTAGAAAGCTAACTAGATTCTAACACAAGGCTAAAGGACAAGGCTTATCCCTCTCCAACCCCTGATCAAGGGCACTACTTGGTGTGTGTGACAATGGATTGTACACCCTACATAGTGCGGTAGCTTCCTTTTAATGCTATTTGGGATTTAACCCATGTTAAAATATATTTAATTAATGGTGTTTGAGGAACTGTTGTGTAAAAGTGATATCACACTCGAGGTCTTGTTGTCAACTCCTCTATGCTGAAGACTTTGCCATGTCAGGGAACAAAGTTACAGCTTTACAGATACATTCAAGCTTCTGTGATTGGGTGGTCACTGTAGAAACGATAACAAGTGATGATAAGAGTGAATGTTAAAGCTGTTAAAGAAAATATATCTTTATATATTTATCAGATTTCAATCAACCGGCTTTTAACTTCGAATATACTGTAGAACACAATGTCATGTCCCGTTTATGTATGAAAATGATTCCTCATGCTCCCAGAACCACTCTTTCACACTTTGAGTCCTGAATTAATGCCTTGCCATCAGGGAAGAAAAACTCCATAGATGTGATAACTTCATTACGTTTTATTGCCACATAACGACGCGAAGCCTTGACCTGAGCAACTGAGCAACTGCAGCGACCCCAGATCCCAACATTGCCTCCAGAGGCTTGTACATTGGCCGCAGTGCATGATGTTCGCTTTATGCACTTCACTTCTTACCCTGACACGCCCATTGCTTTGGAATAGACTCATCATCCACATGACCTTTTTCCATCGCCGCAAAGTCAAATCTTTATGCTTCCTAGCAAACTGATCACATCGGTTATGGTTCAACAATATCTTTCCAGGTTTTAATAATGAATTGAAGAGTCCTTAACTTATTCTTACTTAATTTTAGACTTGATGCAGACGAATAATTTGACCGTTCTGAAACAGTGACTTTTTTTTGGCCAGGCAGATTTTTTTTTTTTTATTATCTTACATGAAATAAATATAAATATCTCCACAGTATATTTACAATATTTTTATTTAATATTATTTCCACTATTATTACAGTGAGCTCATTGTGAGTATATATAATGGAGTTTGGTCCACAGCAATAATGGGTTAAACAAGGTAGATACTGAGACACTGGAGGAAAAAAAACCTGAATGATGGATTTAGCAAAGATATACAGTAAAATCTATCTATCTATATATATATAAAATATATAAATATTGTAACAGTTACTAGTAGTTAACAAACATGCCAAGACTGAAGAATCATGCAACTTGTAATATTTTTAATGGCATGTTTAGCGTAGGTTATGTGCAGCCTGTATCTCACACAAGGACATGCCAAGTTTTAATGGCAATAGACAGACTGTCAAGAAACTCTGAGTTTATTAACATGAAGTGTTTCTTCCAACTTGCAGCAAAAAGAACCTTGGCCCATATATTTTTGTCCTGAAGTGAATATAGAGCATTTAATAGAAGGCACCGAGACACTGGAGTGAATATTCACTTACTAGAGAGTGCATGATGAAATACATCATGACACAAACAATCAGAACATGACAAATTATTCAGCAACCTGAAACCTCAAAATGTTTAAAAACCTAAAAATAAATAGATCATCACACTTCAGGGAAAAGTGGCCAATAACTGATTCGCTGAGCTTTTTTATAATCAAGTTTTGCATATTATGTTTTCACTGACATTAGTCAGATCACACACCTAAACAAAGGAACAATGTGCCCTGTGATGCGTTCTCCTACAGTTTATCCAATGGTTCAGCTATTGCATTCACGTGGTCTTCAAGCACAGAGCGGTTGTGATATACCCTTTTTTTTTAGTACAGCAGCATCAACCCAAATGCTAAGACTTACAAGGTGTTATCTCACTACCGTGCTACTGAAATCCTCTGTCCTGGTCATCGTTCATCTTTCCTAGCGTGAAATTATGAAGAAGTTGGAATGAAATAAACCACGAATGAATTTGGATTTGATTGTTTAGACCGAGCTAGAATTCCCGACCCGAATCTGATTCAGGAACATATTTAGAGAAGGCCCCAAAAAAATCTGATTCAGGTGATTTGTGCTGTCCACAAATACGAGGGAAGGAATCAGATTTGGGCCTCTTTTGTGTGTGAAAGTTGTTTTGTATTAAATTAACCTCTAATGAGAACTGTCTACATATCAAAATAATGAGCACATGGCAGTCGAGATGTAGAAATTGATGGCAGGAGTCTAAGACTCGTACACATTTACAGTAGAACATACGCCTGAAAATACAACACGTATGTAAAACTAATTGAGCTGCCTACCAGACACATCCAGACATTGTATTGAAATAATGTGAACTAAAGCACTCTGTATACTGTATATAATAAGTGTATTTCAGATGTGAGCTCTAGATTAATCCTGTACAGGCGTATTTTCCAAACTATGGGCTACAGCACTCTAGAGGGCCGTAATGGTACTGCAATTAATCAGTGGGAGACCATTAACAATAATTAAATTAACAATTTTTATTTTCAGTTTTGTAATTAAGTTTATAATTACCATGAAATAATTATAATTACTTTTTTTAAAATGTACATTTTTAATCAGAACTAATAAAAACCACAGGGACCTATTATGCAAAATTCGCTTTTTATTTTTTTAGTCACGCTTAGACATCCAGGAGGTTCTCCAGTGTGCATGTACAAACAGAAAAATAGGAGGCAAAAAAGATCTCTGCTTTATGGCCTTTTTTTTTTCACTGGTGAGGGCTTAAACAACCTGGCCAGATTTTTTTATTCTTCCCCCTCTTGTGACCTCGTTTAAGATAAGAAGAGCCCCTCTCCTGGGTTATTGCTAAGTAGCTCAACATTAATCTCATTTAGCTGTGTTGATTTGTTAAAGAAACAGTCGAACATGGAACCTTTAAAAAAGTGTTCTTCTTTTATCTTAGTCTTGTGTTGATCAGTGATGAGATTAAACAACCTGGCCAGATTTTTTTATTCTTCCCCCCTTTTGTGACCTCGTAGGTTTGGCCGCGTCACAGGAGATTTTTTTTTTCGTCCAGATTTCACGAGTATTCAGGTGTGTATATTTTCTGGCTCTCGTCTTTAGATCTTCACCTTCGGCTGGAGGGAGGACATCAGGCCCGGGGACCCGCTGCACACCAGGAAGTTGTGTTTTGACTCCATCTCTCAAAACAGCCCTGTGACTCTGTACGACTGCCACGGCATGAAGGGCAACCAGCACTGGAGCTACCGCAGGGTAACACACTGGCACACATAACCTGTTAATGCATGCTCCAGTTATAGACACTGGAATTAAAGAACAAAAAAAAAGTGGATAAAACAGCCTGTGAATATGAGGGGTCAAAGTGGGACTATTAAGGGTAAAAACTCCCTTTATTTCTCTATATAATCCCCTGCTACACTAAGGCGCTTATTACAGTGTTCCACTAGTGCTTGGACATCATCAAGGTAGAACGTTTTCTCAGTATACCAGAGCCATGAGCGGACTGCCGACTAATCGCTGGCCTCCCAGGAACTCCTTTAACGGCCCAAACATGTGGAAGTGTCTTGTAGTGAGGTCAGGACTGTACTGGGGATGTGGAAATAACTTCCAGCTGAGTTCCTGTAATGTGCAAGTGGTGTTGGCAAAAAGATGCGTCTCATCCGTAAGTTGGCGACAAGTTTTCTGTCAATTTTTAAGGATTAGGCGTTCCCCTCGCTGATTGTTCACTTCACGGACACACGTTTGTATCATTCAAATGTTTTACTGCAGCTAAGAGGCTCATCACCGCATTGTGCTTGACATCTTCTGTAAAATCACCAAAAACTTCATCACGACCTGAACATCCCTCATATTATTGAGATCTCAAAAATATTTGATGGGACATTAAGATCATCACCAGGTGTGTTAACACACGTTTTTCCTGAGAGCGAGTACATTTTGTACTATTATAAACTGCATGGAAGAAAAATAGAATCTGCTAAAGTGAACATCAGTTTAGAGCCGCTGTGAAGCAAATAGAGAACAGGAATAACTTGTTTTGTGGGTGTCATGCAACAAATGCATAAAATGGGTTCGTCAAAAACAAGATAGTGGCTTAAAACTTTGAGGTATGCTCTTATAGGAAATGAATTAATTTCCGCATTGTAGCTGTAACATTGTCATCATGTTAAGTCATTATTGATTATTTTCCTATAACAGCGTGACCACCCGTGTAAACATGATACATGTTAATACACTCACTAATACACTTCTGTACAGAGCAGAGTTCAGCCATAATAAACCTTCAGTAGTTTTTTAAGCTTAAGTTTTTAAGCAACAAACTCACACACACATTTGTTTTTTATTGATTAACTTTATATAACTCCGGAGTTAGGTAAGAATGGATTTTTTTTTTTTTTTTTTGTAATAAAGACACTATTGAGTCTCTCCTGAGAAACGAGTGAATATCAACACGGAAAAAAAAAAAGAAAAAAAGAAATCCTGAGCTATGTAATGCTGGACTGTAATTACATTTCCCATTCCCGCTTCACAGAGGTGCATTAACCGGGTGCATTAAGGGGTAGAAAGATAAATAACGTACCCCAGTGATCTAGTTTTTACAGCGCGCGCAGCGCTACAGTGTACAGTTTTTTTTTATGTGAAATATGCGTGGCTCTGTAATGCCAAGCTCTTTGTGGCAGTGCTGCAGGCTTGGAGCAGGAGCAGGTGGATGCTTTATTACGAGGAACCCGCTGCAGCCGTGCTCTCTGCCCCGAGCGCACATTACAGCTCGGCCATAAATGATGGAGGCTGATGCCGTGGTCGTGTTCCTCCAGCCTCCCAGCCAGATAATATGAGCGAACAGTCAGCTATTTCCTCTCTCAGAGGGCATAAAGGGTCCGACGAGAGAAATCACCGTCACTGTAGGATAGGTCAATGACGGCACCACACAAAGGCAATATGCACTTGAAAGGACAGAGGTTGGAGGCTGGCGGCGGAGGAGCCCGAGGCACACGGAGCAATAAATCAGCCGGGAGAGAAGAGAAGAGAGCGTGCCTCGAGGCGTCTTCCTCGCCTACTTCTCCTTCCTCTGTCTGAGTTTTATATTCTCACTTCCTTACATGTATATACACACACACACACACACAGAATACTTAGTGTGGGCTTTGGTTTGTCTCTTCTCTCTCTCTCTCGCTCTTTCTCACTATATATACTGTCTTAACTTGAATGCCACTTGTATCCTCAAGTCAAGTGTTAATTCTTAAAATTTTTTAAGACAAATTATATATAACAAGAGCTGTCCCGAAAGTAATGCAAAAGTCAGCATGACTTCTTTTAGGTCGTTTTCAAATCGCACACGTTTGTAGAGTAACTCTTCCTCCGTACAAAGGTTACACTCTGCCTGGCACATTTCACTCCGTCACCTTTAGCTTTGATTACAGCACACACTGGTGGTGGTCAGTTCATGTGTGAAAATGATTCCTCATGCTCGTAGAAACACACTCTCACAATCAGAGTCCTGGAATATGGCTGTACCATCAGAGGAAAAAAGAATAAATAAATATCATACAGTACATTCAGGTCGTCTAGACCTGAGCACCTGAAGCCACCCCAGATCATCACACTGCCTCCACAGTGGACACAATGCATGATGGGTGCATCGCTTCATGTGCTTCCCTTCTCAACCCTGATGCACACATCACTCTGGACTCATCAACCACATGACCTTTTTCCAAACCGAAAGATTTTTACTGAAACTATTTCACTAACAAGTGGTTTTCTTATGGACACACAGCTGTTAGTCCCAATCCTGCCATTTCTCATCATTGTGAGTTGTGTGTGGATGGAAATGTTCTTGCTTTCACACACATCTGATTATACTGTTGATACTGTTTTCTTTGCTTGGTGCAGCCCAATAATTTGACCCTTTGGAAATGGTGATCATTTTTGGTCAGGTAGTGTATTACTCAGCATAACCAACCATCATAAGACATGCATTTACACCAAATTCCTCTTTTAAAATCCCCCCTTCGTCGCAACTGTGCTACGGCGATGACACACTCGACAAGAGCGATGAGCGCAGACGGCCGACGAAGTCTAACGAAGGGGAAAACAGGCAGTAGGAGACCATCGACTGCGACACAGGAGATTTTTCAAAGTGGAATCGAGAGTTGAGTTCAGTGACGGTGCAAAAGCACGGTTTAACAAATTACGTCACGAGCAAAGTCAAGACTTTCAGCTTAAATTCAAGGGGTTTAACAAAAAGTGTGGCATTAACCCTTTAGGAAGTACAGCCACTTTTATACACACACACACACCTCTTTCCATTTTGGAGGCTCATAAATAATGGAACGAACTAACACTGTCACAAACAATTGCTGCTGCTTGTCGAACGCTTGTTCCATTATTTATGAGCCTCCAAAATGTGTGTATTTAAACGGCCCTAGGGTACTGATGCTTTCACTTAGTTTTTTCACAAGGTTGATTTCTAAGCTTCCAACCTCAAACCATGAAATGAAGTAAAGCAGGAATTTAAAAAAAAAAAAAAAAAGTTTTGGCGCCTCTGGTCTATCCCTGTAATCTGGCTGAAGGGAAACGAGAGATAAGGGCAGGATTAAACCCCTCAACCGTGCTTACTCTTTACTTATGATTATGAATGTATTTAGCATATCTGGGGTTTTTATTATTATTATTATTATTATTATTTATTAAATTTCCCCTCTATGTGTCCTCTTGTGTTTGCAGGATAAGTCTCTTTACCACCCAGTGAGCAGCGGTTGCATGGACTGCAGCCCGGCTGATAAGCGGATTTTCATGAACAAGTGCAATCCCGCGTCTGCGACACAGCAGTGGCTCTTCCAGAGAGTCAACATCACCATTCTGGACAAAATCAACAGCGCCACCACTTCCTAGGACATTTGGAAAAGCAGCCAGCCAGTGGACCGGCTCCCAGAATCCTTAGCGAGGGGGGGTAGATTTACCCCCCTCCTCCCAAAAGCCCACACAAGTGCAGGAGCAGGCGAGGGAGGGGGCGGCGAGCGAGCCAGGGAATTGGGATTGGGCCGAACCTGGAAGACTGATGCGACACTCAGATGGCTTGCAGGTCAAGGAGAACCTGTTCACAGCCAACCTCTCTCAAAATCTCTCTCTCTCTCGTTGTTTTTCATTTCAACTTGGCCCCGGTCACACTGAACTACAGTGCTCCGTTTAAATATCGTTCCTCCTCGCTCTATCGATACGGCATGGTGGATTTGTACTATACTGGAGACCAGAAGTGACGTTTCAGCATAACTACGTGGTTCCGAGGAGCTTTGTTCGAACTGTATATTTATTTCTATTTATTTGGTCGTATTTTTTGCAAGGATAAATTATTATGTGTGTAATTGACTTTTGTTTTACCTCTGACAAGGGTATGGCTAGAAATCAGATTTGCCCCAAGGAGATGGAGACGGGATTAAATGTATTTCCTTTTTTTTTTTTTCCACAGAGAATCATACCCTTCCTGCCCCAGTTCCTACCGTCTAAATTCTAAATAAAGCAAAAAAAAGAAATAAAGGTGAAAACGTGTGCGTAGTTATACTCATTCACTCAGACGTCTGGTAATTAGTTCTGATTACTATGCAGAGAAATAGGTTTTTGAAAATGTTATTTTGTACTGTCTATATAACGTTAATAAACAGTGTATTAGAGATATGTTGAAAAAAAAAAAAAGCTCAATAGATATGACATTTGATCCTTGCTGATGTTTTGTATACCGGCCCTTGTGTGCATTTACACAAACATGGTTTCTTCTATAACTTAAGAATGTTCTGTTCATGTTTTTTACACAATAAGTATAATCCCCATAATATTCAAGGAAATTCCTCTGTTATTATGGTAAGAATAAGCTTTCTAACCTTCTTCAAAAGTAAAGATTTGTCTCCCTCTGCTGGTCATTTCACCACAGTACACCCAATCTTATTTCCTCTTTCACAGGTAGGTGCAAAAAACATTGATTTCCTTTTTTTTAACATTTCACATTCAAATTTCTAAAAAAAAAAAAAAGAAGAAAAAAATTCTAATAACTAATGCAGCTTTGTCTTAGCCGCAGCTGTTGGTTTTGATGATCCTATGAGTCTATTTACAACAAGCAGAGCCTGAAGGCTTCATGGTTTTAGAGTCATAGACACCCCAGTATGTGTACATTCATCCCCTAAATTCATAGCCGGTGTCTGCTGAAAACCCTGAAAGCTGCTCTGGAGTCTGGATCTGATTCAGGTGTGTGTTTGTGTGTGTGTGTGTGTGTGTGTGTGTGTGTGTATGTGTGTGTGTGTTCTGAGGAAGGACAACATCAACAGGATCAAGTCTAAATCCGGGATGGAGCACCTGATCAGGATCTTCCCTTCATAGCTACAAAGCACTGATCTCGCTAAAGCATTTTGGATGTTTTTTGGCTAAAAGAAATATTGCACTGTGTTTTGTTCCATTTTCTTTTTTGTGTTTTTTTTTTTTTTTTTGTATAGAAAGAATTTCCTCATTTTTGCCAAAGAACAAAAAAGCTCATCATTTCCTCTAAATCGTGGTTAATTCTCAGGTAGACCTTCCACGAAGTCACCTAATAAAATATGCAGTATTTCTTTTCAGTAGACGCTGTTGTAATAAATCAGTCCTTTGTGAAAGTTTCTTGCCCGAATCACTGCCACTTCAGAATGATGTTATTCTTAGTTTCAGGTTTACCCAGAGTCCTATTCCACTCCTGCAAACCATGGCGGGTGGTGTACTGTACCACACCCACTTCCTGTATACCGCCTACAAACATTTGACTACATACAGTATATCTCATGTACGTCTTTTATTTTGGTGTAAATGTTGTTTAAAAAATTAAAAGCCCTTCCCAATTTTCAATCATTATTTTAATGTAAAAAAAAAAGGCAGTCATCCATAAACTACCAGCAAGATGAATAAAAATCCGTAAAATCACAAAACCAAAATCTCAGAGCAGAAATCAATTAAAAACAGTTTTAAAACAGTAATTCTTAACCTTATCCCTGGAGGACCACCGCCCTGGATAATTTGTTGAAATAGAGTCACATAACTTGTTTAAATGCTCCTGCAAATGATATACAAATGAACTAGTCGCTGTCTGACCTGATAAATGAAGCTTAACGTCAGCAGGAATGAGACTGACCTCTGAAACGTCCTGATCAGAGATGATTAATGATGAACTTCTGTATGTTTGGGAAAACAGATCTTCTTGAAGAAGGATTTCCCCAGTATGCACCAACCACTTTCCATCATGGAGTCACGAGCAGAGGCATCATATCTGAAAGAGATTGTTTTGTGTTGTTTTTTAGAAAATGACTGAGGCTTCATTCTGGGCTTCAGTCATCGCCAGTGTGGGTGTTTGCAATTAACAAGCTGTTTAGCCCGTGGTGTCTGGATCAGATTTAACTCTCGATTATGGTCTAAATGCGCCAGTCGAGAGCACCGTGCCAGCACTGGAGTCACCGCACACTCGGCACGGAAGACGTCTGAGCCAGAGTCTTATCAGTCCTGAGGAAGCGAGGACATGACCAATCTTTGTGTTGCAGGGAATTCAGACCACACACAAGTGTAAGGCTTGCAACACGGCCCAGTTAGGCACCAGGAGTATCAAGAAAAGAACAAGAGATGTATTATATCATGCTGAATAAGTTTGAGTATTAAAGCTGTGCATTAGCAGAAATCTGAGGGGGAAACCATCACCATGTAGAGTGGTGAGCAACAGGAAGCTCTGACTTCATCACCAGGGTTTGAAACTTCTCAGTTATGGAATCATGTGGTTTGGTCAGGGATTTTTTTTTTCAATTTTGCAATTAGGTTTGGCAGCCCGGCACTATTTTCTTGCACCTCCAGGGTTTAGGTTTGATTCCCTCCCAGCCAGGTTTGATTCCCACCTCTATGTGCATGGAGTTAGCATGTTCTCCCCGTACTTGGTGGGTTTCCTTCGGGTACTCCGGACATGCAGATTAGGCTGATTGCCCGTAGTGTGTGTGTGTATGTGTGTGTGCGTGCGTGCCAGCGAGCCTGTATACAGGATATAGACAATGAGTGAGTGAGTGAGTGAGTAGGTACTGTAATTAAGTTTAAAATCCCCATAAAACATTTCTGTTTAAGAATTTACATTTAAAATGTAACCAGAACTACATAAAGCAATAAAAGAGCCATTTGATTTAAACAACATGATATTCTTCATTTATCATAGTCATATGTTAATCAAAGTTGTGACTGAAGGTTTGGGCTGCAGCTTCTTTCGGTTGGGGAACGACTGCTCTAGAAAAAAAACGCATGAAAAAGCCTCATGATGTACAGTACAAGTCAAAAGTTTGGACACACCTTCTATTCCAGTGGTCTTTCCTGATTTTTCTTTTCTTTTTTCCTACACTGTAAAACAATGCTCGAGGCGTCCGAAATATGCAATAATCTCCTTTGAACAGTTGATATTGAGATGTTTATCTGCTACTTCTGCTCTGTAAAGTTTCATAACGGCTCTAATCCGAGGTGCTGGTTATTAATTGGTGATTTCCGAGGCTGGTGACTCTAAATGAACTTCTCCTCTGCAGCAGAGTTAAGTTTTGGTTTTGCTTGCCTGGGAAGGTTTTCATGAGAGACCGTTTCATCATGCTGATGAGTTTTGCAATTGCACTTGACACAATACTGTTCTTGCAGGAACTTTTCCAGAACAGCTGACCTTCATGTCTTAACACAACAACTTACTCACCATGGCAGAAAATGACAGAAGTCTAGCTTTGGACCACAGGTTTCCTCTACAGATGAGATGCTGAACAGGTGGATCTAGACATGTATGTATATGGTGGACATGGGGTCTGATGACGGTCTCAGCCTACTTGTGCTAACAAAAAAATATGTTTTTCTTTTGTCCAGAGCTTAAATAACCTGATTAAATCAATCCCCCCCCCCCGCCACTGTGACCTCATATAAGAAGGAATCATAATATTATTATTATTGTTGTATTTTTTTATTTATTATTATTTTTAAATGCCTTATATTGTAGATTGTGTATTAAGGAAACTTAAGTATATAAGTTTTAAAGCATTTTCATGTCTTTATTGTGTTATAATTCTAAATTAAGTGCTACATCCTATGAGATGATTTCCACATGTTTAATGGCTTGGATCTAATTTAATCTGACACACTAACTATTAGAGAATAAACATGACATTTGTTGATTTACAGTAACCAAAGCACCTACTGGAAGGTTTTAAAGAGAAGTGAGCAAACCAAAGTGGTTGGGTTAAACCCACATGGATATGGGGAAAAGACATGAGCTCAGGATTAAGCCTGGGGCTGTAAGGTACCCACTGTATCACACTGTGTGCCACTCTGTAGAGAACATTCATTACTAAAAACTGCTTTTCTTCTATACTGTACAGTACTGTAGTATTAAAAGCAAAAAGTTGCTGATTTAGCATCTTCTTTTCACTAGAGGGCAGTAGACTCACTCCACTGACACTACAGCTGCATCATACTTCAGGCTTTATAGCAAAGCAAAGAATAATAAACTACAATAGTACAATACAGGTCTTAGTAATCCCCAGTGTAAATAGAAATCTGTATTTAACTCTGCTTTGTGAGAAAGCCTGACATACTGTATTACAAACCAGGAAACAGGCTAGGATTTGATTAAATCAGATGATTTTGCGTAATAAGATAAGATGTTTAATTGTTAGTTTGTTTATTTAGTAAATAGCTCAGTTCAGTTTTTTCAGGGTGTTTTTATATGTTGTTGTTGTGTCAAATCATGCTACCTGTCAAAAATGTGCTCCAAAGCTGCTCTGTGCATTTGTCAAAGCATGCTACCTAAAAAAAAATCAACATAAAGTTGTATTATCAGCACAACAATTTTGACTTTCAAACATTGCATAAATGTTTAGAATGCATACAATTGCATCATGCGTCTTATTTTCATTTGCAACCTTGTTTATTTGTTTATATTTGTGTTTTTATGTAACATACTTGTTAATGTTTGCCTACTGTACAGTAGCATATTTTGACAAAGCAAAACAAAATTGGTAAATAAATAATTACCCAAGCCAAGGCACTCTATGTCCCTTTTAATAACCACATGACGCACGAAAAACAATAAAGAGTCATCCATCAATCCTGAGTTTGGTAGAACATCAGGGTCATCTGATCCCTGTTTAAACAGCTACGCTTTGGCTAAGATTTCCATACAAGTATGTTTACTGTTCAACAACTGTCTTACCTGTGCTAAGTGAAACCTGTGCCCTAAATAAAACTAAAATATCGAGATGTTATGTGCCAGATTATAAACCGCACGTTTTAACAGTGCTTACACATCTGCCTGAAGTTTAACCTGCACCATAAGTGAAATCAAAATGTTGAGTTAAAGCGATGTTATGAACAGCTATGTGGCGGATTTAATAATCTACTTTAACGTAAGCTACTAATGCGCTACTTCCTCAAATTAAACACACACCTGCACCAATAGATATTAATTAGAAATGCTAAACTGAATATTTTTACTGGGATTAGTTCATATTTTCGCTGCTGAAATAACAGCGCTGAAGTGGTAGAAGTGGATTTTAACATGATGGAGTCGTGTTAGGACAAAACTTCATCTTTATATTCGATATACCGTTTCTATTTTACATACAATTCTCAATACAAAGCATGTGATTTCTCAGTATTAATGAGTTAGACAGAGAGTTCTGCTGTACAGGCATGTACGTAGGGTTCAATCTGAAATAATAAAAATAATATCACTGATTACAATAAAGATCAGCAGATTATTTTTAGCTTTTATTTTTTTACTTTTTATAGGTGTGTGTGTCTTTTCCTGTCAACTTCTATACTGCTTTATCTTGTTTACGGGGTCACAGGGGGCCTGAACCAGGCGTCTTAGGGAACGAGGCGGGGTACACCCTGGAAAGGGTGCCAGTACAGCGAGGGCACACACACACACACACACACACACACACACTGTGGGAGGAAACCCACCCACACAAGGAGGAGAATACGTACACAGGCCCTGAGGTGGGAATCGAACCCTCACCCTGGGCGACAGTGTGAACCGCAACACCACCTGATGAAGACGATGATGAAGTTAAAGCGTTTACACTCACCATGAGGAAAACATTAAGAAAAGGACTGTCTTCAGGTGTGTGTGTGTGTGTGTGTGTGTGGAGGCTATACCCAGCAGCTGTTCCTGTGCTTGAACACTTCATCTTACATTTTATTCGATGTCGGTGTGTGAAGCTGCTTAAACAACATCTCAATACTGAACACTAATGAAACTCTGTGTCTCCATCAGACTGAGCAAACACATCATTATATCCGTGTGTTCAGGCCAGGATCCTTGTGTGTTTAGCCGTGAGATTACGTGGCGCGCGCACACACACACACACACACACACACTCACTCACACACTCAAGTCACTTCAACTTCTGCCCCGAGCAGTGAAACATCCTGCTAGAGCTTCGCGATTCATGAGTCACTTAAAGGAGTCGACTCTTTTGAACAAGCCTCGTGAAGTGAATCAAGTTGTGTGTGTGTGTGTGTGTGTGAGAGAGAGAGCGAGGTTTGATCACTCAGACTGAGCTTTATCCAGAAATAGAGGCTGATCCATCTCATTAAAGCCTGAAATAAATTGGATTAAGTGTGAAGAGAGAGAGAGAGACATAAAGAGAGAGAGATACAGAGACAGAGAAGGAGAGATACAGAGAAAGAGAGACAGAGAGAGAGACACACACACACTGAGACAGAGAAAAAGAGACAGAGACATAAAGACAGAGAGAGAGATACAGAGAAAGAGACAGGCATAAAGAGAGAAATACAGAGAACGAGAGAAACAGAGACATAAAGAGAGAGACAGAGAGAGAGAGAGAAAGACAGAGAAAGAGAGACAGAGAGAGATAGACACAGAGAGAGAGAGAGAGAGACATACTGTAGAGAGAGAGAAAGACAAAGAGAGAGAGAGAGATAGACACAGAAAGAGACAGAGAAAGAGAGAAAGACAAAAAGAGAGAGAGAAAGAGACATACTGTACTGTAGAGAGAGAGAAAGACAAAGACAGAGAGACAGACATAAAGAGAGAAAGAAAGACAAACAGAGAGAGAGAGACAGAAAGAGACATGCTGTACTGTAGACAGAGAGAAAGACAAAGACAGAGAGACAGACAGAGAGAGAGAGAGAGACATAGAGAGAGACAGAATGCTCAGGGCTCAGATTTTCACTTTAAGACTGTGAGTTTGCTCGTAGACATTCACTCATAAATAAGTAATGCAGCTTAATGCACTGGAAGTTCGCAGTCAGCCCTCAGACTCAATACTAACCCAGTACTCTAAAAAAAAAAAAAAAAAACACCTGTTTCGTTTTTGACTGTGTTGCACCTGGCAGCCCAAACCTTAACCCTAGCCTTAACAATCACCAAAACTTAGGTGTTATACAGAAATAATCCTAAACTAATTACAGCACCATACCTCGAGTCACAGAAAAGGTCCAAATCAGCCCTGTAGAGGAAAAACTTAAAAAACTGTAATGTTTCATCGAATTTAGCAGCATTATAAAGTTTGGTAGGTTTCTTGCCCTCCATGTGAAAGGCCCAGGTTCGATTCCCAGCCAAGGCACAAACCCCAGCCCCTGGACGCAGTGCCAGTCCCAAGCCTGGATAAAAATAGGAGGGTTGCATTAGGAAGGGCATCCGGCGTAAAACCTGTGTCAAGTTGTTATTCAGGTCAGTCCCCTCAACGGGAGCAGCTGAAAGACCAACAACAACAGCAAAATGAAAAAGTTGTAACTGCTATTTATTAATCAAATTGAATTAAAATGTTATTTGTCACAGTATGATAGGCAGTGAAATGTTTATCCAACTGTCTGTGACCTAAAAAAGGAAAGATAAGATAGCATAAGAGGAAAGAAAGGTAGAACGATTTCTCTGCAAAGAAAAGAATGTAACATTTTAAATCTTCAAATTTACAGTTACAATCAAATAAAATAAAATGAAAATAGAAATACATAAAACGTATAAATTATACAGAATGCACAATATAAAAGGGTGAAATATGGGTAAAGATATGGCATGTAGGTATGACAGTAGCTGTAGGAGTGAAACATAATGTGTGACAGCAACAGTGTTTTTGTCCATGTTTTAAAGAGCAAAGTTTGTCTCTTATTTCTGTGTAAACAAGAACCAGCAATGTGCAACATGTGTGTCATATTCAAATGTGCAAAAGTGCAGTGTGGTTAGTAGTGTAGTGTGCTCCAACACAGGTGTGAAGGAAACAAAGCAAGTCCAATCTGTTGAGTCCTATGTGGAGTCCTACGTGTAGAAGCTCCTCCTCAGTCTCTCGGTGTTGGCCTCCCGGAGCGGAAACGCTTTCCTGATTACAACAGGGAAAACAATTCATTGTCAGGGTGGCGGAAGTCCTTCAATATCTTCCTGACCTTGGTCCAGCACACATGCTGTAGATTAAGTGTAGGTCAGGGAGCTCAGTGCGGATGATGCGCTCAGCTGATCACACCCAGGTTGTCATGTTTCCCATTGGGATGCTCTTTATGGAGCAGCAGTAAAAGTTCCTTAGCACCTTGAAACACGGCTTAAGGTCTCCCAGGCATCTAAGGTGTTAGAGACACTGCCAGGCCTTCTTTAGCATGTGGTGGATGTGACAGGACCATGACAGGTTCTGCGTGATGTGAAGACAGAGGTACTGGAACCTATCTAATCTCTCCAGTGAGGACCCACTGATGACAGGTAGTTCCTCTGCTCCTTCATCCAAATCCACTATCACTCCTTTGTTTTGCTGATGTTCAGGAGAAGGTTGTAACGCCGGCACCAGTTCCTCAGATTCCTAATCTTCTCCAGGTGGGGCTTGTCGCTGTTATCAGTAATCAGGCCTACCACAATGGTATCGTCGGATCAGGTGGTAGTTATGGAAAAAGTTCTTAATGTTACACAATTTTTTGGTGATTTTAGTCCATGTTCCTGTTATTAATTGTGCAGAGAATTTCCACTTTTATTATACATGAAAAATTGAGTCCAGAGGATAAAAGATTTATTTATTTGTTACTGCCTGAAAGTTCAAAGCTCCCTGATTCAATTCCTCACTCAGGTTACTGCCTGTTACAGCATGAAGTCAAAGGAATTGTCTGTAGACCTCCATGACAGAATTGTCTCGGGGCACAAATCTGGGGAAGGTTACAGAAAAAGTTCTGCTACTTTGAAGGTCCCAATAAGCACAGTGGCCTCCATCATCCATAAGTAGAAGAAGTTCGAAACCACCAGGACTCTTCATAGAGCTGGCCGGCCATCTAAACTGAGTGATTGGGGGAGAAGGGCCTGGAGGTGACCAAGAACCCGATGGTCACTCTGGCAGAGCTCCAGAGGTCCTCTGTGGAGAGAGGAGAACCTTCCAGAAGGACAACCATCTCTGCAGCAATCCAACAATCAGGCCTATATGGTAGAGTGGCCAGACGAAAGCCTCTTCTTAGTAAAAGGCACATGGCAGCCTGCCTGGAGTTTGCCAAAAGGCACCTGAAGGACTCTCAGACCATGAGAAACAAAATTCTCAGGTCTGATGAGACTCTCTGGCCACTCTACCATATGATTGGTGGATTGCTGCAGAGATGGATGAGAGATAAGGCTGTGACATAAGAAAATGTGGAAAAAGTGATGCGCTGTGAATACTTTCTGGATGCACTGTATATATCATTTCATAGTAACATGCGGTGTATATGCCATTAAAGTGATCAGTGTAAGTGGAGTGAAAAGCACAAAAGTATTCTTTTATTTATTCATTTAAAATAAACCATGTTTGACTTTAGATGGACCTACAGGGACAATTCCTACAGGGAGATGATGTAAATCCTTGGTGAATATGTTTAATAGTGAAAGTAAGAGCATTTCCATACACACACAATGTGGATTGGGACTAAACAGCTGTGTGGCCGTGGGGAAACCAAACTAACCAGAAAGGAAAAAGTCTTCTAGTTTGCTAGGAAGCATAAAGATTGGACTTTGGCGTGATGGAAAATGGTTGACCCAGAGCGATGGGAGGCTCAGGGTAAGAAGGGAAGCAGACGAAGTGATCATACATAGCGCCCACTGTACCGGTCTGTGGTGGCAGGGTTATAATCAGCGGTTGCTCAGGTCTAGACTCATGTGGCAACATGTGGCAAAAAAAAAAAAAAAAAGAAGTCAGCTGACGACCTGAAATGTGCTGAATGAGATGTGATGTGAGGTTTTCACAACAAGGTCAAAAAGTTTTTCCTTCCTGATGAAACAGATTTTTTTCAAGACTCAGACTAAATGTGGCCACCACATTGTGTGCTGGAGTCAAAGCTAAAGAAATCTTATTAGTGTGTGTGTGTGTGAGAAGGGTTTGCTCGGAATGATTCGTTAAAACAAAGAACCGATTCCCTCACGACTCTCTGTCTGTTCATTGCGATAGAGGCAAGAATCAAGTCCAGTCCAGTCAGTTTCCAGGGCTAGCACTGAGCATTAAGCTAGCTCTGGGCGCTGGAGGAGTTGGTTTAGTATCGCGCCGACACCACTTGTTTCCACGATGAGACTTAAAGTCGGGTTTATCCTTCGCAGTTTGTTGGTAATCGGCACGTTTTTGGGGCTGGTGCTGCTCTGGTCCTCTCTGTCCCCCAAACCGGGCGATGAAACCCCTTTCGGCAGACACGTGAGTTAGCTTATTTTCTTATTTTTTCCATAAAGTTTTTTTATTTGTAATATATTTGCCGGTTGTTTGCATTTAATTTGCCTGTTTTTAAGCGGTTAGCTAGCAAACGCCATCATGCTAACCAGCTAACCAGTGGCGTTGTCATGGAGATGTGTTTTAGCTAGCAGGGAAATCCGAATAGCAGACCCCTGTTTAAGAAAATTAACATCATTTATTACATTATATTCATCATTTTAAAAAGTTTATGTTTTTTTTAACACAACGTAGACGTTATAGTCTGCATTGTAGTGATATTTTATTTGGGTAAATGTGCAGTTTGTTAGCTGAGGAAGCTAAGCTAAAGTATGGGAAGACCACTGAGTGTAGGCATCATGCAGAAACCCGGAAGTGAGGGAATTAATCAATAAAATGCAACCAATCGGTACAACATTTAAAGTTTTAAAAAGTAGCTGTCGTTTATCTAAATCAGTGTTGTATGTCCTTGATCTTTTAGTTTTTATGATCATGCATGCCCCAGGTCAACTACAGCTTCATCTAGCTGTCTGTCTGTCTAGCTAGCTGTCTGTCTGGCTGGCTGGCTGGCTAGCTGTCTGTCTGGCTGTCTGTCTGGCTGTCTGTCTAGCTGTCTGTCTAGCTGTCTGTCTAGCTGTCTGTCTAGCTGTCTGTCTAGCTGTCTGTCTGTCTGTCAGTCAACATTAAATCCTGTATTCTGGTGACAGTGGATCTGTAGCTTATACTTTTCCAGGCTTGAGGCAGGAGTACTCCCTGAATAAACACACACACCCACACACACACACAAATTGTAGCCAGCGGTCTACCTACTTCTGTGTTAAAAGTAATTTGGAGGAAACCCACCAACACGTATGGAGAGATGGATCATATGAAACTCCACAGCTCAGTGTAGTGATTCCATCCATCCTTTTATTCTGTATGATTTAAATAACTAAATCTGCCACTATATTATTAATTTAAATGCCCAAATTAAAGTGCACCTCCCCTCTAGAATTTGCATAATGAGAGCATTAAAGTAATGAGTAGCTTGACAGTAACATATTGAGGAACTGCTCTTCGCATGAATTTGTGTGTGTGTGTGTGTGTGTGTGTGTGTGCGCCCACACGCACGCTATCAGTAACGAGAGTTTAGGCAGAATTTTTAAAAGGACACGTGGCAAAGTGTCAAAGGCACAATGTTAATCATATCTCAAACCGCCGTGTTAATCGTGTTGCGACATACCTCAGCACCGCACAGAAGGACTCTTACTGCTAAACAGAGCTTCTTACAGTTCTTTACTTTATAAACTGTCTGTATTTAAGGCAAAAGCTACATGATCACCTTTACCCGCTTAGTATCGATGACTTCCTTGCTTCCGTTTATTTGTATTCATTTTTTAAATGTGAAACGGTATGCATAACTTTTCAAAGGCCTGATTTCCTTCCTGTACTGTTTTCATTTCCTGAGACGTTACTTAAATGTGTGTGTTATTAATGCATTCTCACTTTGTGTGTATGTGTGTGTGTGTGTGTGTGTGTGTGTGTGTGTATATATATATATATATATATATATATATATATATATATATATACACACACACACACACACACACACGTGACCATTGCGCACAAAAAGTGCTTACATCCAAGGCCATAATTTCTAATCGTATCTTGTTTTGGCTTTAAAGCAGAAATCCTTGCTTAAGCTGAATGTTTTTACTTTGTGTGCTGATGATAAAAAGCTTAAAATATTAAACAAAAACAACTTTGAACAGCACAATTCTGTGTGTAATATCTACTTGAGGAAGGGCCCATCAAAGGACAGATTTGCATGATGTTCCACCAGGAAACATACATTTTCAAAAACAATTTCAATAGTGAGTCACCACTCCACCTACATGCATGTTTCTGGGTAACAACCTTTGTTTGGAGTTTCTTATTACATAGAAGTGCTTCTGTTTCTCTTCCCAGACAATCACAATTTATTATAACTTTTTATACCTGAGATCCGGTCTATATTTTTAGTAGTGGAAAACATAGAGATGGGATATGTGTGGTAGGAAAAGGTGTACAAGCAACAGTGATGACTGCTGGGTTAAGATCATTAAGCAAAGCTGATTTGGGAACTTGGGAGACCCTCGAAAGCCATGGACTGAGGCTGGAGTCGGCGCATCAAGAGCCACCATGCACACACGTGTTCAGGAAACTGTTGCATTCCTAGGGTTCAAGTCACTCCTGAATCAGAGATGACATCAGAAGTATCTTACCTAGGCTAAGGAGAAAAAGAACTGAACTGTTGTTCAGTGGTTCAAATTCCTCTTTTCAGCAGAACATGTTGCAAAGCAAAGAATCCAAGTTGCTTACGGTCCAGTGTGAAGTTTCCACGGTGGGTGATGATTTGGGATGCCATGTCATCAGCTGGTCTCAACACAAGGAGATTTAAGAGCTGACAAGCTTTATGGAGATGCCGATTTCCTTTTCTTAGCACCTGCCCACAGTGTCAAGACTACCACTAACTTCTTTGCTAACCATGATATTATTGTGCTTAATTGGCCAGGCAACTCACTTGACCTGAACCCCATTGAGAATCTATGTAGTACTGTCGAGAGGAGGACAAGAAACACCTGACGCCATAATACAGATGAGCTGAAGGCTGCTATCAAAGCAGCCTGGTCTTCAGTAATGCCTCAGCAGTGACACAGGCTGCCCCGCCACGATGCCCCGACGCAGTAATTCATGCTTAAGGAGCCTCGACCAAGTATCGAGTGCATATATGAACAGAATTTTTTTGCAATGTAAATCCTTTTTTTTATTGATTTTAGAGAATATTCTAATATTTTGAGATGATAGACTTTTGATTTTCATGAGCTTGCTTATATATAAATCTATAATTAAACCACAGAAACTGTTTAGCAAGTTAGTATCCTGCAACATGGAATCAATAAGCAGATGATGAGAGAAAAGGAGTGAGAGTTGTTGTGTGTGTGTGTGTGTGTGTGTGTGTGTGTGTGTTTCCTTTCTTTCTTTCTTTCTTTGCTGTGACCTAATTTAAAGGAGGCAGTTTTTGCCCTCTAGAAAATTCACGACAGTTATGTTAATAATTTATGCAGAATGGGGAATAAGGGCTGTGCAAGACTTTGAGAGAATATTCGGGTCATTTTGGAAAAGCACACCCCTGAACTTGTTTCACGTTCCATTGTTACTATAATTAACATGAACGCTTTGATCATTATTCTTGTGTCAGTTCCAGAGCTACTTTGAGGTTTAACACCCTGCAAATGAGTCCTTTGTGTGTGATGTTTTTCCCTCACGTAACTCATAAGACTTCTCACTTTTTAGATGTTAATGTGTTGTTCATTTAGGTGTTTGTTTACCGTGCACCACCCCCCCCACCCCTCCTCTCTTATTTCCAGGAACCCCGAGACGCCCCGAATCCCGTCCCGAATCTTCCTAATGACGTGGAAGATAAGTTCAAAGCCGTGGTGCCTTGGCCTCATGTGGAAGGCGTGGAGGTGGACCTAGAGGCCATCAGGCAGAAAAATGGAGGAGACAATCTAAACCCGAAGTTCAAAGCCCAGGACCAGCAGAACATCATCCGGAAGCAGTACGTCACGTTCAAACCCCACACGAATGTCTACTCGGATCCGGTCCTGCGGAGAGGCTCCTTGGGCAACTTCGAGCCCAAAGAACCAGAACCTCCAGGGGTCCCCGGGGGGCCAGGAGAGGGGAGCAAGCCGTTTGTTCTGGGACCCGAGTATAAAGATTCGGTGCAGACCAGCATCAAGGAGTTCGGGTTCAACATGGTGGCCAGCGACATGATCTCACTGGACAGAAGCATCGGTGACTTACGGCACGAAGAGTGAGTATCCGAGTGGGTCTGATCTCCTTCTCTTGTTTCTCTTAAGTTAAGGGGCCAAGCAACTTTTAAAAACAAGATTTATGTCTGCGTACAGTTTTTGATTTCCTGCCTGTAAAGCTCCACTGTAAGTCAAACGACCTCCTCGTCACCTCCTGCGCATTACTGATAATAAATCTAATCTAGAGACCGAGCCAGGCTAATTAGGAAATACAAACTAGACCGTTGTCATGGTTACGGCAAGTTAATCTTTTGAAGATCATGTTAATATTGGAATGCTAACAGCAGAATTATTTAAGCTGAAAGACGTGTGACGGTCATATGCAGCATTTCTCCCTGAACAGGGTCGGTAACATTCCCGCTCACGCCCTCAAAAGTTCATACCCAGGCAATTTAACGTCAGTCTGAGTAAGAAAATCTTAAAATAGTGACGAGATGCTCGTTGGAATTCATTCATGCGAGTGTTTGCACACATGTTGTTCATTGGGGAAAAAAAACAAACATTTGTAGCCTGCTCATATACCTGAAATGTGTGTAAACACTAAAATGTGTGTGTGTGTGTAAACTAAAATGTGTGTAAACACCAGCTAATGTGAAACCTCAACTCGGTCAACTTTAGATATTGACATAATTGAGTTCACTGTGTCGAGTGACTAAGAAGAGCACCAAGTGAACATCTTGTAAATCGTGGTCAGTTGTTTTTGCTAGAATTAATTAAAGAATATTAAAAAAAAAATGGAGTGAGCAAACACACACACACTCGTGAATCGAGAAAAGTGAATGATTGATTCGGCTATGGGGCAAGATATGGATATGTGTGTCAACTGAGGACAAAAGAGTGAGTCAAAATGACTTCAACTTTTGTCCTTCAAGATTGAGCTAAGCAGACTTTAAACCTGGGCTTATGCAAATGTTTCTACATAATGTAATTAAAAGATTGATAATTAAGGCCTGGGGTTTTTAAGTTTTAAGTGATTATTAAAACCATTTTAAGCGGATTTTTTTTATTCAGTTGTTTCCGAGTAAATACTTTATTCTGAATAGCAAAGTGTTTGGTCCAATGCTTTTTTTTTTTTTTGGTGTTTGTCTTTGTTTTAGACTTTATAATTCATGGATAATATATAAAATATAAATTTTATAGTATTTATCGTCTGATTTCTCTCAAGCTGCTGTATATTCTTACAGGGTTTTTGATGTATCTAATCTCTGTCTAAGCTTTCCTAGATGATGGTATTGAAGCAGCCAATCATAAACTCAAAAGATAAAGCGATAGTAGGGATGCACCGAAATTTCGGCCGCCGAAAATTTTCGGCCGAAATAGCATAATCGGTTTCGGCCGAAACGTAAAAAAGCGCCGAAAATAAAAGCCGAAATTGTCGCCACGCCTCTCCCATCCTCCCGTCTCGTTCGCGCTGTCATTACGCATCAAACACGGAGTATGTCGGCGGTTTGGAAGCACTTCAAAGTTTCAGATGGGGACAGCAAAGTTGCAATATGCAACATTTTTTTAATACAAACAAAAAGAAAATATTTTAAACATGTTTTTTAATGAAGCCATTTTCGGTTTCGGTATCGGTTTTCGGCCAAGTGCATCCAAAAATTTCGGTTTCGTTTTCGGCCCAGAATTTTCATTTCGGTGCATCTTTAAGCGATAGTCTCTCAAAACCAGAGGTATTGCAGAACATGTAAGCTAATTGAACTTAGCACTGTCGCCTTGCAACTCCAGAGTCAGGGTTCGATTCTAACCCCGAGTCTGCATGCGTGGAGTTTGCATTTTCTTCCCGTGCTTGGTGCGTTTCCTCCGGGTACTCCGGTTTCAGAGACCTGCAGATTAGGCTGATGAGAGTTTCCAAATTGCCAGAGGAAAGGAAGGAGTTTGTAATTTTAGATTGTTTAACTTTTGTAAGTTTACCTAAATAATAGTCAATCGGTTCAATTTACCAGAACTGATCGATAAAAGATCAATAAACGTTTAAATCACACAGTTCTAATGATCACCGCACACAGCCATTCCCAGAATTAAAATTTTTAGACCTGTGTAGATAAATTATCCAGTAAAAACCCGGTCTACATGAGGAAAGCATTATAACGATTTCAGGGTGTGAACAATGGAATAGGAGGAGGAATTGTTTCATTTGTTTTTGCATTTGTGGAGTTTTTGGAATGTTGACTGAGCACTTGCACCTTTTGTAGACTTTGTGCTTTACGTTAATCCACACCCTGTTCACAAACAAATGTATTTCTCTGACCATGCACGACGCCGCATCATGAAGAGTCACCGCTCAGAGTTTGTCACTTTCTGATCTTTAGTCCAGGGGTTAAAAGTGTTGGACTACAGATTTTGTAAAAAAAAAAATTCTGGGGATAAACCCATCATTCTTTTTTCGAATTGTGAAGGGCTGTTCGACTGTAATCACATTCCTAATGCACATTTTTTTTCTTTCTTTTTTTTTTTTTTTTTTAATGATGTATCACGTGGTCATGTTGATATGCAGTGATCCTAAAGCAGTGGAAATCCATCCTTTTAACCTTGTACTGCAGACAAATCTAATTCAAAACCTTCGGATCAAATTGTGAAATTTGTCAGTAGAACAGGATACGTGGGAGTGACCGAAACGAATCGAATACTTTGATAGCTTGCAGATCAACAAAAAGTTGTTCCCAGCCATTACCCCGCCCCCTTCTCTCTCTCTCTCTCTCTCTCTCTCTCTCTCTCCCTATCAGTCACAAATATATTATCCAATACCTGATCTCCTGATCTCTAAAGCTCATGTATAAGGAAGTAGGTAGATGGCGCTTTCCTCCAAATTTGTTACATCATAAGGTTTGAAAAGTCACCCATGTGACTTTTGTGATTTTTTTTTTTTTTTTTTGGTGTGACCATGCCCATGTCATTTAGAAATGATCTAATCCTCTGTCACACAACAAGCACAGTCTGAACGGCATTAAAAGATCAAGAGCATTTACACCTTCGGGATTAATAGTGTCCTTTGTGGACAGACACACCTCGCACCTGGCAAGCGCCTCAGGTGGAGTACATGCAAGCCAGCGAGTTGAAGCGTAGTACGTGGTGTGCACGAACCCTACGGTTCACTCTGCAGTGATCGTGACGAGTGTAATATTCGCACGTTCCAAGTATTACCTGGGGACCTTGTGTGATTTAGAAATTAACACACATACACATACTGTATAATGTCACGATATACAGAAGAACGTTCCTTACCACATGCTGCTTGCTATACACACCATCCATCTCCATCTAATCTCCATGTTTTAACTTCCGCTCTTCTTCCAGGTGATACTAATCCCAAACAAATAGTGCTTTAAGTCTACTTTCTCCTCCTTCAAGGCGCTAACCCCTTTACTGCATGTCTTCTGTGTAGGGACAATCAAATCCGAGTGGGACGATTTGCAATTAAATTATCCAAACGTGTCTCCTGAGGAAGGGAATACATTTTAGAGAATTTAAGAGGACTTAAACACCGTTTCTCGGCTGGAGGAAAAGAAGCCTTTCCTTATTAAACACATTTGTAGCTTTGCTAACAATCAGAAAGTTCACTTATAGTGCTCGTAACAGTGACGGTTTCATTCTTACAGGATAACAACAAATTTGCAAATAGTCTTTTTAAACATGCGCTCGAAGAGAAAGGAGAAGGATTTGGGGATGGATAGAGGCTGCAAATGAATCCAGTCAGTGTTAGTCTCACGCAATTGAAACGTCTTGGAACCTCATTGTTGTGTTCAAACGTTCTTTCCATTTGTCATTTCTTTCATGCTTTCCTCCTTGGGTGTGTTTTATAACAAGGAAGAAAGGAGTGGCTCGGCCGTGCTTTCCTGAGCAAGTTTTTCACGTCGCACACCTCCTGGCTCCATGAAAAAAAAAAAAAAAAAAACACAAAGTAACCTAACGAGTTCTGCACTACAGAAATAGTTGTCCTGTTCAACGTAACTAGATTCATACTGAGTATTGAGTACCAGCGCTAAAGCTAGCCACATCCTGTCTTTAAACATCTTTACGCCACAGCTTTTACCCCCCTGTCAGTCACGGTCTAAAAAAAGGGACGACATAAAAGATCAGTAAGATGTGTTTATCTCATGCAAAGAGGTTAAATGTGAAGCAGAAAGCAGCAACTGTGACCATGGATGCAGGCCAGGTCTAAAACAAAGCTGCCCTGTGTTTCATCAGTTTGCATATGAGGGCCTGAGAACTAGATCACATCCTGTTCATTCACATCATTAATGCGTCTAGTTTTAATTTTTTTCTTTTCTTTTTTTTTTTCCTTCCCCCAGACTTTCAGAGATGTAATTACTCCAGTGTATCTTCCAGTTCCAATCATAGAAGCGCTTAATTACAGATTAGGATTATTAAATAATCTCGCCAGAAGGTGGTGCTGTCTGCCAAGAAATTGATGGTGTGGGACGATTTCCGCTAATAGTGTATGACAAGGAAATGATTTTGATCCCTCGAACTTTGTCGATGTAAAAAAAATTATTATAGACAATTAATTAAATGAGGAATTACCAGGGGATATCTTGGTGAATTTTTTTTTGGGGGGGGGGGTTTAATCTGATCGCTTAAAGGCAGGTGACCTCGGAGGGCTGCAGCTAAGCCTGTGCGTAAATTAGAAGTAAAATGTTTAGATGAGATTATAATGTATAAAATTAATTTTATACAAGATTATAGTCAGGTTCATATCAAAATAATTTAGATTATAATTCAGTACATTCAGGTTGACGGCTGACTTTGCATGATGGGTGCATCGCTTCATCCGCTTCCTGTCTTACCTTTTCTGCAATAGGCTCACCAGACCGCATGACCTTTTTCCATCATTTTAAAGTCCACTCTTTATGCTTTCTAGCAAGACGAAGCCTTTTTTTCTAATGAGTCGCACTAACCAGTAAGTTTCTTATGGTTTAGTCTCAATCCTGTGACTTCTTCTATTAAAATTTGAATGTTTAAGTGATCTCTGATCATACTTCTCCATGATTTCTTTTTCTTCTTTTTTTTTTTTTTTTCTATCACACTTTTTCCACAAACAAGGTATACACGTCTTTTGGCATAATTATTTATAAAAATAAAAAAAAACACACGAGAAGCTGCTTACTGCATCACTTAGGTTTTACAAGAATCGTTGCAGCTGAATCATATTAATCACTGCAGGAATTTCCCTTCTGCAGTAAAAACTTGGCTAATCATGAAATCGCTTTTCAGATCACAGCACAATTTCCCTAGTTACCCCGTGATAAAGAAACATTCAAATTGAAGTCTTATCACGTTCATGCAAAGTGAATAAAGTGACAAGTCTGCACAACTCCATCGAACGGTCCCTCGAACTAATCCTGCGGCGCGTGGTCCGACGTTTCTTCAGTTCCCTACTCGCAGTTTCGGTTTCTTACTTATAGTCAGTTCTTATCTTCTTATTAACTGTTGGATATGTAACAATGGAAAGAAATCCTAGTTTGACTTCCAGTTAAAGCTTGGAAGGAAGAGGTCATTGGTGCCTCCGGTGAGGGCACAAAGCTTGCGTCGCTTTGCTAATCTGCCAGTACGAGGCCAAGCTTGTTAGCTGTAGGTGTATTGTCTCTCATTGGAAATTTAGAAAACATGTTAAGGCTAGAAAATATTATTCGCAAACTAAATGTGTACTGTATGTAAAGAGAAAAGCCAAAAAGCACAACAGGTTACTTTTTCACATAAAATAATTGTAATAATTCAATTCACTGATAAAGCAGACAGGAAGCAGGCTCGAATCCAGAAACAGGACGGTGACGGCCTTCAGCCAGTATGTATGTATGTATGTGTGTGTGTATATATGTATATATATATATATACACATACAATGTGTGTGTTTGATTGCAGGGGAATGGGTGTTCTTCTTACTGTACTTTTCTTTTTCTCCTTGAACTCATTTTGTCATTATCCAGGTTCCTGTGTTGCTCTTCAGGGTCACATCACAGGCCTGATGATTACTGATCCACACACCGTACTGATTTATACACCCAGCCTCATACAAAACAAGACCTCGCACACACATTTTCGTTATCTCATTTCTTCCTTTATTTACCCCCACACACACACAAATGTTACTCAAAAGCCCTTTGATTCAGGTGGCGTCCCTTCACACACTCTAGTTCATCGTCTTTCTCTCTCTCTCATTCACTTACACTCTGCTCTTCTTTTTCCTCCCCGTCCCCTGAGCTTTGTTCAGATCATCCACGCTTTTGTCAGTCACACGAGCCTGTGGTCTGAGACGTCATGGGGTCGTGTCATTACCAGCATGTCCTCTGCAACACGACACATCGATTCAGGTGCAGGCTTGACGTGGATCAGAAGAGCATGGAGGCAAGCCGCTCTACCTGTTCCATGGTGTTTTACGTCAGCAGTCTCATTCATCCACACACACACACACACACGCGCGCGCAAACAAACGAGAATAGTTCCGTGTTCAGCACAGTTGAGTTCACTGAGTCAGCAGGATATGTTCACTCAACCTGAGAAGTGCTACAGCTGTGCTCAGTGTATATTTAATATATTTAAAATCTTGATGTTGTTCTGTACATTTTTAAGGCACTTCCGTTATCTTGTTCACCTTTTCAGCATCCTCTCACAGTGCATGGTGTTCTCACTACCAGCGATCATTCTCCTCTGGTTGGTTTGGCAGTTGCTGACTTTTTGAGAAGCACAAGTCATGAAAAAACACTTTTAAGGAGGGAAAAAACCCCACAGCCCTTATTTGATGGTTTCACTCGCTCATTTCTCGAGTTATACATTTAAATACAAGCATGATGATTGTTTCATCTTGAATGAAACCACAGGAGTTTCTGTAATGCGATTTTTATATATATATATATATATATATATATATATATATATATATATATATATATATATATATATATATATATATATGCATTGCAGACTCAATTTTTTATCACTTTCCCTGTCTAAGGGCACTAGATAGGGTGCAGAGCTCCGTTTGGTTTGATATAGTGTAGAAAGCAAACATAAGGTATGACGCAGCTCGGTGGAGATAGCTTTGATGTGTGAAGGATTATGGGTAATTTGCTGAGCCGTGCGTGCAGTTCTATGCTGCCACTTCTAGTGATAAAATGCTATTCGGGATTAAATATCATTTTTCATCTCCTGCAGTAAAAGTGAGGTGTTTAAAGAGCAAATGACAAGTCTGTTATAGATTTATACACACACACGCGCACACACACACACACACGCACGCACGCACATTATAGTTTCAGTGTCCGAGCTAAGATTGAGCGGAATAGCATCTGCACAGTGGTGATGGACGAATTATACCGCAGTGGTTATACACACTGCAACAGAACAGCTCCAGTCAGAAGTTGCATTTCTACTGATGGAGTGTGTCGTCCGCTAGTGATGGGTCGGTAAATATTCCATGATCGATCATCGGTTGAGGCAGAGCACATTACATTTACATACATCGGACTTAGATTGCAGGTAGTCCCCGACTTATGAACAACGTCTGTTCCAGGAGCATGTTTGTAAGTCTGATTTGTTCTTACGTTTGATAGAGTGAGTCTTATACGCGTTTGACAAGAATTTGCAAATTACACTTGACTAATTATGCCAGAAACATTTTTTTGTTGACTGTTATTCTTAGTAAGTATATAGCTTCTATATGACCAAAAGTATGTGGACACTAGAGATGGGACTTTATCTTGTATACAGGGTCGCAGGGGGCCTGGGCAGGGTATACCGGCAGACTTAGGGTACTCCCCTTGTCTCCGCGCCCTTAAGCGAGGGGAATCCTGTTTGCTATTTTGTCTCAGAGCTGTTTTCCACTGTATTGGACTGTGTTGAGGATTTCCCGAAATTAGGATTATTCACCATCAGGACAGATTTACAGGACAGACATTTTCTATTATCGTGGTCCCGGACTGATTCATCGGAACCGGTGAGGCCGACTCACTTCTCCCGCAGCCCCACACACGGGCATACAATATACCGGACTTTAGACATTTTAAACATTCACTTACACACTAAGAATATTGTATGTAATTGTAAATATTGGTATCTGGTGCACTGCAGTGTATATATATATATTTTTTTTTTACAATACATGTGTGCTACTTTCATGATTGAACCATGATTGAGCACGCACAGACATCAGCATTATGTTCATGCATGTTTTAGCAGAAAACAATATTAAGGATTAAAATTTATCTTAATTTTTCATAATCGATCGCTCGAAATGCACAGAAAATCAACCGATCATCAACTATAATCACTGATCGTCCTATCAATAAGACCGTACCAGGTTTCTTTCTTGGTAACGCTAGCAATACTGAAACCTGATAGACACAGATACAGACGCTCATCCCATATTATTATTATTATTATTATTATTATTATTAATATTTCAAAAATAAATTTCACACTTAAACTCTTTCCCACATAAGGAAATAGAAATGTTATAAAATCAATCCTGACAAAAGATAAACACAGTATAACGGTGCCATTTTGCTCATCGATTGTTTAGAGCAATATTCTCACGGTTGAAAAATCTTTTCATATTTCCTGAATTCTAAACATTTTTTTTTTTTATTCAAACTTAAAAGTCTCTACATTTAAACACAATTTAATTACGCCACACATTTTTCTGTTGACTGTTAATCTTAGTAAACATATGGCACCTATATGACCAAAAGTATGTAGACACTAGAGATGGGGCGGGAAGAACCGACAGTGCTACGGTGCCACCACTCCAAAATCAAATTTTAATGTTGAAAATTCGCATCGAACTCATTATTTGCTCAGTGTGTTTAAAATTGTAACAAAATCTAATAACAAATAAATATGTGCAATATTATTATGTGCAATAGGTGCCACTGATATTTATTTAAAAATACCTCGCATCCTATAATCCATCCGAGGTATAGTGGTGATCTCGTATCCCTTCCGATACCTTGCGACTCTGTCACACTCATATGCGGTTCTTTCTTTTTTTGCCCCAACCGTAAAGAAGCGGGAAATTCGATACCATGTTTACGGCGTTAGAAGTTTGCTTTACTCAAACGTGCACACAGCCAGCGCCATAGAGACCTGGTGCGTTAAGCGTCTGACCCCAACCTCACTGAGCACTGGAACACCGACCTCACTGCTTGTGTAGAAGAACAAACACACACATCCTCACAGGTGCGCTCTGAAAATCCAGAGAAGAGTGGAGGGTTTATACAGGGACGAAGAGAGAGAATCAATCTGAAACGTTCATCGTTCATCAAGGACGTGTGTGTGACGGTCAGGAGCTGCACACACTTTTATCTGTCTGAGTATGATAAAACTGACTGCATGATGCACTGAATAATCAGAAGCTTTAATAAACATCCTAAGACGATGATAAGTAACATTTCAAAAGCCTTTGATTCTGTTCCGTGTTTTAGTTACTCACTCACTTTCTCTCCGCCGGAGGCGTGTTAGTTTATCAGAATAAACCTGCTGCGTCCTAAATCCTGCTACAGGATATGAGTGTGTGCAATGTGGACAAGCTTTCACTTCATTGGATTTGCGTACACACACACACACACACGCACACAAACACACGTACATCTCTTAAGAGCAAAGCTGTTCGACCATATTTCTGTCTTTCTGAGTTTAAAGAAGTGCGTTCTCACTATCTATATGATAAGAGGAGTCATCGTTATGAAATTACGCAGTGTTAAGGAAGGCCTAAGCTGTTTGTTATATCACACAGCCCTTCCTGTAACTACACACACACACACACACACACACGCCTGCTTTCTCAGTGTGGCTGATCTGTTAGAGCTTACCCAAGCTAAAAATAACCCCAGGCTTCTGTAACTCTGGAGGGCTCAGTTTAGTACTAGTGTGCGCGTGTGTGTGTGTGTGTGTGTGTGTCTGCGTGTTGTGTGTTTAAGCTCAAATGCATCGGCAGCACAAATGCAGAGTAAGTGAGAGCAAGTGTGTGTAAATGAGGAAATGGCACTGGGCTTGGCATTACTGCGTTCCACAGAGAGGAAACCATGAGCAACATGCTGCCTTCCTGTTTCTCTCTCTCTCACACACACACACACACACACACGTATATGAAAACACATTAGGGAGTCGTGCATATATGTGTGTGTAGATCCCTCTACAACAGCAGCAGATTGTTGACCACTCAACCACACACAACAAACCTCCATGTATCCTTGCTTCAGAAGCAGCTTACACACATTGAAGCACACACACACACACACACACACACACACTTCACTTTTAACCGTGCCATATTAAAGCTTAAATTTTTGTGCATTTGTGTATATAAAATAAAACGACTGTCTAGGTCTCGGTTGTAATCTGTGCTTTAAATGTGTGTGTGTGTGTGTGTGTGTTGTGCTCAGGTGTAAGTATTGGCACTACGATGAGAACCTGTTGACGTCGAGCGTGGTGATCGTCTTCCATAACGAGGGCTGGTCCACTCTGATGCGGACGGTGCACAGCGTCATCAAGAGGACGCCCCCCAGATACCTCGCCGAGATCGTGATGATCGACGACTTCAGCAACAAAGGTATCGCACGAGGTTTATACGTGCTCGAAGGTCCCGTTCTTATATACTGTTCCATATCTCTCTGCATCGCAATGACTGACGCATACCCTGTGTCTATAAAAGCCTCTACGGGGGCTTTAAAACCACACAGACACGCAAGGAAAAAGGCTTCCAAGCTCATGTGGAGCCAGTCGGGAGAATTTCTGCTGTATGTAGTCACATCGAGCCACACGGTACATGAATACAACCTTCCAGCTGTGTTCTCTATGTACAAGTCAGGCGTTCGAGTCAAACCGGGACTTGTGATGATTGTGATTCCTGGTGAATGAAGGTTTAAGAGCGATCGGCGTTTACGGGCGGTTACGGAAGACCCCCTACAGTCCTGACCTCGCTCCAAGCCATTTTTCCACACGTCTGTGCCAATACAGGGGTTCCTTCCGATCACAGCTCCGGCGTACTGAGAAAACTTTCTATCTTGATGAGTGCATTAGTGTAGCAGGGGATTATATAGAGAAATAAAGGGAGTTTTTAATGCTCATAACTGCGTTCTGTTATCATGCACAGTCGAAAGTCCCGGTTTGACCCGAATGCCCCTCGAATAATGGTGGCTGCTGTCTTGATAACACCATGATGGCAAAAAAACCACCAGGAAAGCTGTCAAGCACAGGGAGAACATCACACACACACACAGACACACAGCAGAGGCGCGCCTGATTTTTTTATCTTAGATTTTTTTTTTTATGCTGAGGAAAGAGTAGGATGTGTTTCTGAGAGTACTGCAGCAGTATGTAAATTTATGTCTCCTATCTGATCAGTCATTTCTGTAAACGTATCAGTAGTTGGGTGGATCTGAGTGAAATCGTACTACGATTAGCTATTACTCTACGCATACTTATTGTCTTTGTAACGTAAGAGTGTGTTGCACATGAGCTGCGTGGTTGGTTTTTAAAAAAGCAAATATGCAAGCGATTATCCTCATTATCCTTTTAAGTTTAAAGATTAGAACTCGAATCTGATTGATCAGAAGCTATAGGACATTCTGCATGTAGCTCCAGCTGTGAAATGCGACTAGTTTTAATATAATTGCTTGGTGCAAATACTTTATTGTTTCTGCACAATAAATTGTACAGCAGATGCTCAGAAAAATCTAATGCTAATAAAATACAGATTTAAAAAACAAGTCCTGAACAAAAGTCACGTTTTTAATCGTTAAAGTTTGTGTTAGGAAATGTTTAGTTAACGGCTGTGGAAAGAGGCTCGGGCGTAAGTGCTTTCGGTCTCGGTCATGATTTCTGTTTCCTGTGCAAAATAACAAGCTGTGTGTCTTAAAAGAGTGTGAGGGGGAAAAGAGACAGTGAGACTTTTAGAACTATAAAGGAACTCATTTGTCTTTTGGATGTTCCACTATGTTGAATCTGACTATAAGCTTTTTAAGTGCATGACCTGACACTGTCATCCTGCGGTGGTTTTTTATCTCAGATGTTTTGTAACATCAGCTCTGACAGGAGCTAATCTGCAAATCACAGGTTTATATTAATGTACTTAGACTCAGGAACTTGTACGACTACAGTTTCTTTATTTAAGGCTGATGTTTTTGAGGTGAGACAATCTGCAGTGTTAGGAAGTTGGAAGTTCAATATGATAAGAGATGCGTTTGAGTTAATATGGAGTCCACTTTCGTTATTGGAGGTTCAGGTACAAAACTGTTTGTGGGAATTTCAGTCATGAACTATTAAGTGACTGCAGTCACACGCCATCAGACCATCTTCATGGTAAAATGGGAACGACATGAACCCCAAGCAAGACCACACAGAAGCATCAGGCATGTCTGTGTCACCAGCAGCTCAGGAGCGCCATGTGTAGTTTGACAAAGAGAGGGAGAGAAAACGGTTGGGTATGAGCAAAGTCACGTAATGCATAAAGTGAACGTATATTTAGTCCGGAGTGCAAGCAGCGCCAGCAGGACTAACATTTATGGAAATAGTCTCAAGTGTCAGAGGTAAAGTCATAACGATGTCTTACACCTTTGTGGTGTTTCCATAACAAGACAAGCTGCACTTTTGATGCACTTTATAAAAAAAAAAAAAAAAGTGATGAAGAAAAAAACAATGGATATTAATTGCTGTTTATATTTTACATATTTACAAGAGCCAACATGTTTTATGATGACGTTACACAAATGTAAAAGGAACTATAAATAAATAAGAAGGATGATCATATGGATAATAAGTTTTATGCCAAATTACTGCAGGGTAGGTGGAATAAAACGCTGGGAGATGCGTACCGTCCTTTTCATGGTAACAGTAACACTTTTTTTTTTTTTTTTTTTTGGTCATTGATTGATTAATTTTTTCCAAAAGTAACCCTCAAGAGCTTTTAATGCCTTACATATATGATGAGCTGTGTAGCCTGAGCTATATACGCAAATCCTAAAAAGAAACCCTGCTTTGTTTCCCCTTTTTATTTTTGTGTCCCCTCTATATCTCTCTCTTTCTCTCTCTCTAGTTCACCTGAAGGAGAAGTTGGAGGAATACATTAAGCAGTGGAACGGTTTGGTCAAGCTTTTCCGCAACGAGAAGAGAGAAGGGCTGATCCAGGCTAGGAGTATAGGAGCACGCAAAGCCACTCTGGGACAGGTAGTGTGTGGGTGCTTTTATTTATGTGTGTGTGTGTGTGTGTGTGTGTGTGTGTGTGTGTGTGTGTGCGCAAGAGAAAGCTCCTTTTAACACTTTTTTTTTTCCTTTTTTTTTCTCTCTTCAGGTTTTAATCTACCTGGATGCTCATTGTGAAGTGGGGATAAACTGGTACGCTCCACTGGTGGCCCCCATATCCAAAGACCGGTATGGCTGTTACAACTCCGTCTTATCTATTATCAGGACTGACTGGTTGAGATGTAAAAAATTGACATTTAAACTGGTTATTCTTGATTTGTTTTGTTTGTACATGTAAACGTTTTCTGATCTGCCCTGTTGTGTTTAAGTTGCACAGTTTTGCTGTTTGAATAATGTCGAATGTATTTCCTTGTGCTTATCTATTTAAAATCAACGCAGGAATGCTCGACAGTGCACTGCGGAGGCCTGACCACAATACTGTGTCTTACTTTAGGAATGTAATCCAGAGAATCCTACTGTAAAAAGTTTAGACAGCGGTCGGTTCCCCGTGTCCGCCGCGCAAGCATAACACGGCCATCTGTGTTGTGGTGTTTTACACGTTTTTGCAGAACGGTTTGCACGGTGCCTCTGATAGATTACATAGACGGCAATGATTATACGATAGAGCCTCAGCAGGGAGGTGACGAGGACGGCCTGGCTCGAGGAGCCTGGGACTGGAGTCTGCTCTGGAAGAGAGTTCCACTCAGCAGCAGGGAGAAGAAGAAGAGAAAGCAAAAGACTGAGCCTTATCGGTAAACATGCCCGGTTGATGCTCAGCATGGTCATTAAACACCCTCTCTCTCTCTCTCTCTCTCTCTCTCTCTCTCTCTCTCCTGTCTTGTGTGTTTTCCCCTTCTACCCTGTTGTTGTACGAATGTGTGTGAATGCTTGCATGGATTGCCCTCCCACCCCACCCCACCATCCCCTCCTTCCTCTCCTTCCTATCCCGTCATCTACCATTGCTGGTGTTAGAACGGTGTGCACGGTGCCCCTCATTGATTCCATTAATGGGCAGACCTACTCCATCGAGGCCCAGGGCGGGGGGGACGAGGATGGCTTTGCCAGAGGAGCATGGGACTGGAGCATGCTGTGGAAGCGGGTGCCACTCGGTACCCGAGAGAAGGACATGAGATTAACTAGAACTGAGCCTTATCGGTAATTTACAACTTAATTCCAAACAAATTGGTGTTGATTTGTGGCTGGTGGTGGGTACAGGCATTGTACTTTTGATTTGAAGCCTTTTAACAAAGTTAATAGCTAGACTCCAAGACATGATCTATTTAAAGAAAATCTATTAAAAGAAAAATATAAAAATGCAGTGTACTAATGCAATTAACACAAATGAAACTAATTATTGACTATAATCAGTTGGGGAGAAAAATAATCATTCACTGCATCATTCGTTCCTATCCATTCTAGATCAACCCGCTAGTTGCTCGCTCTGTACTTTGAATAAAGAAATGGTTTGGTAAAAAGGATAAGTTCATTACATATAGACAGTATGAATTCATTCACTTAGCTTAAACATAGTTAATGTGTGTGTGATAGGTTTGTGATGCAGCTATGAAGCAAACATAGCTAACAAATAATAGAAATCTGTCCCGCACTAAAGGCCGTGTGTAAATATCAGCCGCAAACCTCGTCCAGATTTAACAAAGTGATCTTCAACAGTGTGAATAAAACTTCACCGTGTAGCTGAACAGCTAAAACGTTAACTTTTTGTAAAGATGTCAAAAGCACAGAATTTGCATAAATGAAGTGCAAACTCAATTTGCAGTATGTAAAACAAACAAGTGCTTGCGTTACCCATGGCACAAATGTCAATCACAGCGACTTTAGAAAATCACAGCTTTCTGTGTGTTCGTGTGTGGAGGTAACACTTTAAAACGTTTATTAGACGAAATATTTCATGTATGCAAGACTATAAATAGGTTTTGCCCTTCTCCATGCTTTTAAAAACATCTTTCTCTAGATGAAAATGCAAAAATACAGTTTCAAGGCGCCAAACTAACAGGTATAAAAACATAACCCTTAATGTAAATTTTGGCCAATCAGAAGCCTTCAGTAAAAAATACAAATAAAAATGTCGCACTCTGACATCAAATACAGGAGATATGGCACATGGGGGTTTTTCCCACTGTCCACACATCATTACTGAAAATATTACATTTCTAAATTTATTCATCTAAAGATGTTTTCAGTCACCTAAAAAGGATCAAAAATTCAAAAGACAAAGAAAAGCCTGTTTATAAAAAAATGCCTGTGTAAGTGTGGAAAAGACTGACGTTAATGAGGATTTTCCTCAAACCATTTCTTTAACTCTGGTTACAGAACGCTTTAAAGCTATAAACCCTACATAAAGTACTGTATTTTATGGACAGTGAGCTGCAACTTCATTTTCCCTTAGATAAATTGTAAGATGTCAATTTGTTGGTGTTTTTATTGGAAGAGCAAAAAAAAAAAAAAACCTGAAGCGCTGTTTTAAGCACAGTATATGTTTATCATATATACAAAGTATGTGTTGCTCCTTATTGTCCAGAAAATGCAGTGTGTCATAGATTCTCTCATATATAACTGACAACATCCCACTCTGTGACTCTATAAAATTCCCAGACTGAAATGCAGTCGTGTTGAAAAGTTAGTATCCCCTTTCTTAATTCTGATTTTTTTTCTGTAAAAGCATAATAAAAATCATCTGATCTTAGTGGGTCTCACTACAACCTCGGATGAACGACAACATACAATTTTTTTTCACTGTGCCATTATTTATTTAACAAAAATAAAGCCAGAAAGGGGTAAAAATGTGTGCAATACCTCCTTAAGGGTAAGTTGCATTCAGTTGCTGCTAATCATCAGCTTTTGATTAACTGATCTTCAGCAAGTGTGCATATCTCTATAAAAAAAAAAGAAGTTTTGGCAGTTTGCTAATCTGGAGCAATCGGGTGTGTGGTAATACAATGCCTAGAGGAAAAGACATGTTAAAGCAGTCGTCTTATAAAAGCAATGGTTGCTGCACATTTAATCTGGAAAAGGGTTATAAAACAATTTCCAAACAATTTGGAGTTCAACAATCTACCGCAGTGGCCAAATGTTTTGAGAATGACACAAAATTAAATTTTGCCAGGAGTAAAGCATCCTGAGACCATTTGTTTGTGGTTGCTTCTCAGCCAATGGAGTGGCCTCACTCACAATTTTGTTTAAGAACCCAGCCTAAATAAAAAATCATTCAAAAACATCCTCCGAGAGCAACTTCTCTTATCCATCCAAGAATAGTCTGGTGATGAAAAATTGCTTTTTTCAGCATAATTGAGCTCCTCACCATAAAGCCAAAGTGATAACTAAGTGGCGCAGGGAACGAAACATTGAAATTGGGTCCATGGCGAGGAAACTCCCCAGATCTTGATGCCCTTGAGAACGTCTGGTCAATCCGCAAACAAAAACCTACAAATTCTCCAATCTTTAATGCAGGAAACTCCAAGCATTGATTATGCAATGCAGGATGTTGATGGATAGCAGGTCTTGGAAAAAAAAATGGGTCAACACTGCAGATATTGACACTTTGCTTAAACTTAATGTAATTGTCGATAAAAGGCTTTTGACACTTATAAATTGCTTGTAATTATACCTCAGTATATCAGAGAAACATCTGATACAAAGATCTAAAAACAATTAAAGCAGCAGACTGTGAAGATCTAAAACCTTTTGGCCAGGGCTGTTCAGTGAGAACACCAGCACATTCACCCCAAGATCAGACCGGGTTATGCTCATGAAAATACAAAAAACTATGTGCTATATCTCGAACCCTACAGGCCTCCCTGAGCATGTTTAATATTAAAGTCCATGACTGCACAATTAGAAAAAGACTGAACAAGTACAATTTGCTTGGAAGGATTGTCCATGAAACAGTGTCCTATGGACAGATGGGACCAAAGTGAAGTTGTTTGGCCTTAATGTCCAGCACCATGGTTGGGGAAAACAAACATTTTAGCACAAAGACCTCATACCCACTGCCAAGCACGGCGGTGGATGTGTGATGATTTGGGCTTGTTTTTGCAGCCACCGGACTTGGCCAATTTGCAGTCATTGTGTCGACCATGAAACCATCCAGAACTATTTCGAAAGAATAAAAGAATCAGGGTTTTTGCAATAGCCTAATCATAGTCCAAACCTCAACCTCATTGAACTGCTGTGAATGAACCCTATCAGAGCTGTGCATAAGCAAATGGCCAAAAACCTTAATGAACTGAAGCAATGTTGTAAAGAAAAATGGGCCAAAACAATGTGATAGACTGATAAAGTCATACAGGAAACGATTACTTCAAATTATTGGATCTACCCTGTGAGTCATTTGTAATTGCAATTTTTGTTAAATAAATAATGGCACAGTGGAATAAAAAAAAAAGTTCTATGTTATTCATTTGTGGTTGTTTTTGCCTAATACTAATACCCTAAATCAGGGGTTACTCATTTTTTAACAAGACTGTAACACCAGACGCATGTAGGTGTCGTCTTGGCCCTTACCCCTGTAAGTGATACTGTCCTAGCTTTCTAGGCACACATTTAAGCCAGGCCAAGTAGTCTAAGCTGAAATTTTGAATAGCAAATTAGCATTTCCATGAGCGGCGAGTTCAGCATCTCACTGCGTGTCCATGACTGCAGCTGTATGATCTCTGTGTGTGTGTGTGTAACGCATGAACGCACTGTGTGCATCGTGTGCTTATTTTAGTTATATCTTTAGGCTTTTGAATTCTTTTTTTTTTTTTTTTTTTTACTGACAATTTCTATATTCTGCTTCAAAGCCCTAAGCAGTGTCCAGTCTCTCAGGAGATGCAGTTTTCGTTTCCATTCAGCTCGTAAAGCCCATTTTACACCACTAATGACGCATTACAGCAACTTTTTAGTTCAGTATGTTCTGTTTCAGTGCTGTCCCACTGTATTGTATTAACTTGAATGTGTTTACAATTTATAATAGAGCACATTATTTTTTTTTGAGCATGAATATTGTACTTTCTAGATTTGCTATAAAATGGGCGTAGTTAAATGTCTTGGATGTGTTTTCCGGAAAGCAAAAGCAGATTAGTTGAGCTTCTTTAAGGACTGTGTCTCCTGAGACAACTGCATTAGGGAATATACATAGTATATGAGGTTCACCATCCCTGTTTATGTGTGTGTGCACGTGCACATGTGTGTGTAAGGTCTCCTGCGATGGCTGGTGGGCTGTTTGCTATCGAGCGAGAGTTCTTCTTCGAGCTGGGCCTCTATGACCCCGGTCTCCAGATCTGGGGTGGAGAGAATTTCGAGATATCTTACAAGGTAAAGTCATTATTTTATTTTTTTCTTTTGTTGTACTTGCCTAATAATGAATTATGTCCAGACTGTGTTTTATGTTGTGTGTGTGTGTGTGTGTGTGTGTGTGTGTGTGTGTGTGTGTGTGTGTGTGTGTGTGTGTGTTGGATAGATCTGGCAGTGTGGAGGACAGCTTCTGTTCACTCCTTGCTCCCGTGTGGGACACATCTACCGTCTGAAGGGGTGGGCCGGAAACCCGCCCCCTGCTCATGTAGGCTCCTCCCCCACGCTTAAGGTCAGGTTTAAACTAGGAACCTTTTACACAATTTTTTTTTGGTTGTTGTTTGTTTATGCTCTTGTTCTGGATATTAGTGTCTTTAAAGGTTTACAGTACTGAACAAAAGTCTTGATCCCCCTCATTCTATAATATTTTGCTTCCAAATACTAGAACCTTATTGTATTTGGCTCGTTTGTATTTGGATGCTTTTGGCTCTCATTATTTTCAGTCCCTGTAACTATGCAGTTAATGCAAGGGAATGTTTTGGAATGGTTTGGTTAAGCCACGCATTGAACTATAAATCATTCAAGCATAAAAAAACATCATGCCAAACTTAAGGCATGAACCAGTGAGAAACAGGTGCAGATGATGACAGATGATCAGGCTGGTGATTAATATACTGTTGATTCTGAATGCTGAGTGGTTGGAACAGAGGGTGAGAAATGAGGTAGTGGCTGAGATTGATGTATAAACAGGCATTTTTAAATTGTTTTCCCTCTTTTCATTCCTACTTCCTTTTTTTAATGCCATGTATTTTAATATGGCTATAGACAGGGTTAGGGTTTTTGTTATTCAATACTAAAACTAGATAAGATGTTCAAGATTTTTATATTTTTTTTGGTGTAGAACTACGTGCGGGTGGTGGAGGTATGGTGGGACGAGTATAAGGATTATTTCTACGCCAGCCGACCCGAGACCCTTACCCTGGCTTACGGAGATATCAGCCCCCTAAAGAAGTTCAGAGAAGAGCATCGCTGCAAGAGCTTCAAGTGGTTCATGGAGGAGATCGCCTACGACATCCCCATCCACTACCCACTGCCTCCCAAAAACGTGGAGTGGGGCGAGGTGCGTAGCTCTTATCTTTCAGGCTCACATCAGAAAAACAACAGTGTTGGGGAAAAAAAAACCACAGCCAGTTCTTCTTAAGATGCAGTAGAGTTTAATGAGGTGTATGTTGAAGTGGGCGGAGCCTAGTTTGTTTATAAAAGGTTGCTGATTGCGGTGAGTAACAGTATCCGGTGCTTATCCCTGCTTGCAGATCCGTGGATATGAGACAAGTTACTGCATCGACAGCATGGGACACACCAACGGGGGGAATGTGGAGATCGGACCGTGCCACAGGATGGGCGGGAATCAGGTGAGACGCGCCAGCATTCACATCTCAAGCTTAACCCCGCCCCCCTTTATTTCTTTTGTAGAGAAATAAAGCACTTCAGAGCAAGTTGTAATAGAAAATGAATCAACTTCTGGGTGGTCATAATCATAATAAAGCTTTATGTCACACTATCTAAAACCATAAAGTTGGCTATCTTCCCATAAATTCAATTCAATTTTATTTATATAGCACTTTTAACAATGGTCATTGTCTTAAAGCAGCTCCACAAAAATAAAAGAAATTCATTAAAAAATAATAATAAAAAAAAATAAAGGAAAAAAAATTAATAAATTGTTTGTGTGAGAAAAATGTGTCTAGATAATAATGATATGAATGAATGAAATGTCTCTGATAAGCAAGCCAAGGGTGACGGCGACAGTGGCAAGGAAAAACTTCCTGAGATGGCAATAGGAAGAAACCTTGAGAGGAACCAGACTCAACAGGGAACCCATCCTCATTTGGGTGATAACAGATAAATATGATATAACATCATGTGTGTTATGCAGCTGAAAGTACAATATAACAGAAACTCTTAAAATTAACATGAAGTCCAGTTCAGCATAGGGATGAGTCAGTAGGTGCAGAGGGCAGATGGGGTTTGGATCACTGGGAGCACAGGAGCAGGATGTGTAGCTCCAACCATCATAAGCAGAATCCAGCTGGAGCTGGTCCTTCTCTGGATGCCTCAGGATCCTCGCAGGGTTGGCCTTTGTCTACTAAAGCTGGTACAATCTCCAGATGCCTCGGGATGGGTAGAAAAGTACAGAAAAGATGGAGAGAATTAGCGTAGTTGCCATTCAGGATAGGTGTACTGAAGTATGAAGTTATGGGATGAGTTACGCGTATGCCAGATTAAAGAGATGCGTCTTGAGTCTACTTTTAAACTGGGAAACTGTGTCTGAGCCCCGAACACTGTCTGGAAGGCTATTCCAAAGTTTTGGAGCTAAATATGAAAAAGCCCTACCCCCTTTTGTAGATTTTAAAATTCTCGGAATTACCAGAAGTCCGGAGTTTTGTGATCTTAAGGAACGTGGTGGATTATAGCGTATCAGAAGACTGGTTAGGTATGTGGGAGCTAAACCATTTAAAGCCTTGTATGTAAGTAATACTATTTTGTAATTAATTCTAAACTGAACAGGTAGCCAGTGCAGGGATGATAATATTGGGGTTATATGATCATATTTTCTGAATCTAGTGAGAACCCTGGCGGCTGCATTTTGGACTAACTGTAGCTTGTTCTTTGAGGATGCAGGACAACCACCTAGTAATGCATTACAGTAGTCCAGTCTGGAGGTCATGAATGCATGAACTAGCTTTTCTGCATTAGATACGGATAAGATGTTCCTAAGTTTGGCAATATTTCTAAGATAAAAAAAGCCTGTTTTTGTCATATTGGAAATATGATTTTCAAAGGACAAGTTACTGTCTAATATTACGCCCAGGTCTTTTACTGTTGAGCTAGTAGTAACAGTACAATAAACACATCCCACACTAGAGTTTTATTCTTTGCTCTTTAACATTAAGAAACATAATAGATGAAAGCCTTGTACTCATACCATTATGAAAAGCTGCAGCCGATCCTTTGTAACTCCAATACGGCTGTGTGTTTTGCAGCTCTTCCGCATTAATGAAGCCAATCAGCTGATGCAGTACGACCAGTGCCTGACGAAGGGCACGGACAACAGCGTCATCATCACACACTGCAACCTGAAGGAGTTCACCGAGTGGAAATACTTTAAGGTGAGTCCGAGACGTGCAGATTGTGTCCGGACATATCTGATAAAATCAGTAATAAGATGCTTAAATTATGTGCTTTTTATTTCTATTTTTTCTAAGTGACGTTTATTGATGGATGAATGAAGTAAAAAAAAAAACAGGAAGTTATATTTGTAATGCTAAATGATGCATAAAAATTATATTTGGAAACACCAGGCTTGTACAAATACTACATGATATGTCTACGATTAGGGACTGTCAGTTTAAGAACTTACAGTATTATCAACTCAAAATTATAACACAAAAAAACTCAACTAATTCTTAAATTAATGACAAATTTCCAACTTCAGGTACATTACCTGTAATAAATTGCATAAAAATAAATGTATAAAAATAAAAATATAAAAATGTCTTTTAAATAACTATAACAATTTCTTTTTTTTGCAGTTAATTGTGCAGCACTACTCAAAACAATTAAAAATCAATTCAAATCTCTCATTTGTTATAGAAATACGATGGATGTTCGTCAACCCGAGACTTTTGATTGTGCAGAATAACAGAGTTTTGAGATAAAAAAAACTCCCTTTATATCTCTAATTATTCCCTTTCTACACTAATGTACTTATCCCAGTGTTTCACTAGTGCTTGAATAAAATCAAATTAACTTTCCTCGGGATGCCATGATCAGAATGCCTGTTACATGTCTGAAACACTAGCCTCCCAGGAACTCCTTGAATTGTCTTGGACACAAAGGCCTGGTTCGCCAAAAGCATTCTATTTTTGCAGGACAATGTGCAAACTCATTCTGCCCACTGCACCACTTGCATATTACAGGAACTTGGCTGGGAGTTATTGCCACGCCCCCTGTACCTTTCTGACCTTGCTCCAAGCCATTTCCACATGTTTGGGCCATTAAAGCAGTTAATGTGAGCCCTTGATAGTATCCAGTCACTAGTAAAATATAGGGCTTAAGTGGAGTAGTGTAGCAGGGGTTTATATAGAAAAAATAAAAGTTTTTCTCCCAAAACTGTGTTCTGTTATTCTGCACAATCAATGGTAAGAATGTTTTTAGGTTCATGTTTGGTAGGAGGAAATATATTCCAGGTAGTCCTCGAGCTACAAACACTTGAGTTATAAAATATCCACAGATACCAACGGACCACGGTTCAACTACACTGAAGTAGCTCACGTGTATTTTACAGAAAATCGACACTGCAGTGCACCGGATACCAATATTTGCAATTATATAAAATATTTTCAGTGAGTAAGTAAATGTATAAAATGTCTTAAGTCCGGTATATTGTATATATATGTGTGTGTGTGGGGGTTGGCAGAAATGAGTCGGCCTAGTCGGTTTTGATGAATCAGTCCGGGAGCACGATTATAGAAAATGTCTGTCCTGTAAAGAGTTCACAGTCCAATACAGTGGAAAACAGTTCTAAAAACAAAATAGTGTCCAGGATTCCTTTCACGATTAAAACGCGCAGACAACACTGTTACAGTTCACTGTAAGATTAATTTCCGTAGACGCAATTATGCTTTTTGGCCATGTGATGGCAGTGTGGGTAAAGGGGACAAATTTAGTATCTTCGTGTCAAAGGTGTATAAGACTCATTTGTCAGACTTAAGAACAAATCGGATTTATGGCATGCTCCCAGCATGGAAGTCGTTCGTAAGTCAGGGACTACCTGCATATGTAACTTTTAACTAGAAAGACATTAGCTTTAAATGAAACATCTCCTGTCTGGACATTGTGTACTCACTCTTTACTCTTTATTTTGTCCTAATGCATCCTTTAAAGGTTTCACAGTGGACTTTTTCTTTAACATGCTGACAGGTCTCAAAGCCCCCCCCCCCGGAGATTGTATGTGTTTATGCTCCAGCTGAAATACCCTTATATGCCCTTAAATGTTTGACTGAACCTTCGCTTTAAATGAAACGCTTCCTTAAGCCGACTCTTGACACATCCTTTAATGTTCACTATTTCACCATTTTAATCCTTATTGCTTATTATGGTCTGTGTTTGTTGTGCGTGTGTGTGTGGATGGATCTTTCAGGACCTGCACCGGTTCACGCACATACCCACAGGAAAATGCTTAGACCGCTCGGACGTTCTGCACACAGTCTTCCTCTCCGACTGCGATAACAGCAAGAGCACGCAGAAATGGGAGATGAACAACATCATGGCGGTGTAAAGCCGACGCCAAGGCCGACGTTGCACAAACAGAACTCAAACCTCACCCAGCTTCTCCTGCACCAGGGGTCGGGAGTGTAAATACAGCTGACTGAAAAAAAAAAAGAAATTTCATATTTTTACGTCATCTCCAGTAACGAGGCCATGTCACGATATCGCCATCTTTATTTTTATATGTAGATGTTTTACTCCATGGTGGATGATGTTTACAGGTGTTTAATCTTCAGTGTTGTAGGAAGACGCACATGTGTGAAGATGAGCGATCTAATACCACTGATTTTAACTCTTCACGGCTCGCCTCTTGACTTCCCTCCTAGTGGGAGGTTTTTTTAACACGACACTGGGATTTATTTTTCTTCTTCTTTCAGAAAACTTGTCACTCCAATATTCTGCTTTTTTTTTTTTTTTTTTTTTTTAGCACAATTTTAAATTTGACAAGCTGCTTTCTTTTCTTTCATTTTAAGGGGGATTTTGGGATGATGAATATAACCTGGAAAGGGCTTACGAGGCAGAGGGTAATCATGGAAATAAGAGGATATATTTATTATTATTTTTTATCACGCTATGTTGATGTCTGCTTTGAATCAGGAATGTTTAATGCTATTTATGTACGTGAAATCTTTCTGATTTAAACTTGAGGAGAATCACTGGATGAGCACTGTCGATGGTGAAAGGCATGGCGTCAGCTAAACAAAAAAAGAAAAACACCGTGTATGCTATTTTTTTGTACAATGTAAATACGAGCGTTTCTAAATTAACATTTTGAGATGCAGTGAGCCTCGGAATGAAGGTGTAAATATCTAACTTGTTAAATTATCACCACTGTTTTCTCAAAAGAATAAATTGAGCGTTTTTACCATTTGTTGACTGAATAGATAATTTGTTATTGAAGTGTACTCGAATTTTAGTGGAAATAAAAGCTTCATGCGCCAGTGCATTTAGTTTCAAAATATCACACACACACACTGGAGCTGATTAATCGTTATTCTAACAACTCTAACAAACGAATGCAGGTGCGAAATCAATCAACATTTACAGAAGATGTCATGCACAGTACGGTGATAAGACTCGTGGTAAAAAAAAAACATTTGTACGATCCAAATGTTTTAAAGAAAAGAATTTGTAAGTCTGTGGACGATGATCCCAGTTGAGGTGGCTCAGAGCTCACTGCAGTCCTCCCCATGAATGTTTAGCTAGTTGAACTCCGGAGTCTTAAAAATCGACGAATATCTTGTCACCAACTTGCTGAAATGACGCATCTGTATGTGAGAATTGTACATAGTCGTTTACTAACACATTTCCAGATGTTTGGGCCATTTAAGGATAAAAAATTTTTTATGGTATCCAAGCACTAGTGAAATACTGGGATAAGTGCATTAGTGTAGCAGGGGATTATATAGAGAAATAAATGGAGTCTTTACTTATTCTCAGTCACCTCTCAGTTGTACCTTTTTAAAAAGAAAAAAAGTTCAGAGTGGCCCAAAAGGCTGGATCCATAAGCAGAAATTTGTAAAGGTTAAACAATGTAGCTCCAATTTAGGGCCTCCTTACTCGTGTATACACTAAATACAAGACTGATACAATCTGATATGTATCATGATTCTTTTGTGTTAATTCATGTAACACCACACTTTACATTGTGACATGTTCACAGTATGACATAACCGGTGATGTTGCTGCCTATGTAACACTTAAAATTGCATGGTAAAAGAAAAAACAGTAAATAGCATTCCCATACACAAGTGTAAGGGATACACAGCTCTCTCTCTCTCTAAATAAACCAATTCTTATTGAGAGTAATCACAAAAAAAAAAAGCTTTTAGTTTGCTAGGGGGCCTAAAGATTTGACTTCGGAGCAATGGAAAAAGGTCATGTGGTCTGATGCATCCAGATTGACCCTATTCCAGAGGTAAGAAAGGAAGTGCATGAAAAGTGTCATGATCTGTGGTTGCTTCCGTAGCTCAGGTCTTGGCTCAGCAACATTATACGGCAAATAGAAAAGGAAATGAGCTGTTATTATAGGTTTGCCTGCCAGACAAAACAGGCATTTTTCAGGACTCAGGAGTGAGTGTTTCTGGGAACATGAGGAATCATTTTCACAGGACTGGACACTAGTCACTACAATCATTTTAAGGTGTTGATTGAGCGGTTGTGTCACAATCAGTAAAGAAACCATGAGATCATAATATACAAAATTTTATTATAAAAAAAAATGGCTACAGAATATTTCAAAGCTCAACATCTAAAATTTTTTGAGGATTAATCTACACAACAGTGTTCCTCATTTTTTTTTCCAAACAATGCCAGTGGAAACAAATTTCATAGACAAGAGAGAAACCACAGCTCGAGAAAAAAAAGTTAAAGGCAGTGCTTAACAAAACCGGCTGATAAATTTACAAAACAGTACATGACCTGAATATGTATTTCATCTATACACATCTCTGTACATGTTTTGAGAGGAAAAAATATTTTTTGTAAATGTGCTTTTTTCACATTGCTTTGCAAACAAAAACACAAAATTCCTGATAAATTTAATCGTCATCATCCATGTCATCATCGTCCTCCTCCTCGTCTTCATCCTCCTCATCATCATCGTCATCATCGTCTGTGACTTCTACCTTCTTGCCTGCTGGCCGGCCTGGTCCACCTTTCTTCGCACCATCGGCCTTTCCTCCCTTCACACGATACGCAGCGACGTCCTGAAAAGAGAGGGGACATCAGCAACCTTGACAAAATAAAACAAATATGTAGGGGATGGGTGTAAAAACAAAATTTTACCTTCTCGTATTTCTCTTTCAGCTTCAGAGCCTTCTGCTCATATGGAGATTTATCCTTTGCTGTCAGTTTGGACCACTGCTCACCCAGCTTCTTCGCAACATCACCGATAGTGAAGCCGGGGTTCTCGCTCTTCACCTTGGGACGGTGATCAGAGCAGAAGATGAAGAAAGCTGATCTACAATTTAAAAAATAAAAAGAAACACAGAAATTAAAAAACAAGATCAATCTTGTACACATAGAAATTAATGACATGCTATGAACATACGGAGGCCTCTTGGGTGCGTTTGGGTCCTTCTTCTTCTTGCCCTTCTTGGCACCTTTAGGTGGCACATAGTTTTTCATCTCCCGATCATAACGCACTTTGTCGGTTTTGGCCAATTCCTCAAACTTTGATTTCTCCTTTGGAGACATGGTCTGACGGAGGGGAAAGGAAAGAATTAAAAACAATTAACATTTGTTTTTCGAATCACTTACTTGCCTGTATTTTTTCTCTGCAGACACTAGAGGGCACTCTAGAGCTGTAGAATACGACTGATAAGCAACCAGGAATTAAAAACAAAAACAAGAGCTCAACCCCCCAATGACTCCTTTCCTCAAAGGAGAAAGAGAACGAACCGCCATTATGACTTTTTTTTCACTTAAAAACTCCTCACCTTCCATCTCTCGGCGCATTTCTTGGAGAACTCTGAGAAGTTCACCGACGTGTCCGGGTGCTTCTTCTTGTGCTCCTCTCGGCAGGTCTGCACAAAGAAGGCGTAGGACGAAGTCTTCCCCCTCGGCTTATTCGGATCTTTCCCCATGACGTTCCAAAAACAAGTCTGAAAAGTTATAAAAATATATTTTTAGATAATTACAATCAATTAAGTTTCATTAAAAACACAGAAAAACAACCGTACATTAAAAACTCACTTGTTCGCTAACGCCACAGAGGCGCAGGTCTAAACTGGTTTTATCCGATCATCGAGTTCCTGCTCAGTTTCCTCAGAACAATAAACAGCCCTCCATTTTTTATTTCCCGCCTAAACTTTTGACAAGCGACCGCACGGCGTAACGAAAACGAATTGCACTCGTGTAAAATACTGAGTTAACTCGTTGAAATTGCACAAATAATATTTATAAGCAAAACTTGCTCGAGTTTAAAGCAGCGAGCTTGACTTTGGCGCGACTTTCGTTAGCTACAATGCTAACAGAATTTACCTCAGCACTACATGGCGCGCGCGCGCCCTCACTAACGTAACAACGCTACAATTATATACGTCTATATTTACACACTAAGCTAAAGAAAAAAAAACGTATTTAAAATGTAATTACAATGGATCAAATGTTAAACAATTTATATAAATAATTTAAACAGACCTGGGTACTTTTTTAAACAGAAAAAAATATTAAGTTTTTTTTTCACTATTAGAATTACCCACAAACATTCATTTTCAAAGCAGTAATTTGTTTTAATATAGATACTCCTACTTAAGCCTTTAAAACTCACCTGTACGTGTGTAGAATATTCCCTCAGTTGAGTACACAAGCAGAACTTCTTCCCCAGGTGCTGTTTTGTATGTAGTACAGGACGTACAAACTTGATCAGAGTGCACCCACAGCTCCGCCCTTTGACGCATCAATGCGATTGGCTGGAAAACGTTCAAAAATAAAGTGCGTTCATCTTATTGGTTGTTGCGTGCATCCACACGTACCTCACGTCCCCCCTCCCCAGAGAATAAACGGTTAACACCCAGACTGTGTCCTGAAACAATCTCCGATTGAACACGTAGTGCATTGTGTAGTAAGAAAGATGCGCCATATGTAGTGCACTTATACAGAAAACAGCGTGAGATTTGAGATACGAACCACAGATGACGATTGAATCGTCATGGATTGCTATTGGTTGAGAGATGGATTTTAAAATGCCTGGCGGTTGTGTTAAATTTTGTGTTTCCGGAGTAATGATTATGTTAAACGTTCAAAGAAAGAAAAGTTTTATGAAGTTCGCAAAGTTTTTTCAGTGTTTGGTGAAAATGTGATATTAAATGGCTCAACATTAACATGGCGTCTGGTTTATTACACAGTTGTTTTTGTTTTTAATCTGACGCCATGTTATGCGCATGGTTCACTAATGGCGCGAAAAAAAAAAAAGCCACAAAGAAACCGATGATGGCAGGATGGATAACCTGAGTAAACAAGTTCCTACTGTTTACATTTAAACTGCCAAATATATTTAAATGTATCACTTAATTAAATACATAAATCATTACAGTGCATGATGTAATTGGGTTGATTAACAATATGGTCAAAAGTTTGGACACATTCTGACTCGAAGATCTTTCCAGATTTCTTTTTTTTCTACACTGTTAAACAAATCTGAAGGCATCCGAAATATGCAACAATCAAACAGTTGATGCACTATACGGACAAAAGTATTTGCACAAACCTGTCTATTCTTGTTTTAATCAGGCACCTTATAGTCCTTAGTGAAGGACAATCTTAATGCTTCAGCATACGCAGACATCTTGAACAATGCTATAGTTTATAACTTTATGGCAACATAACATGGGGAAGACTCTTTTCTATTCCAACATGACTGTGCCCAACTGCTAAGGCAAGGACTTAAAAGACATGATTTGATGAATTCCGTGTGGAAGAACATGACTGGCCTGAACAGAGCCCTGACCTCAACCCCATCAAGCTCCTTGGGGATGAACTAGAATAAAGAGATTGCGAGCCAGGCCTTCTCATTTAACATCAGTGCTTCCTAACCTCATAAATGAATGGGTATGAATTCTTACAGACATTTTAAAATCTTGTGGAAAGCCTTCCAAAAAGAGTGGAAGCTGTTATAGCTGCAAAAGTGGAACCAACTACATATTGAAGTATATCCATTTGGATAAAATATCATTGCAGGTTTGGCCAAATACTTTTGTCCATATAGTGTATTGAGATATGCGCTCTATGCTCTGTTAAGTCATCATAACGGCTCTAATCTAAGGTGATGTTTATTAATCGGTGATTTCTGAGGGTGGTAACTCTAAATGAACTTCTCTGCAGCAGAGGTAAGTTCTGTTCTTGCTTTCCTGGGAAGGTCTTCATGAGAGCCAGTTTCATTGCATTGCTTGATGGGTTCCTGCAATTTGTGAGGTATGGATTGGAATAGCTGACCTGTTGTTGTTATTTAATTACATAATTCCACATGTGTAACATATTTCATAGTTTTGAGTAAACACAGTATTCTTACACAATTTAGTATTGAACACAATATTGGGCCACCTTCACACTGCTCCAACGCTTCGGCGGATATATTATTACCTCACTGTGTGACATTAAAGGTGATGATGACGACAATGTCTACTATTACATTCGATCTCACTGCCAATTGTTACACAGTGAGGGCCGTCCGCTATGCCGGGGACCCAAACACCAGCCAATGGTGGCAGGCCAAGCAAAAATTCTGCTTTATAATTATGGTGTAACAGCTTTGTCCTCATGCAGATCCTGACACCAGTTTGTTGATGACGCTACCTACTTTTATGGTCAGTGAAGAACACCTGTGACACGTTCACAGTATGACACAGAAGTTTATAATTTACTCATAACTTGCTATACTATAAAGACATTGTAAATAGTATTGCACTACCCATAATTGCTGCTCATAAACTCACTAATGTACATAATCTTTAAACACTCTGGATTGAACTATTCATAACTGTTGCACATATTGTATATTGTATATAAAACCTTCCTCATTCCACTCTCCATAAACATTTGCACACATCAAACCTGGAAAAATAACAATCGTCTACAATTATCTTCATTCCATCTACCCATAATCATTGCACTCAGTGTATATAACTGCTCCTTTGTGCACTGTTTACATATGCAAATTATTTATCATAGTATATACCTACTGTCAATCACTGCACCCACCTATAATCATTTGCACTCATTGTATCATTCCATCACTGTTTACTGTTTACACATGCAAATTACATATGAAAATAATTTTTGCACTGAGACAATTGCACTTCTGGGTAGACTCTAAAGTTGAATCTAATCTAAAAGGCAGATGATACAAACATTGCCCGCGATCCCTAATATCACCTGCCAAACAAACAAACAGAATTCCGGTTTTTATATATGTAGAGAAATTGTCTAATTTAACATTTGCTTGTAGTGAATACAGCAAGTAGTGCAAAGTAACACTTTTAAGCAAGTATTGACTAAGTAAGAAGGACTAAACCATCATGAGCATGACATTAAAATGAAAATGAACAAAAAATTAAACGGGATGTTTACAGCAAAGTTTAGATCGTCAGGTAAGGAAATTTTTTATTTATCTCAATAAAGTGGGTTAGCGAACATCTTGAAGATAATAAGGACAGATAACAACCAATGAATACAATCGATAGTAATAACTTTAAAAAAATCTTTAAAAAAGTGTTACTTTGGGATGTTTACAGACCGTTTGTGATTATATTAAGACTTTATTTAGAATACTGCTTTAAATTTTAAGGAGGATGAAAAAATTCTCGTCAGAATTAAAAAAATAAATAAATGAATCATTTGTACATGACGGTTCACATATGGAATTTGTTCCTCCTTCAGTTACTCAGTAGGTCCTACTGCAACAAAGTCCTAATTGTTTCGCAATAATGAGGTATCCATACATCCATCTATCCATCCAACTAACTTTTCTTAATGTGCCAGAATAGCTGCAAATTTAATCACATAACTATATATATTTGACCCTTTTCAAATCCAGCATACTTTCTGGTATGTTAATTGCCACCATCTTAACTTTAAAGTATGAAAAATGTCATCCATATTTGCATAAATAACTACTTGGCTGAGGGACAGTATTTTCCAAACTACATGCAGTACTGCTGAAAGTCAAAGATTTTATTAGGATACTACTTTAAAAAGTTGAAGTTTACACAAGAAACAAAAGTGTCATGCTTTCAGGTGCTTTAATGAGCATATTGTAGAGCTTCACATCTGGATTTTGTTCCTGTTTGTTTCTCACTGACTTCCTTTGCAGCAAGCTCCAGACTGTTGGGTAAGTGCACGTTTTTGCTGAAATTTGACCCATTTCTAGTGGAAGTTCGTACAGATGATTGCAAACCCTTAACACTTGTGGTGTAGAAAACAACTCAAGACCTTCAATAGTGTTTTTCACTTTCAGTACAGAAAGCAATGCCATCTGCAATTATGTTCATGCATTTTGTGTTTACCCAGATACAAACGTGTAGTACGTCATTTAAATGTGCACTGTATGAGTTTGTCTATTCATCAGAGCCACTGTGCTTTTGCTTTCTGAACTTTCCACTCAAAGTATGTTCAAGTTGACATTGCTTTTGAGTTTTTGAAGTCTGCATTAAACTTTCATTCAACAGACCAGCCAGTCAAAAGGTGAATAACAACTTTGAGAACAGTTTGCTGTGCTTTATATTGCTGTAACAAAAAATAAATAAAATAAAAATTACAGACAGCTTGAAAGTGCTTCAAATTTAGAACCACTGCTATATGTGGTCATGGATTAAAATCTATAATTTTGCTACATCCTGCACTCTACCATTTGTGTTTCCTGTTTCCTTAATATTAGACTAAATTATAAAGAAAGAACTCATAAAGAGAAATCATAAGGAGAACTCCAATGCAAGTCTAGTCATCTAGACTTATCAGTATAAAGTAAAAGTAAAATATGCAGGTCAAAATTCTATTTACAAAAGTAATGGAAATTGTATTTCTCTGTCCTGGTCCTTCATAATTAGCAAATATATATGACTAAATGATTCACTGACAAAAAAAAAAAAAAAAAGTCAGACAAAGTTTTAGTGGGCCCTGTTTGAAGCAAAGAAAGCAAGTAATGACATTGCTGAAATTATTGAGATTCTTGGTGAAGTTGCATCATAGTTTAACGGAAACCTCACTTATGTTTAATAGTGACATAACTGCATTTCAACAAACACAATGTAAAGTGAGCTCACAGAGTTGGAAGAGGTCAGATTGAAAAAGATCACGTGGTCTGACGAGTCCAGAGTGAAGTGCATGTAGCAATGCACCCATCATGCATAGTTCCCACTGTACAAGCTTCTTTTATGATCTGGTGTTGCTTCAGTTGCTCAGGTCTAGACTCAGCAATGAATGTGTGAAGTCAGTTGATGACCTGAATGTACTGAATGACCAGGGTATCACATCCATCTTCCCTGATGGCACAGCTATGTTACAGGACTCAGGAGTGTAAAAAAAAATGGTTCTGGGAGCTCTGCTATGTGGTCGAACAACTTATTGTTTGTTTGTTGATTTGTTTCTGGCCGGGCAGTGTATGTATTAATGTTCAAGATAAACGTAGCCTAAATGTAACCGAAACACCATCCCCTGCAGTTCTTTACATTCAGTTGCACGACTTGGAGCCTTAAATCACAAAGAAGCGTTTTCTCACATGCTAAAGCAGCCCGGCAGCAATTAACATAATACTGTACTGCCTCAGCACTGTGGTTTAAAAGTGCTGTTTAAAAGAGACACATCTCAATTTCCCCCCTCCAGCAGTCAGAGGGAAAGATGCTAACATTGATGATAATAGCCAACCAACAAGTTTGAACAATAGGAAGGCCACAGGGGATTTGAGGACTTTGAAATTGCCACATTACTGTTCAATGACACACAGATGAGAGTTTTTCAGGGACACAAAAGGTGTGAATGAAACAGGTAAATTGGCCCCTTTCACTATCTAGTCTACTTATTTCTTGAACAAGAGAGTAAATGAAGAAGTAGCTAGAACTATGGTTTCTTCCTTTCATTCAGTTTTTTTGGTAAGTAAAAAAAATGTTGTTTGTATAGGTAGTGTCATCACAGGTTATTTTTATTTAGCAACATCTGCTTGCACATCTGCTGCAAGCACATCAATGTGAAAAAAAAATCATAATCTTTTATCTTTCATATATCTTTCTTTTATCTTTCACATAGTATATAAACTGATACAAGAAAGAGAAAATAGTACTTAACCATTCCTTTGATAAAATATTAAAGGTCAGGAATGATAAGTCAGTAATATAATAGCAGTTTTGTGCTGCTGTGTTGCTGCACATGAGGTTCAGAAATCTCCTTTCAGAATGCATAATGCATACATCTAAAGCACATTGAATGCGAAACCCAGCAAAATAAACAGACTTCTAACTCCTGTTTATGATTTTCTTTCCCCCACACCCTTAAATTGTCTAACAAATTAAAATCAGCAATGTCTGTCATCATATTGTGAGTCTTCACAACATGAACTGAGTGTTGTGTCTGCTTTATATACACAAAGAGCATTTTTATCCTTTAAAGAAAGCTTCAGTTTAGAAGGTTTACTAAACCTGTGCCGAGTTTCTGAGCATCTTCTTCCCATTTCTGTGTGGGTTTTGTGTGTGTTTGTGTGTTTGTGTGTACATGCAACTTCCGGCTCTTGTTTCCAGATCCGTTTCTGACCTTGAAAAAGTTTTGAAAGTGAATAAATATACCTTTAAATATCAACATGCACAATCTTATAAAACAATAATCATTTTTTTTATTTTAATAAATGCAGTACAATAAGCACAGCCAAAGTTGAGCCTAATAATGGAAGTTATTCAGTGCTAGTGACCTGGTACTCTGACAGAGTTCAACACAAAGAAAGACTGAATTATGTGAACATTTCAAGAATTCCAAATAAGAATTGCATCATAAAGTAAACATGGCAGGAATTTTTTTAGTACACTGGAATATTACAAAGCATTTGTAGTGTTTAAATAGCAATCATATAATTCTCAAGTCATGTTTGACATGGCATAATGTTCTTATTAGTACAGAAATGATCAAAAGTATTGAGGCAACAATCAATACTTGGTATAAAGTCCTTTATTCTTTAGAACTTGCTGGACCCAGCCATGCATAGAATTAGAAAGATCACTCCATGTGTGCTTGATCGCTTCCTGAAGATCATGTACAGAAATCTGCCACTAGAGATCAGAATTCACTTGAGAATTTGCGAGTTCAGAAAAACTTGGCGTCAGAAAATAAAAGTCCTGCCACACATTTGATTCATTAACTATAAACAATTCTTCAGGCAGATAGGAGAGAACAAATTAATGACATAAAAATTTTGTGCACATGGAGAACTATCATGTATGGCATATGTTGTTTATTTTTGTTGACACTGCTGTACATAAAATGTTCTTTTCGCAACCTTGTAATAATTTGCAATCATCAGATCTGCACTTTACATTGTTTCAGGTTACACCAAAACCATAACTGGACATGCTTTGCGTTCAATAAACGTTAGTAACATTTATACATTTAAAGACTTTGTTTTTATAAATTTTATCAGAAATCCTTCAGAACTCCGAATCCCTGTAATTAGACCCACAACAGCCTGAGGCATAGTTCCCCATAGTTATAGCACTGTCTGATTTTCGCTCCGTTACACCATTTAAATTGATTGTAGAAATTACTTTTATGGTAATTTTGAGGTGAATTGAGATTTGAAGTTGAGAAATGCATGACAGGATAATCTTAGGCATCAGTTTAAAGCTCATGCTTTCTCATTTATCACACCTGGATCTAATAAATGAAACTACATACAGTATAAACATATCTCACCTAATGTAAACAATAGGCTAATTAGAACATCGGTACAGAATGTGTGGAGGCACGGAGTACAGATGGATCATATGTGTTAGATTAGGGTTAGTATCCGAACAACAGACCTCCAGGATGGGACACACCGCCATAAACGAGGACAGATTGTGCACAAACAGCGACCAAACAGATTTACGTTTAACTAGATACATGTAAATGGACATTGCATGCTGTATAACAAAATTAGCACAGAATGTTTTTCCGCTGCTTCGACGTTTGGTCTTGAAAAGATTTTTTAATCTGCATCGCAAACGTTTGGTCCCCTCAAAGTCCAGTGTCAGACGTTTTGCATGGAATCACAAAGGAGATTTTCGATCCAAAGAAGACGGTCCTGTAACAAAAACAAATGTTTTGAATTTGTGATTGTTTAGTTGAAAAAACAGCCTTATTTGGCGCATACACAGGACATTACAGGATAGAGAAATCCTTTTCTTCACATATCCCAGCTTGTTATGAAGCTGGGGTCGGAGTGCAGGGTCAGAGCCACGATGCAGTGCCCCTGGACTACAGAGAGTTGCTTAAGGGCTCAACAGTGGCAGCTTTGTTGCGCTGATGCTCAGATCAGTAAGAGCATTAACTGGTTGACGCATCACTGCTTCTAGATAGTTCAAGAATTGCTCAAGATTTTAAAAAATGATTAGAAGTTTGAAAAAGGGGAGGTTTTTATTTATGCAGAAGTTACATAATTATTTAGTTTTGTTGATAGACTTGTACAAACCTAGGAATTAATTTCATCACATTATTGCATTGCATTATTACAGCATGACAATAGGCCTAAACTGGGGTTTGCCTGATGCAATTCACAATGTCTTTCACAATATAAGATATGTATCAGGAATGTTCAAATTAAACCTGGTGTTGGTCTGGTGAATGAAGGCATAAAACTGATTGACATTTACAGGAGACTTCAAGCACAGTATGGTGATGAGACTCTTGGGCGCAGTAAAACATTTGAAGTAGTCCGGGTTCGATTCCCGTCTCTATGTGCATGGATTTTGCATGTTCTCCCCGTGCTTGGTGGGTTTCCTCTGGGTACTCCAGTTTTCTCCCACAGTCCGAAGACGTGAGTTCCCAAATTGCCTGTAGCGTGTGAATGAGCGTGTGTGCCCTGCGATGGATTGGCACCCTGTCTAGGGTGTACCCCACATCATGCCCTAAATTTCCTAAGAGGTTCCAGGCCCCACGCAACCCTGTATATGGGATAAAGTGGTAGACGATCAGTGAGTGAGTGAGTGATGCTATCAATGGGGGTCGTAGGTAAACCCTATATTGCAAATACAGCACGAATCAATGATATTGGAGGCATAGATAATCAGCTCTTTGGGATGTGCGTTATGTTTTATTTTGAGGGATCCAACTCCTCCAAATAGCCATTGTAGCTATTCCTCTGGTAAAGTAATCCAAATAGCAGTACTTTATTTATTTGTTTTCTTAAAGATCACTGCAGGTTATTAAGGTCCTTTGCAGAGCACAGCCTGTGTTCCTTCGAATCCAAGAGCCAAAAATTTAGACCTGTGTTTTATTCTCCCCACATGTGGGCAAAACTAGGCTCGTCATGATGGCTACAGTGGTTTCTGTGTTTAACAGCGGTTCCGTGACTTGATCTCCGTCACTCTTAGATCCCACTTAGAGGCAAAACTGCAAAACAGTTACCTGGGGCAGCACAGCAGCTCAAGGAGGTTACAGTAACACACTATGTCACATTCGTTGCCTTCCCAGTAATGATTTTTCAGCGACTCGATGGGCCTCATCCTCTCCGGTCCAACATCAAGGCAGTTTCTATCCTTCACCTTCTTTCTGTAGCAGGACCAGCGGTTCGATGGAATCGCATCCTGCACATGTACGTGTAGCAGGACAAGGACCACGATGATTAATGCTTTCATTTTAGAATTCTGCAAGAGAAGTATATGCTGGATTTATTCCCTTAGTGTGATAGAAGGCTGAGTTTTTAAATCAGGTTCTTAATTCATCATAATTATAGTGAATATCATGAATTTTTCACCATCATCAGGGTCCCAGGACTTACAAAGCAGTTGTTTTATAGTTCCAGACATGTTATATTAAACTCCAACTAGCAAGATGGAAATGCTATAAGATATAATAATATATAAAATAATATAGTTGCAAAGCAACGATGATCGGGCCCAAGCACCTGTGCCATTGCATTTTGCGCATGATAAGACCTCCAGAAAGCCCTGGATACTGGGGAAAAAAAAAACATTACCCTGGATGGTACTCATGCCACTCTGAAGATTATTAGCTACTTTTTGGCTTAAATTTAAGGCATCGCCATGGCTAAACTATTTAAGACGTCCTCAATATCTTGAGATCATATTAGTCCGGTTTGGTGACAATCATCTAAATCCCATAGGAGGAGTACATCAAATTCCATAGTACCAGACCCCTTATATTACACACCCACTGGCAAGATAGAAACATTATGAAATATAACAATATAGAGTATAAGATAAAACATAATATATACATATATATTTTTTTTTAAAAAGTTCTAGAAACCAGACAGATTTGCTGACACAGGCTGTTACACATTACATCGCGAAAGGCAGTACAGCTGCTGAAGTGCATGCAAACACTAGAAAGTCATTAACCCTTTCAAATTTCACTTTCTACTCATAAGAAAGCAATCACACCTTCAGCGTAACTGAATCAGAGTAACGAAACAAATCATTTTTGAGTATCTGTGTGAGTATGAAGCTGATTACTAATTAATGCTAATTACTACAAACACTATTTCTTATTAAATATCAATAAACTACCACATTTAGATGATTGAAAATGATCACACAAACATCCTGATCCCTAAGTACAGTGGCAACTTAACTGTGTGTGCATCCGCGTGTGCGTGTGTGTGTATATGCATGCTCACCCGCATGGAGAGCTGAGATGTGAGCTGTCTCGACAGGGTGAATCTGGAATCCACATTTACACAGTGAGCTCTTTATATCAGTCTTCTTGGTGACTGTGACTCTCTCTCTCTCTCTCTCTACCTCTCTCTCTCTCCCTCTGTCAGCCTCTGGCACCAGTACAACCAAGCACAACCCACATATATCTACAGTGCAACCATTCATTTAACACCCAGCACTGTTGAATTCTCAAATCTGATTGGTCCTGAAGCACTCACTGGCCGATAAGAAAAAGTGTTTCATTACTCATTTGGAGACATTTTCTATGGTTTCCAGCGATAAGCTCGAACTAATGGATTTTCAGGAAAGAGGAGTACTCTTTTAGTTTGTGGGTTCTCTGTGACATGACAAGCTGAGTCCTGATTTTTGAGTCTCAATACTTCAACTGTTTATTGCTAAGACTTTGCTGTGGTGTAAGAGAAGTAAAACACCTCCAGCCTTTGATGTGAGACCAGTCACTCTGCATCATCACACCACTCCATCATTAATTGCTTTTCTATAACAGCATGACATAAAAGTGTTTAATTCGACACATTTTTATTTGAAGTCATATTCATACAGGCTGAGATGATCTTGACTGAACACATTTATTTAGGTTTATGAATTATGAGTCAATGTTTATTTTTAATTTGCATTTATTCAGTTGCTGTATCAGAACCTGCCTCGAAACCCACAGCTGCTATTTTATAAACCTAATTCCTACAGTAAATCTAAATTTAATCCCATAAGACCTCCTATACAAATATGATTATTCTTAAACCTGTTGCCAAAATGGTGCCAATCATCTCTAAGCCTGTGCCAAAAAGTGTGCGTGTATGTGTGTGTGTGTGTGTGTGTATACTACCTACTCTCCTCCAGAGGCCAGCAGAGGCAGCCAGCCACACATTATGCCAGATTTAGCTCCTGAAAACAAACAGGAGGCACAGAGGCTTTAAATTCAGCCCTCGACCTGGACCTCAGCATGTTTTTTAATGAGGCTCCTGTGTGTCTCTCTTTTTATTTATATTTATCTCTTTTTACATGTACTCATTTACCTATTTTACAGAATTTCTATCCAAATACTCATATATTTGAGGCTGTGCCTTGTTCATCCGTACAGCTGTTAAAAAGAAATTAATTCTTTCTTTAACTAGTTTGCTTCATGCAAGTGTCTCACTCATTGTATATACCACTTTATCCTGTATTCAGGGTCGCAGGGGGCCTAGAGCCTATTTCAGGAGTCTTAGGGCACAAGGCGGGGTACATCCTGGACAGGGTGCCAATCCATCGCAGGACACACACACACACACTCACTTATTCACACACTACAGGCAATTTGGGAATGCCAATTAGCCTAATCTGCAGGTCTTTGGACTGTCGGAGAAAACCGGAGTAACCAGAGGAAACCCATGAAGCAGGGGGAGAACATGCAAACTCCATGCTCACAGAAACGAGAATCGAGCATGGCCGGGAATCGAATCCGGACCCTGGAGGTGCAATGCGACAGTGCTATCCACTATACCACCGTGCCGCCATCTTTATACCTTCATTCCCAAAAATTTTCATCACAAGTCCCGGTTTGACTTGAACGTATTGTATTATACACAGCTTGATTTCATTAGAAATAAATATGATTGCTTAGGACCATTTATAGTTGCTTTAATTGTAAGTGTTAACTTTACACTTATCTTGAAATGGATAAAAATTTTAATATTCCCTTCAAAATAGATAGAAAATGTAAGCATTGACTCATTGCTGTGCTGTAAATGGAATAAAACACGGTGTGATGTGTTATTAGCAATAAATCAACTTTCTGTTTAGCGCCGTTTCGTATCATGCTGCATCATAACACCCTGTCATTGCTTATTTTTCCATATGTGAAAAAAACCCCTCATGTTTTCTATTTTATGTTTTACATATTGCACATGTCTTCCCATATTAAAGGTGCATCAGTTTGGCTGCCTGTTTGTCTCATTTTTGGCTTTATTTACCAAACATTAGTAATTTGTTGACATAACAAACTGCACACAAATGAGGCAGTATGAAATAACTCTGATGTAATTGATGATGTAATGAATTTCACTCCCATGTAGACTCCTTTAATAAAACTTAAAATGACAACTTATTACACATTTTGGAATAAATTCGACCCATGTTTGTGATAAAGAAGCAGCCAGTGTGATCAGGCCAATAAAACAGAAAGAATTCCACACTTGCACTATTGTCAGGCGTTGATTTACATGAGCGTAGCCTATTCTGAGCAGCCGGAGTAAATGACTGAAGTGGACTGAATGAATTAGTAGCATTGACATTCAGATCTGTGCGGCTTTAGCAGCATTTAGTCTAACTTGAACGCCTGCCTCGATAAAGCACAAAAACCCACACATTTACACTGACACGTGCACAGAGAGAGAGAAGGCATCAGTGTTGCTTGATAAAATGTGAATTGTGTGACATTATTCACTATTAAGTGTAAAGAATACTGGAAATAAAACAGAGTTGCAGAATAAAGTTCACTTTCTTGTTGATGTTAGCAATGGGATGTACTGTAATGTTGTGGTCTTTTATAAAATCATGATCTCTAGATGTACTTAAGGGAAACGTTCCCCCACATTAAATATCTTTGAACTGAAATATTTGTGGTGGCTTAGTGGTTAGCACCGCCGCCTCACGCCTTCAGGGTCGGAGTTTTAAATATTTCCTCTGGTCTATGTGCGGAGGGTTTGTACGTTGTCCCTGCACTTTGTGGGTTTCCCCAGAATACTCCAACTTCCTCATACAGGTGGTGTAGGCTGATTGACATTTCCAGTTTGCCCATAAAGCTTCATCAGACAGACTATTACTGCCTGGTGCTGTATTTTTGCTATTCCTAAAAGTAATTTCACAGTGATGTCACATCAGGACATGTTTGTTTTGCTTTCCTCTAAAACATGATGGATTTTAAAAGTTACTGTTATTATCTATAGTTTATTAAGTTATGTTCACTGTCACAGCGCTCAATCCAAGCATACGAGTTCTGAAGCTCTGAATGTTCAGATAAGGAAGTGAGGGAGGCCTGAAGCGCCACTGCATCGTTCTCTGTAGTGGAGATAAAGCGAATGCTCCACCTTAATATGGCTTTTTTAATTTAGAACTCATTTTTCTTTTTCTAAATGTAAGGTGTTCAGCAAAACTATCAGTACATGCATGTATTAATGTAGCTTAAGCATTCATGTTTTTTAGGTATAATTATTTAAAAATGCTACTGATGGTAATTTGGTACATGGTACATTTCAGGAACCACAGAATGAAGTTTGGAGATCCACCATCTCCACCAGTGGTTTAAATTTGGAGACTTAACGACAAAACAGATTTTTCATTATTAAGGATTTGTTTTTGTAGGTATAGAAACTGAGAGTGAAACCGAATATGCAAAACATGCAAGTTGCAGCTAGGTCAAACTTCAGCAGCGCCATCTGCTGTTAGTTTTTGTAATTAATTATCTTTTTTATGAGAAAAAAGAAATGTCCTTATGTTAACTTCTAACTAAGCACACTGATTGTGAGCAGATGAAAAATGCAAACATTTTTCAGTATTAGCTGCTTTATCAGTATAACTATATATTGTGCATTTTTAATTTTTTTGTTGTTTTAAGACTTATGTAACACATTGTTTTAAGACTCATGTAAAATTGTAACTGTGCTATTAATAAGAAACACCCATAAAATACATAATCTTGTCTCTGAATGTGAACTTTAAACCAATGGATGAATCTAAATAGTTTTCCTTAACATACAAAAGTGAAAGCAAATCCATCTTTTAATACATAATATATTTCAAAATTAGTATGTAAAGAGATTTAAGCTTAAAAAAAAATACTTGAGTGATGATTTAAAAAAAAGGTATTCCAACTATTATAGCCTATACAGTTGTCATAAATGGTCTAATGTTTTGCCCTAAAATGGCCAATTGTGCCATCTTCATAATTGAGGAAGCACATGGAGAGTGCTTGAGCACCCGCCCCTTTCCTTCAGGATGACTCAAGTGCCCTTTTCTTGTTTTGTTGTTGTTGTTGTTGTTGTTTAATGTGTATGTGCGTATGGAGCCCTGTTTTTGCTCTCAACAATAAAATGTAACTATTAATCTCAATTTTGCTAAATAAAAGGATCTTATCACTATAGTCTATAACAACAAATGAATTGAAATAAATGAGCGTGCTGTTTGTGCTACAGGGCGACAAACATTACCTGTCCTTTTATGAACTGCACAAGTAGTGGTGGTCATTAACTGCTAGCTAACTGGGTAAGGGTGTTACAGGGGTGTCTGTAGCTCTGTCCACCGTTTTAGGGAACATGTTTCGTTTAAAGTAAGTTACAGGACTTTACCCTTCCTTTCTGGAGGGCTTTTATTTTACTAAAAACTATCTAATATGGATATCCACATAATTTTGGATTATTATGTTTATGATATTTAAAAAAACACTGTTTTTTAAGAAAATATATTAAGTAACAGATGATATTAGGTTTATATTTTAAATGAGATAAAATGCTGATTTTACAGAAGTAAAATTATTGTATCTCTACAGTTTAAACATTTAATAAGCACTGCATGTGCATGTTTATGTGTTTTATGTGTATAAATTTTTTTAAATGATTACTAATAATATAACAAATATTCCAGACATGCCTCGTAAGGAGAGGAGGAAGAAACAGCTACAAAAGGAGCTGTGTCAGGCTGCTAAAGGCAGTGGATCCCTCACCAGCTGGATTACAAAGAGCACAGGTAACATTAACACATGTACCAGTTGTTGCATTGTAGAGGTATTCAATGATAAAAACAATGATAAAAACAGTTGCAATGTTTTGGTTCTATAACACTTTCTATCATTACTTTATCATGGACTAGATGCAAAAGTTGTTAAGTGTAGATAATTAAATAACAGATTAATGCGATATTAAATTGCGTGGTTCTCAGATAAACAGCAAGTGACGGGTGATAGTTCAGATGAAGAGATGGAAGGAATAAAGAGGAATAGAGAGCCCTCCAGCACTATCAGCAGAAGAAGCAGCAGTAATCCCTCAACAGCAACACTGTACGCCATCAGGTAAAAGATAGGCTACATTTGCTTTGCATTGTCCCCACCTGATGACAGTCATACAATATGATGCAATTCCATATTAGGTGTTTTGTGCAGGACACTTGAGGTCTTCCATTCCAACCATAACACATCCGAAGTGCTGTTATGCTTAAACTGGTAAAAGATCCAGTGAAGGGAAATTGTAATTCTACAGCATATAAATAAATTCTATACCATTGTGTGCTTCAAGTTTTGTGGTGGATATATTGGTATAACACTTACAATATGTGTTTACATACTTTTGCTCATAAAGTGTACTATCGGGCATGGTAAGTGAAATTTTAAAAGTTTGAATGTATTAGGCCATTTAGTTCGTTCATTATTTAATTCAGTTAGAAGAAGAGCTGTGACGCGTCCGCGCGCGCTAAATAAATTGCGATTTAAATGTAATTTTTTTTTAACAGAAAATAACGGTCAGAATAACGGCAAACGGCTAAAAATAGCTAGTGCTATGAAATGTCATATTTATACTACAAATGCTATATAAAAATAATTAATATTATTGCAGCAAATAAATAGTTTACGTAACATTTCTACATTAAAAACATACTTAAAACTAGAATATAGCCAATAGCTAATTTACTATTCTCGGAACTCATGTAAAATTGTAACTGTGCTATTAATAAGAAACACCCATAAAATACATAATCTTGTCTCGGAATGTAAACTTTAAACCAATGGATGAATCTAAATAGTTTTCTCAACATACAAAAGTGAAAGCAAATCCATCTTTTAATACATAATACATTCCAAAATTAGTCTGTAAAGAGATTTAAGCTTAAAAAAAGACTTGAGTGATGATTAAAAAAAGGTATTCCAACTATTATAGCTTATACCATAGTTGCCATAAATGGTCTAATGTTTTGCCCTAAAATGGCCATGAGTTTGTCCAAAATTATTGGGTTAGCTAGCTAGATTTAGCCGAATAAGCAAATACAAGCAAAAATGTTGATTTATCTGCAAAGAGTTCATTTAATTTCATTTGTTTGCTTGTTTGTTTTTATATTCATATATTTACTATTCTAGACAGAAATGTATATTTCTTAAGTTGTTTGACATATTATTTATATTCTTAACATATTAGCCAACTTAAATTCATTTTATTAATACAATAATTTGTTTATTCATTTTCATTTCATATTGAATGATATGTTTTTTGTCTAAAATAAGCGTTTTTTTTTCAGATTACCCCCCCCCCTCAAAAAACAACAACAACAAAAAGTTACAAATGTATGTAATCGTTTAATCAATTTGAATTTGAATAGCAATGCTACCCTTTTGTTTGTGTGTCTGTTTAATATGATTGGATGAACATAACAAACCATAATTAACCACCAGTCCGGCTGTGAAGGAGGGTTCATGAGCATGGACAGGACTTTTTGAGCTCTTTTGCCTTTTGCCTTTTATATTAATTATACTTCTCTTCGATGAGTCAAAAAAAGGAAAAGATCCTAAATAAAAATTTTATAATAAATAGAATCTGCCAGTGCAAACACAGTGCAAAGACATGCAGATTAGCCTGAATACAGGTGATGTATGTGGTACTCTGCCTTGTGCCCAAAGTCTCCTGGGATATGCTGCAGGCCTAAATGAATTTATTATTATTATTATTATTATTATTATTATTATTATTATATTCAGCAAAGGGAAAAGAAAACATCGTTCAATATAGTATTAAAAAACCAATAGTTCAAAGATCTGTGATTTCACATAGCAGCTCTAAATAAATAAACCTTTTCACAACGGTAATGGCTGAAATCAAGACTTCTGCTTCCCGCTGCTTTTTAATTTATTTATTTTTTATAATTTTTTACTGTTAATAAATGAGAGGTTTAGAGAAATATCCCTTTTCAGGGAGCAGGTGTAATTTTACTGAACACAAGATGGCGCTGTTAGGAAAGGCTCACTAGGTTCATGCATTAAAACTATCAGACAACAGGGACTATAATTATTTTTGCATCATATTCGCATCCTGCTTAAATTTTTTATTGAATTGAATTTGTAGATATAAAGTGCTTACAGATGAAAAAACAGCAAACAGTCTGTTAGACTGACTGTTACAGTACATTCTTCTTGTCATTAGCATTTCAGAGAATTTAGGCCATAAAATATCTACAAGTGGGCATATATAAGTGGCATTAAGATTGTTATTAATATTTATTTACAACAATATAGTGTAAGTGTGTTGTTTTGTGGTGGGGGAAAATTTGGGCTGTAGGCGTGTAGAAACACACCATGAATCACTATACTACATCTGAATGAGTTTGTTTCCACAGCAACAGCTGTCACAAAGTGGCCTCTTGAGTTTCATTCTCTGCTGGTTTGCTGACAGACAAGGCCAAAACACAGCTGCAATATTTGGGTGTGCTTGAGAGCACCATAAGCTCTTCTGGCTGTTATAGGCCTCTCAGTCGAGTCACTCTGTAAAGAGGAGACAGACTAAACTATGGCACATTAGCTTGACTCCCAGGAATGAGGAGTAAAAGTTTGTTTCCATTGTAACTTCTGATTCTTACCTCTTGATTTACGAGGTAGAGCACCATCTGAGATTGAAGGTAGTTACAGGTTCACTTTACGAGAGCTGCAAACTGAAAGTGTCTCCATTCCCACAGGCTGTGCGTTATCAGCATGCAGAAATCAACTGCATAAAAGGAATCCCCTTTAAAGGTAGAGTGGGCCTCCTGTGCTTAAGCTACTGCTGAATTGCATCAGCTCAGAGAAGCTCTCTGATGATAGTGTAATCTCACTGTGTAACTAGAGAACCTGTCACCGGTCTTTCGTCCCTGCCAAGCTCAAGCTTCTGCACAGATGCACAGGGGGTCAGTAGGAGATTTTAATTCTTCCTACAAACATGGATTAACAGTATTTTGTTATATAATAGTATTAGTTACCAGCTCTCTGTGGTAATATACTTAGCACTGACTGTTGAACTTCTTTTAATTCTGTTCTCTGACTTCATGTTGTTTGTCCAGAACAGATGTGTCTGAATATTGTGTGGCCTTAAAGCAAACAGTAGAACAGGTAGGGAGACACTAAGCAATGTATCATTGCAAACATAGCAAGTAAAGAGATCCAGAATAAATAAAATGTTTCTCATAACGAATGTAGAGTATAAAAATTGAAGACCATTAGACGAATATTTAAACAATTTTAAACTTAAAATTTCATTATATCATTAGCAGATAATTCTATTAAAATACACTAGAATTAAGAGTGTGATTCTAAATCTTTATCTTTAATCTTAAATGCTGCATCAGTCGAAAGAATGACAGCACAGGAGCGCTTCGAGCCAACTAGTAAGGACTGATAAATACTCACACGCTTGGAATCTTAAAATGCTTCTTATTAGTTGCTGAGGTGAATAAAGTGTGTGTGTGTTTATGTGTGTAAAATTTAACCCAGACAGGTTTGCAATGACTTAAAACAAAATATTTTTTTTTCTATTTTCAAAACTTTAAAATAATTTTTTTAATTTTATAGCAGCTTAATTGATCCATTTTGTAAGACCCAGAAGCCTCGCATACACAAATCATGTATCTATTATTTGTAAAAAAAAAAAAAAAAAAAAAAAAAGGACTAACTGTAAAACATGACATTGTAGGAAAAAAGTATCAATCAAATGTGAAAAGCAGCATTTTAGCCCATATACACATATCAGGCTTAAACACTTTTAAATCTTGGATGTCTGTCTCTAGTAAACTGCTCTGATTGATTTTTTTAGGGAGAATTATATCATTTAACCATCAACCATGAGGAGCGCTCCCACACAGGACAGCATGTTGCAGCCAGCCCCACTGCACTGTTACAAGGGATCAAGAGAGCCATATTTTTTACTTAATGACATCAGTGAGTCTTGAGTCAGCATGAAGGGGAATCTTCTTTATGTAGTAGTTTATTGCTAATTCCTACTCCAGAAATATAATCAGACGAGTTATTCTGTGTATTACAGAATGGTTTCAAAGACACATTTTGTTCCGTTTTTTTTAAATTCATTTTTTTCTTGTTTGCTTTTGAGCTTAATTTAAATTTTAGTGATTTTTTGTTTTTTCAACTGCAATCTGAAAAGACAGAATTCTTCTGTTTGATACTGGATAGAAGACAAAACTTTCCCATTTTCCTCTTAAGTCTCGTTTGTCATCTGAGCCATTAACATACCCATAAGACTAGTTAGAAGGATTTACACCAGTGCATACTGGCATTTAATGCTCATATCATTAAATTTATCATTTCTTGAAATGCTCCATTAATTTTATTCTATTTATTCATATTTGGGTTTTTAATGGAAACCCAATGATTTCAAAATGTTTTCTTTGAGTTACAGTTTTACACAAAAGTATGTCATTTACAATGAAGACCCTTCAAAAATAATAAAACAAAAATTACCCAAGGATGAAAATAATTGATCTTTTGAACTCAATCCTGTCAACCAACCAGAAAAAAAATCTGGATTTTCCTTTGAATTTATATTATCACAGATTCTCCTGGGTACATTGCAGTGCATTTCTTTTATAAACAATTTGTCTAATACATTGTTCCAAGCTTGTTGGAGAACCTGATACAGTCATTCTGTCTCCAGATGAAAAATTCCAGACAGCATTAATGATCTTTTTAATCAGAAACATGGGTTATTACTTCATACTATGTGTTATGTCACAAAACACAAAGATGTCTCTGTAAGATTATTAATGATGATGATGATAATAATAATTATAATGTGTTTTCTACTAAAGCACTAATGAAAAAGACATGTAAGGGAACATTTTATTTAAAAACAGACAAGATACTTTATAGAACAATTGATCTATTGGTTGTAAATACACAACCTTTCGTAATGATGTGTTTTATAATTACATTTAATAACTATTTGTTTTTTAAGAACATTATCCCTTATTTAACACATAAACTGAGTATTTCACATTCCTTAAATTTTCTTGTCTTGTCTAGAGTTTCTCACGTGTTGTTATTTTCCTCAGTCTTGTAACGGACTTTGGCAGGCCAATGTAAAGTTTACTTTCTAATTTTGTCTTTTGTTGGGGTCGCTTGGCGTGCGGCATGTATTGATGCACCATATTGGCGTGTGTAGTACACCCCATCATCTCGCTTGGCTGGAAAACAATGATTGTGCACATTTTACAACATCTATTCCCTAAATTGTTCCCATTTGTAAAACTCTGATATAGCTGCATTGTTAAGCTGCATTACCGACTCCATGTTGTGTAATGCAATATTTAAATTGGAATGAATGTCCGCTGGCCAGGCCAACCATATCGACCACCCTCGCCAACATCTAAACAAGGTGCGGCGTTTCTCTCTGAACATGATCAAAACCACTCTGTGGAAAGCTATCAAAGCAGAGGGGTGTGGTGGACCTCAATAAGCTGCCTGCAGCCAGCCCACCCACGAGAGGCCCTAACACTGCCAGAGCCTTTTGTGTAACTAATAAACATGAGGTCACGGAATCCGAAATCAATCTGACACCCACTTCCTAAATCAATACATACCTGAAAAACAGAACAGCAATGCAGGCCTCTTTGCAAGAGTGAATTTTAGGGTCTTTACATACGACTGTGCTTAATAATTATTGGTGGGCCTAGGGAATTCCTGACCTAAAAACAATTCATGAATTCACAAATTTTCTTTACAATTTTTTTCTAATCTAAATTATATTTAAATTAAAGTTAGAATTTTGGAAAGTTGATTTTAGATACAAAAGATTAGTCATTCGTAAAGAATATGTCTTTTTTTAATCACATTTTTGTTAAATAATTATGTGAATTATCCAATTGTGAATAGTAATTGAATAATATTGACAACCCCCCTTGGCTCTGCCTCTCTCTCTCTCTCTGTCTCTCTCTTCCTCACACACACACACACATGCACAGTCTTGCACATAAATGCACCCCATCTATCTATCTATCTATCTATCTATAACCATATACTACATATGTGTAAACAATATATATATATATATATATTGGTGAGTGTTTGTGTGTGTGTATGTGTTTGTGGATATACGGACATATGTATATATGTATATATGTATATTCACACATGTTCTAATATTCAGATCAAGAGAGCCATATTTTTTTACTTAATGACATCAGTGAGGCTTGAGTCAGAATGAAGGGGAATCTTCTTTATGTAGTAGTTTATTGCTAATTCCTACTCCAGAAATATAATCAGATGAGTTATTCTGTGTATTACACAATGGTTTCAAATATATATATATATATATATATATATATATATATATATATATATATATATATATATATATATATATATATATATATATTTATGTATAGTCTGTACATGTGTGAAGAACTATAGAACACATGTTCTAATATTCTTCATCTATCCAATGGTTAATATTAGAGATTATCTAATGATTAAATCCAACCTCACAGTGTGTTAAAGCAGTAGAGCGGAAGACCACTGGTCTGAATCAAGCCGCACTATCAATACGCCATCACATGCTTGTGGAGTTATAGATGGAAATTAGATTCTCTGGCTGTTATTAAATCAAACTACTTTAAATAGTCTCAATGTTGAGCCTGAAGATTATCCAAATGGGTTTTGTTTGGGGGGAGCAAGTCTCCAATTCTCTATCACATAACATGTTCTTAAGCCTTCAGTCTGGCAGGACTGAAACAAGATAAGTGCACGCAACACCTGATGCTGGTGCATGGCAATAAACTCAAACACTCACATGCCTGTGTGGTGTCTACTCAAGCATTTTATTGCTTACCCTCTTCACTGAATGTTTTGGTTGTTGGCTCAGAGAGAAAATTGAAACTTCCCGTACAAGAGGGTTGTCCTATCCTTGTGCACTGGAAGTGTGTGTTTTAAATTGGTATCATTGCTGTCCTATTAGCCATCTCAATATGTAACTTGAAACCTAAATTTTGGGTTTTAAGTATTAAAGGCTATTATTTATGTCTGATTATTCAATCAGAACTTTTGGTGTATATTTGTGTTTTTTTTTTTTTTTATAATTCTACACAAAAACCATTATCTACCTATTGGCCAATTGATTGATATGTTTTTAAATAAACAGGCAGGACGAAGCTATTAATCATCAGGACAGTCATGTCTTTCTGTGAATACCTGATGTGTTTGATTTGGAAATGTACAGGTCTCCAGCCATGACAGGGCATGCAGATTGGAAACATATTCACCACGGTTGATGGTGGAGAGGGGGAAGGTGTATGAGTAGAGAAATAGTTTATGTACTACCCACTGAAAGCTGACAGACAAAAAGAAAAAAAGAGTGTGATGGTAACCTGGAGAGGGAGAGTAGATAGCTGTCATCGCTGTGGTTTTACACAGTCAACCACAGACTGTTTCAGAAAATCTTCATTACCGCCAGTGATGGATTTGCTTAGGAATTTTGATCAGAGGGAATCCTAAATGGCATGGGGACCAAAGATTGCCACGGTCTCATCGCTTTCCTTGCTTTTCAATAATGAAACTCATGGTTACGTATGACCTCTTTTGGTCATTTTTACTAATGATGAAACCTTGTGAGCAAGACTTAAGCCATTTCACTGAAGTCATCCTGTTTGCTCTTCTCTTCAAAAGGTCACATCCTGAGCTTTTATTAGACGTGTCTCCAATACCTCATTGTATCTGTGACAAGCATTCGCTGGATGTTTTGCATTATACTGCATGCCATATGAGGATATTTCTGTACCGCCCACTGCCACAAATGCAAGAGATGAGGGGCGGGCGGGATAAACAGATGTTTTTTCCCCTCATATGTTTAATGCAGGCCAAAAGAAAGACCAAGATTAGAGATTAGAGTCCAGGGACAAGAATTGCAGGCATGGCTATTCAAGAATGCTCCACTTGTAGCTCTCATCTCTCTTTGTGTAAATATTTCATGAATGGCTATACAGCTCTGATAGACACCATGACATGCATAGTTTGATATGCTCATCTAAGTTGCATTATCAAGAACTTAAGCAGAAGAGATATGTGGTTACTACAAGGTCATTGCTTCCCTGCAGTGGGTCATGAAGGCAGAACACTGAGTCCATGTGAAGCCTGGATTGTGCATACTATAGCCATAGTGAGCTTTTGCAAAGGTGCTGTTTGAAAAATTCTTTATAAGCATTTGAATGTAACACATAAATCAAAATACATACACAATACATCACTGGGTTTCTTGATCCTTATTATATTCAACTGATTTTTCAGCATTTTACCACCTTAGTAGCACTTTTGTTTTTTAATTATGGTCAGCTTCTCAGATTTGCTGATCTTATAAAACCTGGCATTAATGCAGTAACAGACTACTGGTCATTTTTTTATGGCTGGAAAACTCCACTTCATCCTCTTTATTTATGGAGGGAATTGAACTTCAGGTTGTTACATATGGGGAAACAGGGTAGAGGCCAGTCATAAGACACCTACTTTATTGCCCCTGAATACAGTATACTGCAATAGGCTGAATATACTGCAGTGATATCCTGGAGAGCATCTGCTGCCCTTTTGGCAATAATGGAGGTGTCATGTGACTGGCGGCTACCTCGCCATTCCCAGGAAACACAAACAGAGGGTAAGACTCGGATAAAAATCCCAAATCCCATTGTGACTTTTTGCACCAGCAGAATCTATCAGGCCTCCTTAATGATGGCAATTCAATGCAAAAGTAGTAGTAGTTTATGTTTATAAATACTGTTATAAACACTTCCATATAATTATTGAAAAGAATATTGGTGGTAAATATTCAAGACCAAATAATGGTATATAGTGGTTTCCTTTTAATGTAAGGTTTTTGATTGAGGTTAAATAAATGAAGTCAGAAGAAATTAAATACACACGGGAGTCTGTTTATATATATATATATATATATATATATATATATATATATATATATATATATATATATATATATATATATATATTATTGGAAGATAGATAGATAGATAGATAGATAGATAGAT